>NC_143190.1:44890000-45247500 GCF_051530095.1 Phoenix dactylifera
GAAAAATTAGAGAGGGCGAGGGAGAGTTTTGGATGGTTAAGGTTATTTCACCTTGAAATAACTTTAGCATGGTTGAGTACAATTTTCCCCTCATTACCGCTTTTTGCTTGATGTTTGGTTAGCTGACTGGATAACTTCGAGCAATTCATTCTTTAACTAGCATCTAAGCACTTGCTTGGTGTTTTACCTATTTGTCATTTATGAAAAATAACTTATTTTTTCAGGTTACTTGCATAAGTTTAACGCTTTTATAGAATTATTCAAGATATAAGGCTTATTAGTGTTCTTTTAAATAAAATTTAGTTATGCAAAGTGTAGTTAGAATTGTAAATTGGTCTTGGTCATCCTTCCATGGGATTGGGTGTGTTATGCCTAGCCTAAAGAGGTTTGGAAAACTTAGTTATGCAAATTGTCGTTAGAGTTGTAAATTGGTCTTGGTCATCCTGCTATGGGGTTGGATGTTTATGCCTAGCCTAAAGATGTTTGGGCTAGGTTTTGGTCCAAAACTCCAAGCTTGAATAAACTCTAGATCGAGTATGGTAACCCTTGGTTTCGTCCCAACTCCCAAGTCTGGTTTGGGGTTTGAATCCAAAGCCCAAGCGTTGGATTAGGTTTTCATCTCAATCTGTCCTAATCCATGGTTCTCTTGTCCATTGCTGTCCAAATACTTATATGCCTGCATACGTTCTTCAGGATATTATCCAAAAAACAAAAAGAAGTTAGCTACAAGATATTATCTGATAGCTTTGTATAAATATTTAAAATCTCTTTAATGCATAATTAATATGAGAGTAAACTAATGCCTGCAAGATTTCTGACACATGCTTGTGCGAACTCCATGGATAAGGAATCCGTTACGTTGTTAATGTCTTCACACCACCATCAGTGGAGGTGGTCAAGGACAATGATCCAATATTTGCTCTCTCGATGGATATTAAATCCAGATCCACTCATTTCATCTGCCACCACCGCCATCACTATTGGTGGGGATGGTGAGGATTAGAAATTCAACTCATGCTGACTCCTTTCTTTTATATGAGATTGGACATTTTTGGGAAAAATATGATTGGCTGGTCTATATTTTTTCTAAAGTTTGGCTGATATAATTGAAGTGTTCTTTAGTAAGAATATAAATTGAAGTGAAAAATGGAATATAGGTATATTTATATTTGGATATTTATATTTCAAAAGATGCTGTAGGCTTAGGAAGATCAAGAGAATAGTTAATGTAAGACCATCGACTACTAATCTATAATTATAATTATAAACGAACAGAACTTTTGGAGTTGGATGTATGAATTCAAAGTCTAGGAGTGAAATCTCTAGATACTAATTAAGGGAGGTTTTTTTCTCAAAAAATTTCATGGGGCATATATTATTATAAGGTGGGGAGAGAGAGAAGTTCCTTTTGCATAGGGTGAGAAATATGATGGCTCCTCTTTTCATCTCTGTCGCTTTTTTCTTTCTTATGGAATGCGCATAAAACGTGCAGAGATTATGCTAATTGGTTGTGGGTCCAATGATGGTGGCAACATCTATCATGCGCTACATCTACTCTAAATTTTTCCTCGACTTTGCGTGAGTCACACATAGTATATATTATCAGATCATCTCTATGCCTCTTTTTTTTTTGTTTCTTCTTTTCCTTGTGCTCGTGTTGTGAGGACATCATTGAATGAGCTGTATGTGTGTTTGCCAAAAACAAGTTGCTTTGTATATATAGAGTAGCTATCTCTATTGAAATTTTTTTTGTCCTCGTCAACATCACCAATATGTCTATAGTCTTAAAATACACACCAGGGCAGAGCCTGGGTCACAATCCAGGTGATACAATATTACGTATATGTCGGTATCCCTTTGTATGATGAAATCATTTTGCTTTCTGATTCACCCTTTCGTTACTTGAGACAATTGACAAGTGGCAACCCCATCAAGGATCGAATTGACTAAACTATGATGCCTGCAATAGCTTGTTTCTAGGTCGCTTTGCTGAATTTATAAACCGGAATATCCGAATCCGAGCTCACGTCCCTTGCAAGAATAAAATAAATTAATTCAATGATACCGATGTTTGCATGAACAAGTTGAGGATAAGGTTCTTTTTCTTGTTGATTACGCTGCCTCGTCCTCCTTCCACGGTAAAAGACGAGGAGATCAGCAATAGGAGGAAGCCAGGACGAGATATTTTTTCCTCAAACACTGGTCACTTGCCCATTTGTCATTTTGCATGGTGAAATGGTAGTCTCGGCTCGCGATCTCATGTTTCACCGCTAGAGACCGACGGCAGCGACGGGGAGATCGGAATAGAAAGGGAAAGGTGTAATAAAAATAAAAAGCACATGCGGGCCACGAGCGGTGGTTGACCGGGGCGGGGGAGGGGATGGCAATTTTCGTGCGTCGGGGGCGGGCGGCGTGGTTTTGGGGAACCCAAATGAGTCACAAGCCCAAGGACGCCGCGCAGGGGGGTACTACCTGTATTCCAGCCTATTAAAACACCCACCTCCCTCCCAGCTTTGAGAGCGAGAAAGAGAGAGTGTGTGAGGGTTTGTTTTGTTGGGTGGCGAGAACACAGAGAGAGAAGGGATTGATGGTTTCTTCAGCGGCCTCCTTCTATGGCATCGGCACCTATGCGGTTGGAATTGCTGGTAACAACTCCACCCTCTTTTACATGTCCCTTTCTCTTTGGTATATATCGCAGACGCATACATTTTTCTGCTCTTGGTCTGAGCTGTGATGTTTCCTTATCCTGTAAAATGGTGTGCTGCCCGAAAACAGAAGGTAGTTGGGTAGTCTATTGTGGATGCTTTTCATCAGTTCACGTCCTGGTTTTGGGATCAAAGAAGATTATCCATTTTTTTGGTATGAAGCGTTTGATATTGTTGATATTAACAAACACAAACTTAAAGAGGAGCAAAATGAAATGA
Source organism: Phoenix dactylifera (assembly GCF_051530095.1). NCBI lineage: Eukaryota > Viridiplantae > Streptophyta > Magnoliopsida > Arecales > Arecaceae > Phoenix > Phoenix dactylifera. Next base: position 44,892,925 of record NC_143190.1, read on the forward strand.
GAAGCCAGAATTTTTGCCCCTCAGGGAACATCTGTACGCCACGCGGTTATATACTGATCCATTAGCAATCTCTGTTGATTTCTCCATTTGATTCTGGCGGTTGCTTGTGGGATAACAGATGTTTATTATAAACTTTGAACTAGCTGTAGGATCGGGCTTACGATCTCCATTTGATTTCTCCATTTGATTTCTCCATTATTTTTGATGTTTTGTTAGTCGCATTTACGAAAGAGTATGACCAAACCATCTCCTTTTTGTTTGCAGGTAACCTCTTTGCATTTGTGTTGTTTGTCTCACCGATGTAAGCGCACCCTTCCATTCCTTTCTTAGTTGCTTATTTTGAAAACATCTCATCGATTCTTTCCATTCATGTTTGATTGCTTTCAGACCCACGTTCAAAAGAATTGTCAGAAACAAATCAATAGAGCAATTCTCGGGGTTACCCTATGTGTACTCCCTCTTGAACTGCTTGATCTGCATGTGGTATGGTCTTCCCTGTGTGTCCTATGGTGTAATCTTGGTTGCTACAGTCAATTCCATCGGCGCTGCTTTTCAGCTGGTCTATGTGACCCTCTTCATTATATATGCAGATACTACAAGAAGGGTAATTTCATCCCCTTCAATTTTTCAATCCCCTTGTATCATGTTTATGCCATTAATAAGTTTTCCTATGATTTGTTTTGCAGATGAAAATGTCTGGATTGCTGATAGCAGTTTTCTGTGTTTTTTCTCTCATCATATATGTCAGCCTTGAGTTGTTCGATCACCAAGCACGGCAAACTCTTGTTGGATATCTAAGTGTTGCTTCCCTCATTTCCATGTTTGCGTCACCTTTATTTATCATTGTATGTTTTCTCTTAATTCTCTGACTTGGAATCTATATGTGAAGTGTGATAACCCCATTACATACAGTGTTCATAGATGAGTTGGTAATGTTTAGCTCTAACAGGCTTCTTTTCATGCTCTTATTCATCAGCATTTGGTAATACAGACAAGGAGTGTCGAATTCATGCCTTTCTACCTATCCCTTGCAACCTTTTTGATGAGTGTATCATTTTTTGCATATGGGATGCTGTTGCATGACTTTTTCATATATGTAAGGATACTGCTAAATTTTCATTTCACTGGTGGTATTATTTATTTTGCAGTAATTAGTTTTCTAATACAATAGAAGATTGTCTTCTCAGCCTAACATTTTTTTTTTACTTTGTAAATTAATTTCTCATTAACTTAAATGTGAATTTCAGATTCCAAATGGGGTTGGAACAGTCTTGGGGGTCATACAATTGCTGCTATATGCATACTATAGCAGGAAATCAAGAGAAGAGTCTAGGTTGCCATTGCTAAGGTCAGATGGATGACTCTCATCTTAAAAAGGTCAAGTGTATGATTCATTGTTTCCTTGTAATTCTTTCATAATTTTGTTGCGGGAATCATGTATTATGTATCGATGTTGTTTAAAAAATATATATCAGTCATATATTAGTGGTATATCTCTTGACTTAGTTCCTGCAAGCTGTTTGTTATATATATGCACATTTCCTATGGGGCATCAGATATCCTTGGTTTAGTAGATGATTCAAATATATTGGAAATGAGTTCCAGGTTTCTTAACAAAGCTAAGTCATTTTTGAATTGCATTAACCAAGAATATGCTCAAATAACTTTTGACTGAATGACAGAGAACACTCATATGCTTTTTATATTGTTGTTGAGTTCTCCAATCACATCATCTATGGATTTATATATAATTTCCTTTCATTTTTATAAAATCTTTCACCGGCACATGCACGCACACACATGCATGCATGCTCACACATATATGCACCTATATGTGCGCACACAGACACACACATGCAGATTCTTATGGTTTGTTTTAGACTCTTATTTCAAGTAAATTGTCTAGAAAATTCCTACTTAGGGATGTATTTGGTTGAATAAGTCATCCAATCATCAGGATTTGTTTTTTTATTATTTTAGGTGTTTTTCTATACAGAAATCTGTAGACTTCTGGATTTCGCAATTCAAGAAATATTTTAGGCACCGATATGGAGATTGGTTACTTGGCTACTGAGGCTATGTTCGTTGCTGCTCAAATGGTGGATGAGGGAAGCTTATCAGTTTAACCAACCAAACACCAACAAAAATGTGGTGGATAAAGTTGTTTGTTCAAAGGGTAAAAGAGGTACTTAATCTGGTTAATTTTATTTCATGTGGGAGCGTGAAATAAAGTTAATCATCAGAGTTTTCTCTTCTAACTCTTTCAGTTTTCAACAACTTATTCCACTAACCGTGGGAATGTTAAACGATGGATAACTTTAACCGCTAGTTGGCTGATTTTGGAGGTGGTTACCAATGGTAGGGGTGACCCAATGCATTTGGGGGCCTAAGACGAACTTACTGAGAGAGGCCTTTTTTTTTTGAAAAAATGATGAAAATTTATTAATAAGTGTAAAATACTTTAAAAATTTATTTAAAAATAATCGTCTAGCTTTTTGAGATGCAAAATTACTAATCAAACTTTTATACTCAAGATTCATTGAAATACTATTTTCAATCTCGTGGAGTTTTTTTTTTTCAAGTAGGAAAGCAACTCATGTTAACAATAATAACAGAAATGAATCACTAACTTTAGACAACAATATATCCAAAGAAAAAACTCCAGAACACAGAAAACACACATCTAAACAGTCATAAGAAATTAATTCACAACATATTTATGAATTTAAAAAAAACAGGAAACCAAGATTTTACTAGACCCAATCAACCAGGTTAAAAAGAACTTAAGAACTCGATGCATAAAATAATGAGAATAGGTTACAAGGGAAATAAAAGGATTAGGAAAAGAAGAATCATAAGTACAGATTCTCATAGACAAGTAATATCTGGCCTCGAGTGAAGTAAAAGATATGGGAAAGGAGGAGGTGGACAAGTACTAAAGTACACCTTCGTTCCTTGATGCCCACAAATACAGCATCTCTCAAGGTACCATACCATATGCTTTCTCCAATTTAACATGAGCTCGTTTTCAGTTTTCTTATCTTGTTCCATCACACTCTTTAGTATCATACTCTATATTGTTGATTTAATTCCACAAAAGTTGGTAGAATTATGTGCATAACTCTTACAAGAAATGACATGCAAATTGCTTAATGTAACCAACCATAACCATGGAAAATCAAGATTCCAAGAAAATCAAAATTCTTGAGTTGTTTTATCACTAATGACCGGAAAATCTGTCCAATGGACTAATAACACTGTTTGCAGAAATATTCACCAAAAACAGAACAATTGTGCACCTTTAATAGGAGAGTAAAAAAATCCTTCTTTTATTTAAACATCAAAAGACAAAAGGAATGAAAAAGAACAACAAAAAGAGAGGGGATGAGAAAACAGAAAACAAATTTAGGGATTTGAAACAGGTTCCGAGCTCCAAAATCGTGCTTTGATGCATCTATCCTGCATGTAATAAAGACACATAGGTCTCCATCGATGGGTCTTTGGAGTTTGGAGCTTCGATTTCCACTAAAGAAGAGGCATTTAAGGCCGAGGAGGAAGCCGAGACGGTGAGGTAAGGTGGAGGCACGGCTTCATCATAAAGTTGGAAGATAAAAAAGGTTCCGTGCAAGATGATTAGAACTTAGAAGAGAAGAGAGACTCTTCTCCCTCCCTAGAGCGGATCGGAAGACTAGATAAGGAGAAGAAGAGAGAGAGAGAGAGAGTTATATCAAGGTCCAGGAAGGAAGATGACGCGCCGTGATGGAGAAGAGTGGGTGTTTTTACTGTTTTCACGGCGAGGGTTTGGGAACGGTGAGGGTTTCACTATTTCGGTGATATAGCTTTACGCCTTTACTCTTGGACTGAGGTGGGCCTTTCTTTGGGCCGGGGCCTTAGGTGACCGCCTTAGTCGCCTAAGGGTTGGACCGGCCCTGACTAATGGTTAAATCTATATATCCTCTGGTTAACTATTCGGCATCCAAATGCAGCCTAAGGGTCCTAGTTTACTTGTAATAGAAGTCATGAAAAAAAGGGTACAAAAGGGCATTGAGGCTGGCTCCTAGAAGCATGGTGCATGGTTTACTATGAAAAGATATATTTCTTGTGGCTAGATATCATCCTTGTCATGCCCCCGCCCCTTCTCTCTTCTTGATCTCTCTTCTAGATCTCTGCTTATATTATACCTATTTTCGCATGCACTTTTACTGAATCTGTGTTACTGGTTGACCAGAGACCCTTTTATCTAGCTTGAAATCCTCTAGAACCTTATTCTTCCTGATGATAAAGAATTATTCTTTAGAAAGCTTTCGCTTATCAACCGTTGCCTATCAAGCCAATTCCATGGTTTTCACCATCACTATTAAGTTGCAAGCCTTTTATCAACATTCAGCATCAGCATTGGAGATATTAGCAGCAATTAATTCCCTTATCCTTCACAGGAGCTGATGGAATCTTTTGACTCCCCTCTAAGTGAGCCATGCCTCTAATCTGTTGTTCGCTTGTTGAAACTGTTTGTATCTGCTTATTTTGCTCCCAACTTATAATTTCTCTCGTAATAATTGAGCATAAGAGCATCGAGTTAGGACTTGTGGTTGCATAAGCAGGCTGCTACTTCATGCTTAAAGCATCCAGTTTTATTTTATTCTAATATGAAGTTTGCTCCAAAATATCCTTGCTTTGCCATCTGGCCAAGTGCATAGAAATGGAACAATTTGGCTTTGTTGTTTGGACAACTAAGAACAACTACATGCTGTGTAGGTTCTCAACTAGAGCTATCTTAAAAGCTTCATCTTCTCTGTACGCCCCTTTGAGGTGGCAGTCTATCACTTCATTCCAGGTACATGGCCTGCTTTAAAACTTGTGCTTTTGTCTTCATCAAGTTAACAATAAATGACGAGTTAGTATGCCATCTGCACTTCTCTACTACTGTGTTGCCTTGTCAAAGAGTAACCAACCACTGAAAAATGCTACTTCCTATTAGGTGTCAAATAATTTTCTTTCAACTGCAATTTTATCTCCATGCCTCATTATTGGCGACAACCTTCCTCTAAGAACTGCATTCTTTAACCTTGTCCAGCATTTAATCCATTACCAATTAGGGGTTTTCCTTTTCAAATTTATTATGTAATAACACTCAAAATAATCTTTTTAGAGATATAATCCAATCCCACAAAACATGCAGAGAAACCTTTGTCGGAAATAATCATATGTACCTTCTTCATAATTTTGGTTTGAAGAGTTGCATCATGCTAGTATCAATGAAGGCTCTATAATTCATAATCATTTGTCATTAATCATCGAGATGCAGCAACACGAATGGATACATGACATCATTCGATATAAGACCAAAACAAGATATGTTATGGAATTCTATTTTAATTGTGCTTTAATATTTTGGATTGTGTTCTAATGATGAATAGAAATGTTCCGACATGTGTGGGCTCCTATTTTATTCATGACTGTTCAAGTTGAGCCACCATGTTGGTGCAGCTCTGCAATAAACCAAACTCATGCACCATATGTGACAAGGATTGATCACTGAAAAACCAAGTTCAATGCAGTTTTTAATTGCTTAAAGAAAGCTAAATTTGTTTCAGGAAATTACGTGCACAAAAGAAGATTAGTCTCTAAACAATATGATCCATTTTGTCCTACACCAGATACAGTTTTCTTCAATCATGATCCATGATAGTGTAGGGCATTTTGAAACTCTAGAACATCTGTATAATTTGTGGTTGTCATCTGGTCTTGTGATGGTGGATCATGGAGCATCAACTGTTCCAGCTGCATCCAACAAGAAACTGTAAGTGCCAGAACCAAATGCCTCAAGATGTGAAGTTTGTGCCATATCCATTCTCCATGCTCCCACATGCTACTCTTCGATATCTTTTCATTAATATAATTCTAAGTGCTTTTGGAGGAGAAAGGTTTGTAGCTCTAGATGTGACATTCGGTTGATTATAAACTTGCTGCACTTTAAAAAAGGTGGGCTTGTCGCTTTTTACCTAAATCTCATTAGGAGAATCCAAAGTAATACCTTCTCCTTGTCTCCACCAACATTATCTGTAATGGTCTTAACAGATAATGTCATATTTCCATATCAGATCTTTAATCCCCATTTGTAATGAAAACGGTCTTACTTGGATTTAGAATGAGGCTATAAGCTTGAAGACACTAATTGCTTCTCCACTTTATGAATTCTTCTGGTACTGTGCTTTATGAATCATTCTCCACTGATTACTTCGTTTTATGGCTATGTCCACTGCTTTTGCATGTTCTTCCAAATCATTTCTAAATACTCTCTGTTATAGCTCTTTCGTTTCTCGTTCTTGAACTTTCAACACATAATCTGGCCTCTCTCCTTGTTGGTTCCTCCTCTGCTTGTCAGACTGTTGATGCAGTCATATAAAATGTCGTCACATAGTCTAGCCTCTCTCCTTGTTAGTTCCTTCTCTGCTTGTCAGACTGCTGATGCAGTCAGATATCCTTGGTTAATTTGTTAACCACTTTATTCTCAGCTGTTGCAACTTGCACATTGATTCCTGTACTCCCCAGTTTTATCATACATCCACCTCAACTCTTTTTTTGCCTCGACCACTTGTGTGCTTAGATCTTCTTTATTTCCCAATGTTCTAAACAAATAATGTTCAAGGGTTATTGTTTATCTTTAAGCTTATTCCTGAAACCTGGAAGGCATGTATGAATCAAACAGAAAACTAAAAAAGTGCTTCTCTGGTTCAACAGCCTTTTATCCGCCTAAAAGCCATATTCTATATATCTCTCCATCTATGACTTTAAAGTATGTTTATGTAGCCTATGCCAAGCAGCGACTACCATATTACATGTTCCATGCTGTTCTGCATTGATATTCGGGAATCGCATAGGAGAAAGCGCAAGCATGTCAGAAGGATTACTTGACAGACAAAAATATGCACCTTATTCAATTTCTTTTCATCCCTTACATCATTATATTGTTCACAATAGACATTTTATATATATATATATATATATATATATATATATATATATATATATATATATATATATATATATATATATATATATATATATATATATATATATAAAGCAAATTTAGGGCCTGTTTGGCATCATTGGTGATTTTGTGTTTCCATTTCTCTACAAATTACTGAAATATTACATGGAGATTGAATGTTGGTAGTATTTGCACAAGACTTCTGCTATCCTGTGATTTTATTTTATTCTTTTATGGAAGCAATAAATATTTGTTTCCAAAAGCTCTAAACAAAAGATTTCATTATACTAGTTCATTTTTCTTTTTGGGCTTTAAAAATAAAACAAAAGAGCAATGGTAAGGTCAGGTACGAAATATAGGAGCCTTTTGGATAAGATGGCGTACATCTAACCCTCCCTAGATACAAAGTGACGAGAGCTTCATGGGATGTTTTTTCATGAAAAAACATAAAAAGATGTTTTTATATGGAAAAAAAAATAAAAAACAAGAGCAATACCAAATACTCTTTTAGTTTTTGACTAATTGAATTAACTAGCATTATGAATCACTCCCAAGCGATTGTGCTGATTGTTGATTACATCAAGTAATTTATTATTGGAAACTATTATGGCACAACTATGCCTAGATATTAAATAAGCTTGAAATTTGAAACAAGAACCAGAAACACTTAACAATATGTACACATAAATAACATGTTTTAGGTGCTCTACATGTAAGGATCATATTGCTAGTACTATGGGAAGTTAATGTGATGTGTGCCATCCATGATATCTAGTGTTTTATCTGATGTTTGATGATGGATGTACACTATCATCTCAGACATGGACAACTCTATACCTTTCTGAGAACAAGTAGAGCCGTTCATGATGGTCAAGAAAAAGTTTGAAAGGGGATGGTATGCAACAAATTCATTAATTCCACAGCATATTAACCTATTTGTGCAAACTAGGATAGCTAGATATGTAAGGATGCGGGCTGGCATGGGTGACTTAATTGTGGTGGCAAAACGAATTTCTTGCAAATAAAAAAAGATATTTAATTATCAAAAAAACATAATAATGGTACTTGGTATGAGTAAAACATACTACTCCTTTCAAAAAATATGATAATAAAACATTAAATATGGCTTCAATTTTAGGCAAAAATGGGCTGTTCTAGAGTAACAAACGCTAAATGAGTTTTGGGGGTTTACTTTTGCTAATATCAGTTCTGAGCATGCGTGATACCCATGAGAGATGGAAGAGAAAGAAGAGTGAAGAGCTCATGATACTCAAGGGTGGAGATGACTACTCCGGTTAAGAGGATCAAAAAATATTAATGTCACCGTTATAACAAGCGTTCAAATTATTGGGGTGATGGAGATCAAAAACAATGTAATTAATGCTGACCTAATGCATATTGCACTCTTTTTTTTAAAAGTAAATTGGAAAAATTATACCATTTTAATATAAATATATCCATAGAAATCAAAAAATAAAATATTTAAAAATTAAGATGGTAAATCATAGGATATATAAACATCTAATTGAAACCCTGTTCCTCATGTCATTATAAGTTTGTTTATCGTCCATATACAACCCTTATAATCTGGTAGTTTGATGATGTGTTTTCATTAAAAAAAAAAAATCGTCAACTAATAGATTGCCATCATTCACGCATCTTGTCACATACGTTGCAAGTGGTCAAAGGCTGGTAGTGCCCCAGCCGTTCCGTAATTGCATGGCTGTGGAAAAGGTAATTGCGAAATCTATGCTGAGCTCATCTTTCGTGACCATTTTGGTTGGTACTTTTCTATTTCAGTCGAGCGTCTGCGTTCACAAGCTACATGCAGTTCTCGCTGCCATTTAACACGTTTTCCCCCTCTTCTGTGAGTTCTCGAGCATCAAAGGTGAAAGCCTAGAAGGACTAAAACCCTATTTGGAAGCGCTATTGGCAGTAGAGTTTTTGAAAGTAGAACTTTCTAAAATAAAAATTTTATAAGAAGTTTTTTAATGTTTGGTAACTATATTTATAAAGTATTATGACACTTTTAATATATGTTTGATAAACAAACTAACAAAGTACTTTTGGTATGACAAAATGAATATAAAGGACATTGCATAGTATTATACAATATAGCAAAATAAATATAATATGTATTAATACATAAAGATATGATATAGTATAATATTACTGTAATGTAATATAATATTAATATAATATTGTATACTATAACATAATAATTTAATATAATATTAAATTATTTAAAATAACATATCAATATATTATGATATAATGTAATATAATATTATATTTATAGTATAATACAATAATAAAGATATAAAATATTATAATTATTACCATAAATTAAATTTTCATAATATAACAAATTTCTAGCTATGTAATAAAATTGGTTAAACAATTATTAAAGAGACATTTTGTGTAATTGTTATATTTTATCATGGATATTTTAGTCAAAAAAAAATAATTTTCCGACTGGGCCAAAGGTGTTTTTTCGTAAAGTTTCAAAATGGAGCTTTTCCTAAAAAACTGTTTTTAGCTTTCTGCAAAAACTAAAACATGTTTCCAAAATTTTTATTAAACATTTTATTTCATCTAAAAGTATTTTGTAGGGCCAGAAAGTATTTTTTGGCCCTCTAAAAGCTCTCCCAAACGGGGTCTAAGGCTTTTAAACGTTGCAAATAGCTGCTAGAATTGTTGAAATCACCACTTGTCCTAAAAGTTTAAGTTGATAGGATAAGATAGATTTATTTATATATTTTATATTTCTTACACTCCTCCTCACATGTGGGCCGGACTTCTCTTTAATTGGTGAGCCAACATGTGAAATTTTTAATAATCGAATTAAAGAGTACGGATACAGGGTTCGAACTCAGAACCTTTGCTTTGATACTATGTTGAAATCATTACTTGTCCTAAAAGCTTAAACTGGTTGGATAAAATAGATTTATTTATACATTTTATATTTTTTTACAAGAATTAGACGTGTGGTAAAGCCAGGCTAAGTTCAAGCTTGGTTCTTTCTCAAATTGAGCCCAACTCTCAGCTGCTCATTACCAGTTTAAGAAAGAGATTTACATACAATGGGCTACAAGGAGAAAGGTACCCTCCTATTTCAACCAAGGGCAGGATATGAATCTTACTCTTTGATACAAATTACCAAGAGACTTTAACAGCAAGCAAATTGCCACCAGCTATTCCCAAATAGGTCACCCGAAATGAATATGGGTTTCTCTCTCCCTTTCTCTGAAAAAAATAGGTCATTGAGAAAAAAAAAATCTAGTGAAATTAACATCATGTTCTCTAATGCTTTTATATACATACAAAGACATAGACATAGCTATCAAATCTAATTTTAATTGATATTTAAAAGAAAAACTTATTTGAGGTTGGTTCTCTGGATCCTTAATACATGGTTGGGAGACGAACATGGAGTTGAAGATTAAACCATCATTGTCTTCATTTTTCTTTTTCTTGTTACATCCGCAGCCTATGCTAGTCACACGTGGGTAGTGCCATTTAAGTCAAAAACATTGTGTAGTCGCATGTGAGCATTGCCATTTGTGTCAAAGGTACTATTTTCATCTTTACTGGAAAAGAGTTAACCATCACGATATTGCCACATGACGGATCATGCAGGAGTGGCAGGAACCGTATACCTGACGTCAGTGGGTGCTGGAAAGCGGCATCAATCGCCTAAAGATCCCCCAAGAAATCGAAATACAATCCCACTTCTCTTTTTATGCAATAACCAAATACATCTAATCGATTAACACCTTGGTTCAAGGTGCACCATGTGGTCGCATACGTAGTTGCTATGCTAATTCCTACGTGCGTCAGGTCTCAGTCAGACCCAACAAGAGAAAAAGCGCACGTCGACTCTTACTTCTTTTTTATATTAAAAAAAGACCGGAAACATTCCAACCAAGGTTGGATTCTACGCATCAAAAGCTGCGCTGAACACAAAAACTAAGAAAAAAAAAAAATCAAACTAAAAACCAGCATTTCCCATGAAAAAAAAGGGGAAAAAAAATCTAAGAACTGCTTCTGGGAGGCCGTAGTCCAACAAGGCGGGGCTTGAGTCAGTGGATCGGGGTTGGATCTTTCGCGCGAAGAAAGGATTCGCCTTACGTCGCTCGAATCTACCGTTGGATCATCAAGCGCACAGCTGTCAAAACAATTTCGAGCGACCGGTGGATGATCCAACGGTAGATTCGCGCGAAGGAAGGTGAATCCTTCTCTAGCGCGAAAGATACGCCCCCGACTCTGAGTCAGCCGGTCAGCCTGCCTCTTTTGCAGGGAAAATGTGTGCGTCTTTAAATAGCGAGGCCCCTTCACCTACGTGCGTTGCAGTTGTTATGAGAGAGGGAGGAAGGAAAGTGAGAAGAGGACATGGATATAAGCTCCCACTTATCCTCGATGGAGGAAAGAGAGCAGCAGCTCCCAATCGCTACCAACTCTTCCATCCGCGCGCAAGCACCAACCACGGGCCTTAATATAGCTGCCACTAGCCAAGCTCTCACTTGGCTCTCCAACCTGACCAGATTCCATGCCGGATACTTTCGCATCAGCCTCTCCCTCTGCGGCCAGGCCCTGCTATGGAAGACTCTCAGGGAGCCTACCACCGACGACCACGCCCTCCGCCATGTCATTCACATGCTTCCCTCGGCCGCCTTCTTCTTCCTCTGGTCCCTCGCCCTTTTCTCTCTCGTGGCGCTCTGCCTCCTTTACGCCATCCGCTGCCTCTTTCGGTTCGAGAACATCAAGGCCGAGCTCTCCCACCATGTCGGCATGAACTACCTCTTTGCGCCATGGATCTCATGGCTTCTCCTCCTCGAGTCCACCCCCTTCCTCCACCCCAAGACCGCCAGCTACCTCGCCCTCTGGTGGGTGTTCTCGGTCCCCATATTCGTTCTCGATGTCAAGATCTACGGGCAGTGGTTCACCAAGGGGAAGAAGTTGCTGTCGATGGCGGCGAACCCCACGAGCCAGATCTCGGTGATCGGGAACCTGGTGGGGGCGAGGGCGGCGGCGAGGATGGGGTGGCGGGAGAGCGCCTTGTGCATGTTTTCACTTGGGATGGCGCATTACCTCGTGCTCTTCGTCACCTTGTACCAGAGGTTCGTGGGGAGCGATAGCCTCCCGGCGATGCTCCGCCCGGTATTCTTCCTCTTCTTCGCGGCGCCAAGCATGGCCAGCTTGGCCTGGGATTCCATCTCTGGCACCTTCGACAGTGCCTCCAAGATGCTCTTCTTCCTATCACTCTTCCTCTTCGCTTCATTGGTAAGTAAAATGATATCTTTTTTTTGATGAATTCGGATTTATTATACCAGTCTATTGTCAATACATTCGTGGGAATCAGAACATAAAATATCCAACAAATCAGAAGGAATATCTGAAAATGGTGTCTTTTTTTCGTTTCTTTTCTCTTTTTTTTTTTTGCTGGAAGTTTCTTTTCTTTTTCCCTCGTAGAAAAAGAGCTAGAATCCTACCTCAAGTGGGGCAATTAATTCGGTCCTTCTCTTCCATCTTTCGACAACAACTTTAAAGACGCACGTAAGGTCTAAAATATGATTTTGACGCATTAGAAAGAGATGTGAATCTTCTGGAATCAGTTTCACACTATTGGATCATAGCCCTTTGAAAGTCTTAATTCTTTCCACTATTCCTCCAGTTTAAGCACGCTCTGCGATTGCATGTGGAGTTCACCAACTAAATGCTGGGCCACGGTATAGATTGTTTGCTCAAAGAACTAATTACTAATCATGGGATACTCGGCGGGCTGACGGTGAGGTTGACCGAGATTATTCACTGCTCGGGTTTCTTAGTTGCTGCACCATTTCTAAACGAGATGGGCAGACGAAAGGTAATTAAAGTGAAAGTACCATCATATTAATTCAGAAAAAAAGGAGAGGAAAAAGGAGTCTTTAAGATGGGGAACGTTGCATACACGTTATCTTGATGTAAGAAAAAAAATGCATACTAAAGAACCGGTCCACGTCAAAAAGTGAGGAAGACAATTAGACTTTTCGTTCTCTACCATTTCTAACGCCAGCATCATCTCATTTGTTAGCTTAGACTTTAACATGCATGGAATCCGACCGCAGGTGTCGAGGCCAGCACTGTTCAGGAGATCCATGAGGCGGTTCAACGTTGCATGGTGGGCGTACTCCTTCCCGCTGACCATGCTGGCCCTGGCGGCCGCTGAATATGCCCAGGAGGTGAAGGGTTCCGTCTCTGACGCCCTCATGCTCGTCCTCTCCGTTCTCTCCGTGCTTGTCACCGTGCTCCTCTTGGTCTTCACATTTCTCAAAACCGGCGATCTCTTGCCCCATGACGATCCCTTCGCACCATCGCCCTCAATGCCGGCGGGCTCCGGAGTGCCCAACTGCACACTTAGCCACACTTAGCCACTATCAGTGATGCACTTGTTCCATGCAATCCTGGTGCTTCATGTGTAATCTTGTTGTGCTTTGAATATTTACATGTACGTAGTCACTTATTACCTTGACAAGTAACTTTTTGGCATATGCTCTCCAAGAAAATCGTAGCCTATTTTTTTCTAGTTTTTATCAGTCAAAGTTCGTATGCTGAACCAATTAGGCGAGAAATCTTACCTTCTAAGCTAAAGAAAAGTCGTGATGAAAAGAGCTGAACATAGAGTACTTGTCAACAATTGCTGAAGAACACGGAACAATGACAGAGGATAAAAGAAGAAGGTTGAGGGTAAGAGAGTTTGAATGGAAATGAGAGAAGAGAGTAATTACAAGAAGATTGAGAGTAAAAGAATTGTCATTCCCTTCTGAACTGAGAATACAAGAACTTCTTGCCTTTCACCTCTGCTCAACTACTCTATTTATATAACATCTCCACTAACTGCCGACTAACTGATATAACAGTGTTAACTAACTCTAACAGTTCCAACTGAAGTAACTGACTCTAACAGTTATAACTGAAGTAACTGATGCTTAACAGACTCTACTGAATTTGAAACTAACTGTGCCGATCCAAGACATAGAAGCTGTATAAACAGAAGCTTAACAGTACTCAAGCAGTCATCCATGAATTGGAGCGAGAGCACAAAAGCATTGCATACAGAGTTTTCCTTCACAATTATCCGACAGCATTTCGACCAAATTAGACCTTTTTAAATCCTGCACTGCCACGGTGAAATGAAAATCCATAGTTGGAAGAAACCAAACTGATTTTTATTCTTTTTATTGATTGTAAACAAAGAACTCTGTTTCCTTTTAGAACCAAACAACGATCTCGCCTTCAACATTTATCACTTCATAAATAATTAAACAATCAAAACCATGCGCGCAACACATCCCCTCAGCATAGCCTTTGACATATCTGTCATCTTTTCTCAGCTGCTTTCCAAAACAGTGCCCTTTTCTTCTCCAGAGATCATTATCGTCCCATAACAATTGTTACCATCCAATTAGTAACTATAAAAATCTCCTTATATTCAGTGATGAGCATAACTCTGATAATTCCAAAATGGTCAGTCTCATCCTGCTGGTTTGCCTGCGGGATTTGTTTTTGGTCGGGGGCAACTTGCCATTATTTATTAGTCAATCCACGTGTTCGCTGCCGTTGGAATTGAACGTCACTGCTGGTAAGTAGTGATATTTGACATGCATGCACTCGCCAACTCATTGACCATGGTGGCCCAAATTTAGTTGGACAAAATCATTAAATGAGGAATATCAAAATAATGTGCACGAAAATGTTGTACCTGTGGTTGTTTTGATCTTCTTCTTAGGTGGAACAGACACAGCTTCGTTTTGAGAAAAGAACAGATGCGCAGCCTGAAAAGAAAAAGTTTAGTGCTGGTTTCTTTATTATGATAATGATCAAGTTTAATTAGGGAATTCATTAATTTCATTAACTGAATGTTGCAGATCCAATATTTTAATGACCATAAAAGACGAATCAAAGAACTGAATTGTTGCTTATGCCCAAAATAATCATCCATCCCTGCAGGTGATCAAAAAGTTCTGTTTGCTGACATAGCTTTGAAGTTTGTGGGATCTGGAAAAATAAAGCATGCAACATGCCAGCTTCTTGTTGACTCAGATGCTGGTGTGTTGAAACGGCGTCCAGCCCTGGCAGCTGCCGATAAGATATGTATATCTTTTGGAAGTGGATTAAGTTATAGAGGCGACGCATGCGACTAGTACCGCAACTTTCCTATCGAAGCCCTTTTATGGGTTAAAAGGTCAGCAAGGTATGCTGTCTTGTAGTTCAGTGTTCAGACACTTAGTCCTCATACCTACACTTCGGCCCACAATTTCATTGCTCGAGTTTCAAACATCATTGATGTTTGATGAATTTCTGCAGCAGGCATTAAGACAAGGATTGCAAAGAAGACAAGTTGAAATCTTGATTTGGTTGGCACTCTCAAAGCAGCCTCTGTACAGAAATGTTTCTCTAAAACTTTTTCAGCTAACCTTTTCCAGTCATTGGTGTGTTACATTGCTAATATCCTGCTTTGTAAATCTTTTGTGCTAGAAGCAATAACTGTAGTTAAGAATATGAATGTAAAAATATTTTCCTGAACTTACGTTTGTTACTGCACTAACTCTGACTGTCACGCCCCGGATCCGGATCCGTGACACGGCCGTGCTATTGCCGACTACCGCCCACAATAGCACGCAGCCTCATACCTGGGTAACAGGGTAGTCAAACCAACCAAATCTTTTCATATGAAAGCATTCTTAGTACAACATGCTGGTCAGTACCCAAATACAGAGCTTCTACATAGTTTATGTACACAAAAGTATGCTTGCTTTACCCCAGAAGCCCTGATACCAAATTAACGTGTCTCTGGCAGCTATCAGTGGTAAGGATCTGAAAGAAAAAGTAAATGAACGGATATGAGCTACACGGCTCAGTAAGTAATCCTGCATAATCCTACCGGATCAACCAGTAGACTAAACATGTAAATCAGGGTTTTGAGAAGCTGACATGCATGTTTATCTAATAATCATCACGGCATAATATGTATGCAATTTAAAGAAGATAGCGGTTATAGCAAAATACAACTTTCCATAAGGATATATTCAAAAATCCGTTGTAATACAATGTATGCTTTGGCCAGGCACGTTCATAAATGTCACGGCCCGCCTGCGCAGGGCACGTGACTATCGGGCCCACATGAGGGGGAAACACGGGGCTCCCCTGCCAGATGTTGGCCGGTTCCGGGGCTTCACGCAAGCGTCCTTCACCCCTCACCGATTTTGCTTCTCCCCAAAAACACATCTGCAGGATTTGGAAGCACCCGCCTCATATACCCAATCTCTGAAACGAGCCTCATGATCATGCTTCAAATATCATTTTATAAAGTATGCAATTTAAACAAAGCAGTAGTGCAAATCACAAAATTTTCATAATATATGCATATGAAACCGTGCCCCCCGGCATGCCGTGGTCCTTTTTCTCTCGGATGCTACTACGAAGTCCATTCGGCCACTGGCGGGGCCAGCTAGTCATTCTCGGCCACCAGCAAGGCCAGCGAAGTTATTCTCGGCCACTAGCAAGGCCAGCTCAGTTGCATTCGATCAGTAGCATCTTTGAGCCCGTGCCCCCGGCATGCTGTGGTCCATTCTCTCGGATGCTACTGCGAAGTCCATTCGGCCACTGGCGGGGCCAGCTAGTCATTCTCGGCCACTAGCAAGGCCAGCGAAGTTATTCTCGGCCACTAGCAAGGCCAGCTCAGTTGCATTCGATCAGTAGCATCTTTGAGCCATTACAGTGCCTCTTGGCTAGCTAAGATTTTACAAACTTACATGCATGATATCAGTATCATCATGTCGCATACATAGCCATAGCTTCTGGAATCATGCAAGTTACTTATGCATTGTAACATATCATGCATGAAACATATATACTTAAAATAAATGCTTAGGAAACATTAATAACATAACATGATCCATAACAGGATTAGGACAGGTTACTTACATTCTTCACTAATCATGCATACAATTCAAATTGTATAAAAAACACTGGTTCATCTTATAAAACGTAATACAAGATCTACGATAGGATTAAGACAGATTACTTACATCAATTCGCTTTCCAAATTGCTCAAGTCCAGGTGACAAATCCTTAATCACCTAAAACAACATAATAGGGATTACATTATTCCCTATTTATTTATTATAAAATCTCTTAGTTCATCATATTATGAATTTACTTGCTTGGATCCCATCCAAGGATTTAGCCCAAGTCCAATTTGAAGCCTTTGGGGTTCGATTTAAAACCAGATTGGGTCTGCTGGAACTAACTCAATTTAATTGGGTTCGGACCCAAATCAATTTGGGCTTAATTCGGTTCGGATTTGACCCAATTTGCAGTTTGGGCTCGTCCAGACTTAGCCCAATTTAATTAGGCTCGGGTTCAGGTTCAATTGGCTAAATCAATTTCTTATTATTGGGCTTAACGGGTTTCGGACCCGAACCCGATTCCGGCCCGTTAACCCACTCTTTTCTTTTCTCTTCTCTTTTTCTTTCTTTTCTTTTCTTTTTCTTTTTCTTTTCTTTTCTCTTTTTTTTTTTTCCTTTTTCTTTTCTTCTCTTCTCTTCTCCTTTTTCTTTTCTTCTCCTTCCCGAAGCTTCCTCCCCTCCTCCTCTCTTTCCTTCCTTCTCTCCCGATCTCCCCCTTCCTCTCTTCTCCGACGATGGCAGGACGGCGAGCGGAGGGGAGGATGGCGAGCGGAGGGAGACGGCCCACGACCGGCGGCGTCCGCGGCCAAGCCCCGCGGCATCCCCGGCCGAGCCCGCGGCCGAGCTCTTGGCTTCCCCGGCCGAGCCCGCGGCCGAGCTCTCGGCTTCCCCGGCCGAGCCCGCACCGGCGACGCTCACGGCCGTACACGGCAAGTCCCCTCCTCCTCTCCTTTCTCTCTCTCTCCTTGGTTCCGATCGGAAGCCCTAGCCATTTCGGCCGGTCCTCCGGTCTTCTTCTTCTCCTCCGGCCGGATCTACGGCCTCTTCCTCCTCTCTCTTTCTTTCTTTCTTTCTTTTCTTTGGTCCTTCCCTCCGGCACCACCCCCTATTCTCTCTCTCTCTCACTCCCAAACCCTCTCTCTTCCTCTCTCCATTCTTCCCCTGTGAAGGAAGAAGGGGGTTTTGGGAGGGCCGAGCCACAGTCGGCAGTGCCACGGCCGAGCTCGCGGCGTCCACAGCCGCGCCTGCGGCTGAGCCCACGACCGCGCCTGCGGCCGATGCCCGCGGCCACACACGGGTGAGTCCCCTCTTCCCTCTCTCCTTTTTCTTCTTTCTTTCATTTTCTTTTCTTTCCTCCCTTCTTCTTCTTCACTGAGACCCCCTATCCCACTGAAGAAGAAGAAGGGGAATGGACTCCGGCCGACTGCAGCCCCCTACCGAGAGCCGGCAGTGACTGCAACTGAGGTCCATGGAGTCCCTCCTCTATTTTTATTTTGGTAACAGGAGCTTACCATTTCCGGGGATGACCTGCGGTGCCTCCTCTCCAACACCTCTGCCGACTTAGGGGTTCCTCCTTCCTCTTGGAGCTTCCGGGCTCTCTCTCTTTCTCTCGTTCGGTGTTTAGGGGGTCTGTCATTTTGGGGTTGCCGGCATAGGCTTAAAGGACTGTTTAAGGATGAGACCCCCTCTGAGAGGTCCCTTCCCTCTCCATTCCTCCATACCTCGGGACTGGCCGCCGCCCCCCTTGTCTCCGGCGCGCCGGCAGCGGCTGTCAGCAGGGGTGAGGGTCACCCCTCCCTGTCGGTCTTATCCCTTCGTTTTTATTATTTTTTATTTCAATCCTTATACAACACTGCCCACAGTGGAATTTGGGCCCAACCCTTAACTGGGCCCATTTCTTATTGGGCCTAGTAGGTTCTGGGCCCGGACATTACACTGACCATCTGGTTAATCATGCTTTCATGCTGCTTTGTCATGGATGGTTAGGTTATGTGTACCTGCTTTGAGCTGCACACTAGCGGAATGCAATACCATTGCAAGTGGAAAAGTAGGGAAATCAGAAAACAGAAACACATAGAAGGATCAAAATGCAATCTAATAATTGGAAATTCTATAACCAAGTAGGTCGAGGATTCTTGTAACGATGTTAGACCCGGCCCTTTAAGCGAATTGGGCAAGGTCCATTTGACCGGCCCAATGGAATTTGAGCCAAAAAAAAAAAAAAATGGGGGCATGTGGGCTGGCTCGGAGTGGCCAGGCCTAGCCCGACTAGCCCATCGTGTGCTTGTTGCATGCGATGGAGGAGAAGACTCTGATTGGGAGTCTTCTTCCTCCCTCGACTCCGACGAGTTCCGAGAGTCCTAAATCGATCCAAATATCGGCCAAAACCTTTGGAACTTCCTTTATTTAAGGCTCCTTCCTCCTCCTCCTCCTCCTCCTAGCTCCATCGATGAAGACCTGAGAATGGCCGTCGATTCTAAGTCTTCCTTCTGAGTCTCCTTCTTGATTCCTTGCCGGAAACGCCGCCGGAAGCTTCACCGAAATCACAAGTATGAGCCTTGATCTTCTTCTCCTCTATTTTTTTGTTCATAAGCCTCGCTTCCAGTCAAGTCTTTGTTGGAAAAATCCGAGAATAAAAGGCTCTGATTAATCCTCTATTTTTAGATCCAAAAATTTTGGTTGATTCTTCCTTTTGTCAGCCTCCTTCACTGCCGGCACTTGTCGTCGGAGAAGAGGGCTTGTCCCCTTTGATACCTTAGGCCGTTTTTGGAGCCCCATCGTCGGAGACCTTGAAGGAAGGAAGAGAGGGGCCGAAACCCCTGTTTTTGGCCTTTTCTTCCTCTTCTTTTTGCCGCCAGCCCTTGCTCACCATCGTCGGCCGCCGAGGTTGGCCGAGCCGCCTCCCGTCACCGTTGGGGCTGGTCACCATGGTCGCCTCCAGATCCGATAGTAAAGAAAGGGAAAGACGTATCCCTTATGTTGAGAAGAAAGAAGAGAGTTTTCTCTCTTCTCTCTCCTCTCTCCTTCGTCCCCTCTCTCTCCTTCTTCTTTCTCCTTTCTCTAATTCTGCCCTTATTTCTCTCTCTTGATTCATGGCCAGATATGTTGATCAATCCTGAATGGCCCGCGCCACTATGACGGACCAAACCCAAACCCCTGATTGAACCCAGGTTGATATTCTCTCTCCTCTCCCTAATTGAACCCAGACTGAGATTCTCTCTTCTCTTCCTCTTTTCTCTCTAGACAAGTTTAGAGATCTTAGTATAAGCCCCTATATTCTTGCTACTCGGGTCCAAGGTTGATCTAGTTAGGATACCTTGAACTGCCTTGGTATCCGGACGGTAGACAGACTTTACCTCAGTGTTGTCAGATCTCTTTGAAATTTTGTCATCATTGACCTTCATTGAGTCACTTAAATTATGTCCGATCTTGATCAGTTTAGTTCACCTTGCTCGGACTAACCTGGGTAGTCGAGCACTATCACCTGATCGATATGATTTGAGGGCATGAGGTCGTTCTCCAGTAGTTTTTAATTTTGACTTCGCTTGACTTATGAAATGATGATAAAATTTATGATGTTTTAATTATATTAAAAATGGATGCACTTGACCCGTCTAACTGGAGTGAAATTTTGAAGTGATAAGAGGTAAGTAACTTAATACTTCAAAGTGCATTTTTCGAATTTTTGGTAAAATGATAATTATTTGATTAGATTTAATTATAATATCTATTTTATACTTAGTTAAAAGGGTCAGGCATGTTAATGTTATGATTATTTTAAAAAATATGTTATGTGCTATATTATGAAATCTGAAAAAATATAACTGGGCAAACCATAAAAAATCTCTTTTATAAATATGCATTTCTCAACATGGCTATGATTTGTTCTGGCTCTGCCAGTAGGGACTATTTGTTGGCCCCGTCGATTTGTAATCTATGAGAAACTAGTTTCAACACCGCACCACCAGTGACTAAAATAGTGGTATTTGGGACATCGTGCCACCAGTGATTAAGAATAGTAGTTTTTGGCACTTTGTGCATTCTGACCCGTGCCACTAGGTTATGTAGCCATAGCCTGACTTCTGACTTCCGACTTTTAATTTCTAATTTCTAATATCTGATATCGGATTTCTGGTATTTCTTATAAAAACAATAGTATTCTTCAAAGAGAAATATGCATTATTAGAAAAATGATTTAATTCCTGGTCAATATTTTGTGTTTTAATTAAATAAACAGTTTGATAGATGGATTAATCAAGAGCAGTTGATATGTTGACAAAGTAACTTGACATTCTTATTCAAAATTAAGATGCTAATTTTTGTTTATAAGAGAGAAGTTTGATTTAGATCATCTACAAAAAGAATCAAGTGTAGAGGTATTGGACCTTATTCTTATGATAAGAACTAAAAATAAAGTTGTATCGACCAGTAGAATTATTGAAAACTTGAGGGTGAGATTAGAACTATGTATCTAACTTTTTGAAAGCACGAGGTATGAAAATTTCATGGACGAATTTTTTTTAGAAGGGAGAATGTGAAACCAGTGGACTGGGCCTGGTCCACTTGACAGGCCCAGCCCAAAGACAATAGAGAGGAAGACTCCAGCGGGAGTCTTCTTCCTCCTCTCTGATCGCGACGAGGATTCCTCTCCGATTGCGATGGGATCAAAAGTCCATCGCAATTTGGAGACCGTCAGATAAGGCTTGGGAACTCTATTTATAGAGCTCCTCCTCCTCACTCCTTCGATTTCATCGAGATCGAGCCACCGACTCCTAGCTTCTCTGGTCGTCTTCCTTGATTTGTCCTCGGAGAGATTTTTTTGCGTCGGAACCCTGCCGATCGAGGTAAGTGTTCTACATTCTCTTCTATTTATCTCTTGGTCTTTCGGCCGTGACCCACCTTAGCTTTGAGCCGGCTAATCACCAGAATGTGATCCGAAATAGGGTGCTCTATTTTGACCGTGTTCTCTCGCCGCCAGCTGTGTTCGTCGTCGTCGGCCGCAGAGGTTGGCCGAGCCTACCTCGCCACCTCCTGCCGCCATCGGGGCTGGCCACCACGGTTGCCCCTTGGTCCATTCAAGAAGAAAGGGGGGACGGATCCCCTATTTTGGAGAAGAAGAAGAGAGGGGTCTCTATCTTTTTTCTCTTTCCCCCTTCTCTCTCTCTCTTTTCTCTCTTGTTAGACTTTCTCTTTTTTGATTCATAGTCAGACATATTGATTGATCGAGGTTGACCCGTGATCCCTGATTAAACCTAGACTGAGATTCTCTCTTTTCTCCATCCTTTCTCTCTCTGTAAAGTTTTTCTCTCTACTCTCTCTCTCTAGGATAGTTGGATCCAGTAGAAACTCTTCACAGTAATTTTGGATTGATTCTAGTGAATGACCTTGATCTATAGTCGTCGGGTGGCATGTCAGCCCCCACTCTGGTCCTTGGCAACACTGTTAAATTTGAATACTTTCGATCTTTGTTGAACCATCTATACCCTAGTCCGAGCATGATTCAATGAATTTCACTTTGATCGGACCAACCTTGATGTTAGGCATTATTATTTGGTCAGCTTTGTGAGGATGTTGGAATTTAGGATTTTTATTTTAATTATGATGAAATTTTAATGAAGAATATTTTTAGAATATTAGGCCCCGAGAAGAATTTTCGAGACTGATTGGATGTATTAGTTGGATCGCATTTGCAAGCTAAGTAATGATCAGCCTTTTCTAAATTCTACATTTATGTAATATTATTTTTACATTGAATAAATTGTTAATGGATTTATATGTAATTTATAAATTTTATGAGATGGTGATTTGAATAAAAAATAGATATGTAAAATTTGAGTAATTTTTTTTGGACCACTGTTATATTTACTGGCCTTGTATCGTATATGCATATTTTGATCGGATTATGATATATCTATTATTTTATAAAAAGAACTTTGATGTGTATCAAATTTGGACTCTCAGCTAACTATGTTCTGTATCCTACCAATTGGAAGTTACGCATTAGAAATTCTGGCCCACCACAGGGTATAAATGTGGTATTCTGGTCCACTCCATAGGGTATAAGTATGGTATTCTGGCTTACTCTATAGAATATAAGTGTAGTATTCCGGCCCCCTCCGTAAGGTATATGTGTGGTTTTGTTTCTAGCCTAGTCATAGAATATAAGTGTGGTCATAGTTAAAGGCTGTTGAATTGAATGCGATTTGTTTTGAATCAGATTAATGATTTTGAATACGGATATATGAAAGATACGGATTTCAATAGATTTGTGTTTTGAAATGGAGTTGATTATATTTTTATACTAATTAATCGTAATTTGTATTTATATTTTATGTTATTATATGAATTGTCTAGTTAAGGTATTCATTACTTACTGGGCTGTCTAGCTCATTATATAATTTTTTACTATTTTTACATATTCAAAAAATTATCTCGACCGAGATTTTTCAATATAGGAGAGCGACTAGAAGAACTATGGTATAAGCTATCTTATATTAGAGTTTATTTAAATTGATGTATTATCTTAGACTAATGATAGTATTATGAGATATTGTAACTTGAATTAGTTAATGAAATAAAGATCATATATTATTAGTTTAAATTATTCTGCTGCATATTGATGATGTCACATTGAGATGCCTTACATGCTCGTGGGGGAAGAGCTTTCTATGAGTGTGCAGCAGCTACCGCGACCCTCAGCTCATGATCTCGGGTCGGAGGTATGACAAAGGAGCCAGATGAGGGATAGCCAGACAAATCCCTAATCAAGGGTGACCTTATCCTCATTGAATTTTATAGTACACCTGCTGCTAAATTAATCATATGAACAGGTTCTACTAGGCCAAGCAATGATCATGGAGGGACAATTCAGAACAATGGGCTCTAAAAACAAAGAACCAGTGATGGGTGCATACGGTTGCAGAGCCCTTCCTTGTGGCGTTGTTGAGTCCTCCAATTTATCTTGGGAAGAAGACCGGTCTCCAATAACAATTTTTTGGCATCTTCAATCAACTCACAGGAACTATGTTCCAGCTTCCTCACCATGCAAATAATCATAATAGAAATCATCGGATGATTTCTTCTGTTTCTGTTGTTATGGACAAGTTAGCCATTGTTCTAGTATGTGGATGCGTTCAATTCCTCTTGCTGCTCCAAGGCTATCTGGGATCTCTAAATAGAGGTGTTTGAGGTGAACATGGGATCTGGGATCCTGCAATTATTCAAGCATTTGTGAAATGAAAAGGAGGTTAAACTAAATAGAGGAGTTGGAACTGAACATGGGATTTGGAACCCACAATTAGTTTAACAATATCCGAAATGAGAGGGAGTTTGAACGAAACACGGAATCTGGGATCCCGCATTTAGTTCAAACGAACGGACAGGCAGTTCAAACATTTAATCGAATATAAGTGCAAATAAATTCTGTTCAGAACTATTTGTGATCGTTAGAATTGATTGATAGCATCATTATAACCATCCAACTGTATTTTTAAACACTAGCCCACTCAAGATAGGGAGGGGCTTTCCATTTTTCAGTCTCACAGGCCTAATCCTAAGAAAAGTTCCAAATCCTAGCTCTTCTAATCTCACAAGCCTAATTCCACACAATTATGATCGCAGTCGTAATGCTTTTAGTCAGCCTAGTGCGGACGAAGATTTGAGGTCCACCGCATAGGCAACATTATGTCAAAGATGTCAAACTGATTTTATTAAGAGTATGTTTGGTTGGAGGCTTAATTCCATTTTGATTTTGATTCCGGTCGCAAACCAAATATGTTAGAGGATATGATCAATCCGTTTCCAGTCAAAGATTACGTCAAAGGATATGACCAACATTAGGTCAAATATGTCAAACTGATTTTATTAAGAGTATATTTGGTTGGAGTCTTAATTCTATTTTGATTTCGATTCCGATTTCGGTCATAAACTAAATATATTAGAGGATATGGTCAATCCGATTCCAGCCAAAGATTATGTCAAAGGATATGACCAACATTATGTCAAAGATGTCAAACTGATTTTATTAAGAGTATGTTTGGTTAGAGTCTTAATTCCATTTTGATTCTGATCCTGATCATAAACCAAATATGCTAGAGAATATGATCAATCCGATTCGAGTCAAGAACCAAATACGCCTTAAGCTCATTCTACCCATTGAAGCTCTGAGCTTTATTACACTGGAGTTGGGCAGCATGTGAGAATTCATAAACACTACATTTGAAATAGAACTTCTTAATTCAAGACTAGCTTTGAAACATAACTTAATTCGACGAGAGACCTCCACTCCATCCAGCACTTTGATGTCATGCTTTCAATGGAACTATGCGAGTTTCATGTCTTCTTGAACATCATATCTGTTACATCTCTTGTCAACTTTGAGATTTGAGAGGAGAACAAATAAAGCCACCAATTTCCCTAAAATCTCTTTCTATGTCCGTGTCGCTTTGCCTCTTCTATTTGACATCTACCAATGGTTACCAAGGGCCATAGTCTAAAATTTAATGGTAATAGTACCTTTGAACTAGCTGAAGAGTTCTGTGATATGCTCTCAATGGAATTGCATCAAGTCTTGCAATGACAATTTGGAAAAGCAAGGTATCTTCTTCCTCCTCTCTTTTTTTTTTGTGCTAAAAAAAGGGGAAGGGGGGAGGAAGGGACAAGCCCACCCCCGCATAGCAGTCCCCACTGGGCCCCCACTCCGCCAGGAGAATGTTCGATGCGGGCAGAAATGACCGTGTATTGGGCACTCCGGTCGGTTTTACTCATATCCTCCTAGACCTGACCACGGTTCCGGAACCGCCGGTTTCGGTTTCTGTTCTAGACGGTTCTAGTTCTGGTTATAAAATTTTGAAAAAAATAGATTGTGTAATTAATTTGGAAAAAAATTTAAATACAAATAGATTGTGTAATTAATACAAAATGATAATTTGTACCTCATTTTATTATTTACTCATCAATAGAGGGGGGTCGGTAATTTGGATCCCAAGAATTTGAGTTTGGAACATATATTTTTTTGCCTTTATTTGAGCGGGAGGAAGATATTTTTGATAATTGGATTGGGAAAAATAAAAATATGGGAAGGTTATGGAATGTGTAGAGAATTGGAATAGATTGAATAATTGAGAGAGTGAAAAATTGAGAGAGAGAGATTGGAAGATTGAGTGGTGTGGTGAAAAAATTAATTTGGAGAGGTATATATAGTGTTGGAGATAATTTTCGTTTCCCAAAATGCCCCTCAAACTAGCCGTTTTTTAGTTGTTAGGAGGGATAAAATAGTCATTTTTTCGGTTCGAACCGGAACCGAACCGCCGGTTCCGGTTTCGGTTCCGGTTTCGGTTCCATCAAACCTGGAACCTAAACCGAACCGTATTCCTCAAGGTTCCGATTCGGTTAAGAACCGTGAGACATGGTTCCGGTTCCGGTCCGGTTCTTTCCGGTTCGGTTCCGGTCCGGTTTTTCGGTTAGAACTGAACCGTGGTCAGGCCTATACCCTCCCCACCCGTGGATCCGGCTCGGTTACCCCTCTGGGCTCCGGCTCGAATACCATGTATGAGTACGTCATATCCAGCACCACCGAGGTTACTAGCAGAACGATACGCTCTCCCATTCCACGTGTCCGAGCAGAAAGCCTTTGGTCTCCATAATTTAATCGATGCCCGCGCATTTCGAACTCGGAACCACGAAGGTAGAAGTGAGGCCACGCTCCCACTGTGCTACCACCTCAGTGGCTCTTCCTCCTCTCATTAGGAGCCATACTAATTCAAAGGTATGTTAGAGGCATCGATAGATTGTTAAATTCAGTTATGTTCAATGGATTAGTTTGATGGGTCGCTTGTTGTTTTCAGGCTGTTACTTCTTCTTTGTTTATATATAAAATTTGAGATGATTCTTGTACCCAAAAAAAAAAGAAGTATGCTTGCGAATTTAGAAAACGGTATTGGGCATCGCCACAGTGATGAGGACAACAAGGTCAAATAACTGCAGAAAATGGGCATTGTTTGCCGCGTTAATGGTAACTTGAATGCAGAGTTGTTATTTTTTTGATCATTTTTATCACTTCTTAGGCTTTAGTTTCAAGGCTAAAATGAAGAAGTTTGCTTAAGCCAATGCTTTCTCTTTCCCTCCTTTCACTCACTCTTTATCCTTGGTCTTTCTCATACTTGATCAATTTTCAATTTATATTTCATTATGTTTTCCTCCTATAAGTGCATTTGCCCGTATATTATTTTCTAAAGTCAAGAGAACCTTTATGTGAAGCTTTACAAGTAACTTAGCATACAATTAGAGGCAAATTTAGTGTTAAATTATTTATGTATAAGTTGAATTTGAAAGATGCATGAATTATTGTCAAGTATAGGTACCTATAAGTAAGTTGCAATTTAATCAGGGACCTGATTTTTATTTCTCTCTCAATGTATTTCCATCTGGAGTGAAGCCCCACTGACTTCATTTGAAGCTTGTCGTTTGGACTTATAAGTTACTTTCTAATGACAGACTTGAACATAGTTCTACCTTAGCATATTGCGAGGCATGTATTTTAAGATCTTGTATGGAGTTCAAACTTCAAACAGGTATCTATAAATAATTTTACTGCGACATATTTATTTACAAATTGGATTTTTTTACCGGTCCTTTTTTAGGCTCATAAAGTAAATTAGATAATCAAGCAGTGTAAAATATCTAAAGCTAATTCAGCATATAGTTTACCGGGCTCAAATATAAAATGGGCCGGGCCGGGCCATGGCCCTTGTGGAACCATGCTCGATTTTTTTCCGGACTTCGGCCCGAGCTTAGGCCTGAAAAATTTTAAATAATCTAGGCTCGAGCCCTGCCCAAATTTAATTGGGCCGGTCCGAATTACCTATTTGGGCCAAAAATAGATCTGGTCCGAATCCGATTAAAGTTTAATATTTCATAATATTACTTTATGAAAAAATGAGTTAGTTAAAAATTGGACTATCTTCTATAATATGAGTAAGTGATATATGATATATTATTCTTAGATAAACTCATTTTAATTGGTTCTTTACTTTCCCATCTTTTTTTAAATACCAACATATAAAAATAAATTAATTTGGGTCTAAATTCGTACTATGTTTTGCTCCTTGTTTGGACTTGGATGGGCCAGTGATACTTCCAAGTCTGGCCCTAAAAAACGGGCTGTCTATTTAAACTCTTTCCAACTTAGCCAAAAGTCGGCTCGGGCCGGCCGAGCTCATTTCCGGCCCTATAAATACCCCCAACCCGGCGTCCGTCCCAACTCCCGCTTTTGAATTCCCTCCCCTCTCAAGCCCGCCCTCTCCTTTCCCCTCATGTCCGCCTTCTCTTTGCGGCCCCCTCCAGATCGAGGGCGGCATAGGGTTCTGATACCTTCGCCGGTCTTCCCCCAAGCAAGAAAATGTCTGATCTCAACCCATCTTTTTCTTGATCTCAACCCATCTCTTTCTTGTTTCTTTGCCTTGAGCTATTATACGAATTCCTGGTGTTTCTTGGCAAGATCCAACGATTGATCGGGTAAAAGGGGCTGCTAGGCAACGATTCAAGAAAAGGTTTGATCCTAAGCCCCTCCCTCCTTGTGTCTTTTCTTGCAGGCTTTTGAGATCAAGTTGTTGTGTTTCTTGGCTAGATTAGACGATTTCTTGGCTGTCTTTTTTTGGTTCTGGTATATCTTCTCTTTCTTCTTTTTATCTCCTTCTTCTTCTTGTTTGATCTGAGGCAACTCCGGCCTTTTTCAGATAAAACCCTAAACGATCATTATATGTTTTTTTCTATCTTTCTTTTCATATCTTTCTATTTTCTTTTCTTTTTCCTTAGATCCGAGACATCCGAGATCGGTTCCACGTCTAGCCCTAGAAAACCAATCACCCACCGCCCTTCTTCTCCGTCTTCTTGAATTGATCCAAGATTATTGGGAACTGCTTCAGATCTACCCCTGGAAACCACACATCGAGAATGGCGTCAGTTTCCTGGTTCATGTAATGCTTGCCTCTCTCACTCTTCTTCTATGAAGAGAGCCTTTTATTTTTAGATTTCTTGAAATTATTTTGGCTTTTGGAACATAATTATGGCTGCAAATTATTGGATTACCTCACAAATTTGAAATCTTCAATTATCTACCTGTATTTTACTTTTTTCAGATTTATAATGCTATCTTCATTTTGATATTGTAGACAAGATCTGCATGTGAAGATATTTAGTCAAGCAAAAGCAGTGTCGATTAATCGGTCTCTTGTTCACGCTTTCTCCGCTATGATTCACCAAGAATATTTTCTTCTTGTTCTCGATTGGGGTAAACTCTGGATTTGTCCAGGTAAAGAACAAAACTTAACTGAATGGTGTGCAACTTATACTTATTGTTGGAATATTTCAAAATTCCGAGTCTGCCCTTCTTTGTCTTTTGTCCTTTTATCTAGTGTACTTTCTTTAGTCCCACATTGGAAAGGAATAAAACTCAAAAGATCTTTATATAGTATTCAACCTTTTAACTTGGTGAAGCAAAGAAAGAAAGTAGCCCACGCGCGCATGAGCCCAATGGAGGTCTAAGCCAAAATTGGCGAATCCGATCCGGAAACGTTTAACCGGGCGCGTCGCGCTCGATTATCACGCGCAGGGGGGGACCCCCCCCCCACCCCCCCCCGCGTTTCCTCTCTCTCTGTTTTCTGTGCTCCCGAGAGGATACTCTCCTCTGTTTTCTTTTTCTGAGCACTTCTGGGCTGTTCGACAAGATCACTGCATCTGCGAGTGTGCGCTTGGAGTGATCCAGTTGTTGTATCCTGGAGGATAGGCCGCCATTACCTGCTACACCGAGATTCATTCTCCGAGGGGCGCGATCTATTCTTAAGGACAGATAGGCCGCCATTACCTGCTACACCGAGATTCATTCTCCGAGGGGCGCGATCTATTCTTAAGGACAGTGAAATCACGCCTCAACTGATAAGTTCTTCCTTCTCTCCATCTATTATTTTCTTACAATCTTAAGAATAGATCGACATGGATTCTGCTATGATTACTGCTAGATCGATGCCTGATACTTCTAAAATTGAGAGTTTCAATGGTATGTATTCTAAGAGATGGCAAGAACGTGTTTATTCTGCATTGGACATGCTTAATTTTGCTCGGTATTTAAATCAGTCAAAACCGATAGAAGGGTCTGAAGATTTTGACACTAAATTCAAAGAGTGGGAACATGGAAATAAAATCTGTAGGCACACAATTCTGAGTACACTGTCCAATGAACTTTTTGATGTCTACTGTTCATACAAAGAAGTTGCAGAAATTTGGGAGAATCTGAACAAAAAATATGTGTTAGAAGATGCTGGAGTACAAAAATATGCTATAGGAAATTTTTTGCACTTTCAAATGTCTGAGGATAGGGATGTCTCATCACAAATCCATGATTTTCATAGGCTAGTCACTGATCTTAAAAATGAAGACATAATACTTCAAGAAGTTTTCCTAGCCGGCTGTCTGATTGAAAAATTACCTGAGTCTTGGAAAAATTATAAAAACAGCATGAAGCACAAAAGGAAACATATGAGTCTTGAAGATGTTATTGTTCATATTAGAATTGAAGAACAAAATCGAGTCAGAGACCGAGAACAATTGGCCAAGGAAATGACTTCCAAAGCCAATGTAATAGTCAACAAACCAGGTGGGTCTCGTTCAAAGTCCAAGAAGCCTTATCTCAAAAATGATAAGAAACCTAAGTTCCAAGGTCTTGGTTTTAAAAGAAAAGGAACTTGTTTTGTTTGTGGAAAATCTGGACATTATGCTAATCAATGCAGGTTTAGAAAAAGGAATGATATATCTGCTACACCAAATGCTAACTTGGTAGAGACAGATATTATTGCAGCAGTTGTGTCTGAAACCAACATGGTTATGGCAGCAAAGGACTGGGTGGTAGACTCTGGGGCTACCAGACATATTTGTGGCAATAGGAGTGCATTTACTTCCTACACTCCCTTAAATGAAGGCGAAGAACAAGTGTTCATGGGTGATTCGAGACCCTCGCCAGTGGTTGGCAAAGGAAAAGTACTCCTCAAGCTAACATCAGGAAAAGTCCTTTTCCTGAATGATGTGCTGCATGTTCCTAATATCTGTTGGAACTTAGTATCTGTATCTTTATTAGGAAAGGCTGGAATTAAAGTGTATTTTGAGTCTGATAAAATTGTAATGACTAAGAACAATGTTTTCATTGGGAAGGGTTATTGTAACCAGGGTTTATTTGTCTTGAATGTAACTGAAACTATGAATGAAAATGCATCATCTTTTGCTTATTTGATTGATTCTGTTGATGTATGGCATGGTAGATTAGGACATATTAATTTTTCTTATATCAAGAAAATGAAAGACCTAGGCTTGTTAAATAATATTACCTTTGGAAATGTGAATGATAAATGTGAGTGTGTGTAGAATCTAAATCTACTAAAAAGAGTCATAAGTCAATAGAAAGAGAAACTGAATTACTTGGATTAATACATTCTGATTTAGGAGATTTGAAAAACACTCCAACTAGAGGAGGAAAAAGATTTTACATAACTTTTATTGATGATTATTCTAAATACACTAAGGTATATCTACTTAGGACTAAAGATGAAACTTTTGAAAAATTTCAGCAATATGTTACTGAAGTAGAAAATAAATTTAATAAGAAAATTAAAAGAATAAGGATTGATAGAGGAGGAGAATATGAGTATAATCTCTTCAATAAATTTTGTGAAGAAAAAGGTATAATTCATGAGATTACCCCACCATATTCTCCTGAATCTAATGGAGTTGCTGAACGTAAAAATAGAACTCTAAAAGTAATGATGAATGCTATGTTAATAAGCTCAGGAGTACCTCTTTATTTGTGGGGGGAAGCTATTCTCTCTGCTTGTCACATTCAAAATAGAATACCTTATAAGAAAATTGGTAAGACACCCTATGAGTTATGGGAAGGTCATGTACCTAACCTTACTTATCTTAAAGTGTGGGGGTGTTTGGCCAAAGTTCTATTACCTGAACCAAAGAAAAGAAAGTTGGGACCTAAAACCTTTGATTGCTTATTTATTGGTTATGCATTAAATAGTGCTGCTTATAGATTCTTGGTATTAAAATGTGAATCTAATATTATGGAACCCAACACTATAGTAGAATCTAAAAATGCTGATTTCTTTGAACATATCTTTCCTATGAAACTAGGTAAAGAAAAAATTGACTCTCTGCCTCATAATAAACAAGAAAAGGAGGCACATGAAAATTATGAAATTGATTTAAGAAGAAGTAAAAGAACTAGAAAAGAGAAAAATTTTGGAAATGATTTTTACACTTTTCTTGTTGATAATGAACCTCAAACTTATAAAGAAGCAATAACTTCAGCTGATGCACCTTTTTGGAAGGAGGCTATTAATAATGAAATAGAGTCTATTATGTCTAATCATACATGGACCTTAGTTGATTTGCCTCCAGGTGCTAAATCAATTGGTTGTAAGTGGATTTTTAAAAGAAAGTTAAAACCAGATAATTCAATTGATAAGTTTAAAGCAAGATTAGTAGCAAAAGGATACTCACAAAGAAAAGATATTGATTATTTTGACACCTTTGCACCAGTTTTTAGAATTTCATCTATTAGAGTACTCATTGCATTAGCATCCATTTATAATTTAGTAATTCACCAAATGGATGTAAAAACTGCATTCTTGAATGGAGAATTAGATGAAGAAATTTACATGGAACAACCTGAAGGTTGTGTTGTTCCTGGTAATGAGCACAAAGTTTGTAAATTAGTAAAATCCTTATATGGATTAAAACAAGCACCTAAACAATGGCATGAAAAATTTGATAAAGTATTGGTATCTAATGGCTTTCTAATTAATGAGGCTGATAAGTGTGTTTATAGTAAGGTTGTTAATAATGTTGTTGTGATTATATGTTTGTATGTTGATGATATGCTTATAATGGGAACTGATTTGAATATAGTTATAGATACTAAGAAATTTTTAGCTTCAAATTTTGATATGAAAGATATGGGTAAAGCTGATGTAATTCTTGGCATTAAAATAACAAGAAGTTCTAATGGACTTATGCTATAACAAGAATACTATATTGAGAAAATTTTAAGAAAATTTGAGCATTATGATAGTAAACCCGTATCTACTCCATATGATGCTAGTATACATTTAAGGAAAAATAAAGAAAATGGTATTTTACAAATAGAATATGCTCGCATCATTGGTAGTTTAATGTTTTTAGTTAACTGCACTCGTCCTGATATTGCTTATGCAATAGGAAGATTAAGTAGGTATACTCATAATCCTAGTAAGGATCATTGGAGTGATGTTCATAGAGTACTAAGGTACTTGAAAGGAACCATTAATTATGGTTTGTTATATCGTGGATTTCCAGCTGTACTAGAAGGGTATAGTGATGCAAATTGGATCTCTGATTCAGATGAGATGAAATCCACGAGTGGATATATCTTTACTCTTGGTGGGGGTGCAGTATCTTGGAAATCATCCAAGCAAACATGCATCGCTCGGTCTACGATGGAGTCCGAGTTTATTGCCTTAGAAAAGGCAGGTTCTGAAGCTGAATGGCTTAGAAATCTTGTGGGAGATATTCCATTATGGAATAAACCAACACCTTCTGTGTCTATTCTTTGTGATAACCAAGCTACTATATATCGAGCTAAGAATAAAGTTTATAATGGAAAGAATAGACACATAAGGTTGAGACATAATATTGTAAGGCAGCTGCTTGATAATGGGATTATATCTCTTGAGTTTGTAAAGTCAGAGTTGAATTTGGCCGATCCTTTGACAAAACCACTAGGTAGAAAACTAGTGAGTGAAACATCGAGGGGGATGGGACTAATGCCTATATCAAAGTTAATAACAACAGAAACCCAACATGTGTGATTGGAGATCCCATGAAGCATGTTTATATGGGTAATAACAAGTCGCTAGTTGACTGTGAGTACACTATCATATTTAATTTTTGAAAATCCATCCCTATGGTGTAGATAGTGCAAACTGCAGTAGATAAGGATGAGGTAAAGCTCTTAATGGATACCATAGTCTTTTAGGATGGTGTGTCTACCTGCAGTACACACTTGATACCTGCAGTACACACTTGATGGATCCACCTATATGGGTGTGGGAGTGGGGCCGCTTCCTATGAGAATTAGGCAGTTCTCTAAAGCACTCATGAATATCCAGGTAAGGTGCATGGCCTATTTGCACCAACCCGTTTAGAACAAGCCCAGAACTTGAGAGGTCAATGTGGGCTATGAGTCACTAATTTACATAAAGGACTTTTGGTTCATAGAAATTTCATGTTTCACCAAAAGTTCTGTAAGTCATACTTACTAGTCCTAAAAATGGTTCATAGTCTCAAAGACACCAATTTGATGCATTGAACTCTCGCGCTCGTTAACTTATTATTGAATTTTAAAATATGTGGGGGATTGTTGGAATATTTCAAAATTCCGAGTCTGCCCTTCTTTGTCTTTTGTCCTTTTATCTAGTATACTTTCTTTAGTCCCACATTGGAAAGGAATAAAACTCAAAAGATCTTTATATAGTATTCAACCTTTTAACTTGGTGAAGCAAAGAAAGAAAGTAGCCCACGCGCGCATAAGCCCAATGGAGGTCTAAGCCAAAATTGGCGAATCCGATCCGGAAACGTTTAACCGGGCGCGTCGCGCTCGATTATCACGCGCAGGGGGGGACCCCCCCCGCGGGTGTAGGCTTGAGTCAGGTTTCTTTTTGCCGTTTTATTTTTTGAATTGTTTTTATCTCTAGATAAAACGTCGCGTCTTTTAAAAACACATCTTTGGTAAAATGACGTGTCTTTTAAATACGTCTCTTCCTTTATTTTTAAACCTATCAGATCCGATAGAGATATCTTATCAAAATCTTAATCCTCTCTCTGATTCCCGAAAGCCTCTCTCTCTCTGTTTTCTGTGTTCCTGAGAGGATACTCTACTCTCTCTCTCTGTTTTCTGTGCTCCCGAGAGGATACTCTCCTCTGTTTTCTTTTTCTGAGCACTTCTGGGCTGTTCGACAAGATCACTGCATCTGCGAGTGTGCGCTTGGAGTGATCCAGTTGTTGTATCCTGGAGGATAGGCCGCCATTACCTGCTACACCGAGATTCATTCTCCGAGGGGCGCGATCTATTCTTAAGGACAGTGAAATCACGCCTCAACTGATAAGTTCTTCCTTCTTTCCATCTATTATTTTCTTACACTTATATGATGCAGAATCTCTGCGTTAAACCCTCTTATGAAACCCACAATTTTGTGTCTGCCCTTTGCTTATAACCTCTTCAGGCATTGCCTACCAGTGGTAGGGCCCCAGGAGCTGTCCCCAACTGCTCCCATGGAAAGGCCTTGTTATATCTCTCTCTTCCTTAATGCTTACTCTCTTTGCTGCAATCGCGGTGCTTAATTTGTTTTGTTCCTTGGAAACATCTGAAGATTCTCCAGCCTCATCTCTTCACTCAAGTCAAGCAGCAGCTGCGTCTCAGTGATGTATCCAATTTGGGTTTCATTTAATCTCACATGCACTTTTTTTATTTCCTGGATAAGAATTCTCTGTTGGTGCTTGAAAAAATATGGAGCTCTTTGTTGGTTTTGGAACTAATAATTTAGTGCCTGAGTTAAGGTACAATTTGAATTAGGGGTCACTCTTTGAACTGCATGAAGATTCAAGGTAATGCAAGGGCGGATGGGACTTAGGATGTTCTATCGTTGGTTAAATCTCAAACCAGCATCACGATGAAGGATGAGAGATGATTAAAACTAGAGGAGCATATGGTTTAGATCAAGTAGTCCAATGCGCTTGCAGATATTCTTGCTGATGAAGTTCTACTTCATTACTTTTTTAACCTGTCCTCTGCATCCATCAATTCATTTGGTTTTTATTTTTGAGTTGAGCTATAATAACCTGTCTTTTGAAATTGCAAATCACATATTTTTTACACTATGCTGCTTTGCTCGATATCCTTATTTTGTGCATTAATACCTCATGCTGGCGGTTGTTGATCTGTTAAAGCATGGGCAAGTAACCATTTAGGTGATAATGTCGTGCTTTTTGGTTAATTTGACATTATTTTGTTGGAATAATTTCAAAATATGGACTTACACTAATTGCGTATTTTTATTTTATAAAACGGGTTAGACGTATGGCTCAGAATGGTACTATGGTTAAGCCTAATATGATGTGTGATTATTTTGTTTTATGGGCTTTGGTGCACCTTTGATGTATAGGATTGAGTCCTATTTATTGTGGTAATTTTAGTATGTAGGCCAGAAAACCCAATTAGGATTTTGGAGCCTTTAATGAGAAGGCTCTTTTATGTTTTCTATATAAAGGCTAGGTCTTCCTCTTCTCTCCATATGGTTGATAGCTTGCCCCATTGATGGCTATCTTTTGTGAGGAGCAAGGAAGGGAAGATCCAGCTGCTATTATTCCAGATGATTGAAGAACATATTCAATATATCTTCCACAGGTATATCTCTCAAACTTGAATACACTATTGTTGTGATTCTAAATCTTAGCATTTTATTATTTATAACTAACAATTGGTATCAGAGCCTCTATGCTAAGATTAGAATCCTTCATACACAATTATGATTTCATCTGGATTTTCGAATTAATTTTATGCATTAGTGAGTGAATCTTCTGCATAAATCTGCATACACAAATTTTTCATTGATAATCAAATATCTGATTTGATTTTATTTTAGATTTAAATAAAATATGATTGTATATAATTTTCGGATTTAAAAAAAAAGAAAAAGGAAAAGGATTTCACTGTTCATCCTTTTATCCTTTCCTTCCTGTAGATTTTTCCTCCCAGCCGCAGGCCTATTCCTTCATCTTCTTCGTCGTTTTCTAATCCCCCCTTTTAGATCTATTCATGGAGGATGAGTAAAACGTAGGAGAAGATGAGGAGAATGGCATAGGATCTTCCTCGCCGCCGGCCGACGCCTCTGCGCCGTGCGAGGCGGCGGAAGGAAGCCAAGGTGGCTCCCGCGTTTCCGCCACGGGAGAATGCCCGACCCCACGAGCCCGGCCACCCCACGGCCGAGCTCGACGACTCCACGGGCTGGCCACGCGCCTCGTGGCGTCACGACGACCTGGAGATGGGGGTCGCCGGCTACGGGTGGTGGCCGGCATGGTGGCTGCCATGGAAGGCAGCCACATGTTGCTTTAAAAAAAAAGGGCCTTCCTCTCCGCTGGCCGACGCCTCTGTGCCGTGCGACGACCGGCGGAAGGAGGCCGAGGCGGCTCGCCCGCCACCACTGCGGGCGGACGGCCGCCCCACAGTGCCACAGCAGGCGGACGCCATCGCCGCTGCGGGCCGGGGCGTGTCCCGAGCCACCCTACGGTCGGCCATGGGGCGTCATGGTGGCCCGGGGAGCGTCGCCGGCCACTCGCAGTGGCCGGCGTGGGTGGCCGCCATGGGTGGCAGCCGCGGGCTGCCACCATGGGGCAGCGATGGGTAGCAGCCTATGGCTGCTTCCCAAACAAACAAAAAAAAAAAAACAGGGGAGGCGGCGGCTAGAGGAAGAAGTTAGGGAGAAACTGTCTAGGTTTTCTTTTGATTGGTATTTGGGTTCTGTATGGGTCCATGGTTGCAGGTTGGGCTCTTTTATATAACCAGCTCAATTTTATTTAATGGACCATAATGGATTTTGGGTTGGGATTAAGAGTTAGTAACCCATTTAATTGTTATTTAAATATTGAATAATCTAAATTAAGGCTCTCATGCATATTAATTATTGAGGTGTTAAATTAATAAATTGTTAAATTTTGGACATTTCTTGCTGCCATATATGCCTTTTGTAATTAACATATTTGTTTAATCAATCACATATGTTTTTGATTTTGTTTGTAGTGTGTTTGATGGTTATGTTTTTGTCACATAAACCATTATTTTTGTGATTGAAATTTGTTGGGTATAAAGACTATCCTTATTTTCCCATTAAGAGAATATTTTGAAATTGAAGTGGGTGGTAGTCACCAAAGTGGCACACTCACTGATATTTATCTGATTTTCTCAACAAAAAAAAGGGTAACATTGCATTTTGCCAGATCATTGAATGCAATATCTTGTGGTGTTATTGTGTATGATGATTTGGAAAAATGACATGAAGTGATTAATGGGATTGCATTAGCCTAGAATCATTCTTCTGCCCAAAGGTGATGGTGTTTCGAAAGCTGATGTGATTTTGTTAATTAGCTTCATGATATGTCTTAAGAGTACCTTATAGCGTGTTGTATTGTTAGCCCAAAGATGACTTTACAATGATGCACCAAGGCTCTTACCGTAATTAGACTTATATGTTTTTCAAGTTGATTACGGACTATTTAATTAATAGCCCAAGTTGATTAGATAGATATGTTATCATCCATTGATTGCATGCGTTATATTTGAATGATATTAAATAAAATATGTTGTTTCCACAGTTTTGAATGCTTCTTCCCTTTTAAGCCAATTGTCTGCTATTGAAACCTTGATTGAAAATAATTATATGAGATGGAAACGAGATAGCACCATCCTAACTATAGCTCATCGATCTCCAATTGAAACTAGCTACATCACATGCATCAAACTTAAAATGCCTTGTAGTGCCTGCTGGAAGCTCTGGCAACATTAAAAAAATACTGAAGGCAAAAAGAAAAGTTCCCATGCAGAATGCTGGATGAGGAAGAACGGCACCCTTCCCTTTGCTACTCGTTAAGGCTTGCTAGTGGACAAATTGAGTAGGTGACATACGTTGAACATTGAATACTGGATACCACACACTGGTGTCCTATTTCCTCAAGCATGGGCCTTACTCGGTTGTCCCTAGCGTTGGGTCAAGTAGAACTTTAGAGTGCTCACAAAGAAAGAATGCTTTTTAACGTGCCCAATGTTAGATTACCAAAACAACCTTCACCAGTCCGGAGTTCCTCTAGTTCATGACATGAACTGAAGGGTGCAGCTCAATGACCCACCATCTGCTGCGAGTAAGAATGACGTGGATGTACTATATGAGTCCTATAACCTATACCTCTTCTATATCTGTGTCATCTTATTATAACCGATGCATAAATGGTAATGAATGGATGAACAAGACCCTTCAGATAGTGATATGTACATCATAAGGAGAGAATTAAGACTGATATGATTACTACTCATGTATGGTAAAAGGGCTTTTTTTGTAATCCTTTGGATACCCTTTTGTTTTGGGATTTTAGCTTAAAAGGGTGTGGTTGTTGCAATGAAACCTATGCAGTCACCAACTTCTAGAGGGAATTTGATTAGTCTTGGTAATCAAAGGGAGACCGCCCAACCCTAATAATTACAAGAACTAATAGTGGTAACAACCCTAGCATCTAATTATTAAAAAAAAATAATTGCTTATATTATACAATGCCATTTTGCTGGCTCCCTATATTGGCTGGTAAGAAGTTTCTCTATATTGTGGCATAAGCATTTATGGAACTTTTCAAGGGAGCGAATGGAGAGATTGATGAAAGTTGAGATTCTGCTCTCTCTAAATTTTTTGGATTTTGACACTTGAATAGATTGCATAAGAAAAAAGCTGACTAAAACTATAAGGAAGAGATCCACTAGGAGTGATTGTCTTTAGGATCTTATTCACCCCAATATTAGTAGACTGTTACTTTCTACTATATGTGGGAATAAATATTTCATAACCTTCATTGATGATTTCTCGTGTTATGATTATGTTTACTTAATTAATGATAAATCTCTCGCTCTTGAGAAATTCAAGATATTTAAAATGAAAATAGAAAAGCAATGTGGGAAGAGTATTAAAATTGTGAAATCTGACCATTGGTAAATACTATGGTAAGTATGACGAATCCGGTCAAAACATGGATAATTTTGCGAGATTTTTAAGAATGTGGGATAGTTCCTCAATACACAATGCCAAGAATACCTGAGCAAAATGGTGTTTCTGAAAGGCGTAATCGGACTCTGAAGGATATTGTCAGGAGTATGATAACTAGAACAAATTTGCCAGAATTCTTATGGGATGAAGCATTGAAATTTGTCATGTACATTTTGGAAAAGGTTCCTAGTAAAGCTGTTGAGAAAACTTTTTTTTGAATTGTAGACAAGACGTAAACCCAATTTAGCCCATTTTAGAGTTTGGGGCTGCCTAGTTGAGGTTAAGATTTATAATCCTATTAAAAAAAAAGACCCCAAATCTATACCAGAATTTATAGATCAAAGGGCTATAAGTTCTATAGTCCTAATCGTGGCACCAGAATTATTGAGTCCATTATGAAGAAATTTCTAGAGAATGATATTGGTAATAGTGGGAGTTCTATATTAAAGAAAACTTTTGCTGAACCGAATCAAGTTGTGATTCCAATTCTCATTGTACAAGAAAGAGTTATTTCTCAGCCGATTACAACAATTAATGAAGAATCTGGGCATCAAGAAGAGCCTCACATTCCTCCTCCAACCACAATTGAGTCATTTTCTGAACTACAGGTTAGAAGATCACAAAGGAAAATAAGTTCTGTCTTGCTTAATAACTATATTGTCTACTTACTGAAGAGTGATTTTAATATTGGGCATAATATTGATCTTGTCTCTTTTAATGAAGCATTAACAAGATCTGACTAAGATAAATGGCTGAATGCCATGGAAGATGAAATGCTTTCTATGAAGAAAAATAGAGTTTGAAAACTTGTTGAACTTCCACCACATGTTAAGGCCATAGGTTGCAAATATGTTTACAAATCCAAGCTAGACTCAAAAAGGGATGTTGAACGACTAAAAGCTAGATTGGTTGCTAAAGGATTCACTCAGCGAAAGGGCATGAACTATAATGAGATTTCTTCACCGGTTTCATCAAAAGATTCTTATAGAATTATCATGGCACTTCTAGCACACTATAATTTGGAACTTCATCAAATGGATGTTAAGACAGCGTTTTTAAATGGAGATCTCTGTGAAGAAGTTTACATGAGGCAACCTGAAGGTTTTGTCGTGGAGGAAAAAAAATGGTGTGTAAGTTGAACAAATCCATATATGGGCTCAAGCAAGCATCCCGACAATGGTGCCAAAAAACTCTAGAGCGGCCTCGAATGAGGGTCCTTGGCTTCAATGCATCAATTTCCACCTTGACTCGGACGTAACCTGGCTTTCTCAGCTGGTTCGTGAAGCTATCCAAGGCTTGGGGCTGCTTGACCACCACTGTGATGTTGAGAATGGAGTCTCTCTCTCAATATTTTAGTAGAAGGTGGGGTAACCGGAGCCACACTGTCGCCTTCTTGATCATATCCATATCGAGGATGAAGTTCAACTTTCAAGGTTCCATCGCCAGTAGCTGCTCGACCACTAGTAGGGGCCACCGTCCAGCATCGCATTCTCATCATCCTCGCTCCTAAATGAGAATGCATAGTTGTTTTCTGCCATCGGGAAGACTTCCACCTTATAGTCCAGCTTTCCTCTGTTTTTAAAGTCCTGAGCGACCCAATCGGTCGGAACGCTGACGCCTCCCAAGCCTGCCTTGATGCCTTCACCCTCTTCTCCGGCAACTCCAACACCACCGTAAAATAGCGTTGGAGGTTCTTCGGGTCCTCCGAAATTTTGTGGCTCATCAATAGTAGTTGTTGGAAGGATCCTTGCACCACACTCGTATACGTCATCGGTGGAGGACGATCCTCGTTCTCGAAAGGCCCCCTCGCCGGATTGGCATTGTGATCTTCCCACCTTCTGTTCGACAAAATCTTGCAGCTACCACATGAAGATTAAAGCAACTACACCACAACCACTCCAAGAGCGTGCACCACACATCTGGGATCTATATTTTCATAAAAAAAAGGGAGATGAGAACGTGGTTCTCTCCCAAGATGATGATGAGGTCGATGGGTCTTGAGCCAACGGTCGTTATGGGACCCCGGTTAGTTACAGATGCCCTGACTCCACGACCACGAGTTAGGGGTGGTTTTGTCGAGTCTCCTCTGGCGTCGGTTGTTATGTATATTGGACGGTCTTGGAATAGCCTATGTTCGTTGTCATCTTGCCCCGCTCACGAGCCCATATGCATTGTCATCTGTGATGATCAAGAGATGCGGATATACGCTTCGGAGACTTGTTGGTTTCATTTCAAAGTAGTAAAAACATAAGTGCTTTTGTTTGTTCTACTTTCTTTTTTTTTTTTTTTTTATGTCATCAAACATGATGAGCAATACGAAGAAAAACAAATTTAAAAAACCATTTGGTACGCGCTCCTATTTCGGCCACGTTAATATTTTACACAAATCTTAAAAAAAAAAAAAGGAAGAGTCCCGATAAGAATAGAATTTTATTCCTAACGGAAGTTCATCAATATCTAATGTTAAGAGAAATAATTATACTACTGTATCCTTTTTCTTCCTCATGTCACCGTATCTAGAAGAGAGACTATTCATATCCTCTTTCTTCTTCGTCAAGCTTTCCCTTCTATCTAATTCTTCATCAAGCCATCTCTCCAACCCATCTCTCCCATCCTTCTCTCCTCGAGTTTCTTTCTTCTCCAAATTTCTCTTTTTTTTAAAACCTAAATTTATTTTATAGTTTTAATACTAACAGTTCGATTGGCAGGCATCCTGTGACTTTGGCTTCGCCGTATTGAATTATACTCTCTAAATTTTTTTTCTTCAAAGTCCACAACAAGAAGGTGCCAATGATTTTCAGAATGTAGAGGCACAAACAAAAACTTGGCTTCAGTAACTGCCTCCTTTGTAAGAAACCACAGGAATTTCTTCAATTCATCCGGTGTAGGAATTTTGCAGTCAATTAATTTCTGCATTTTATAGAAACATAAAACTGAACATATAAAAAAGATTAAAAGCATACATAGAAAAATATAGTATGATAACACCCTTACTTCTGTGAGTGGTGGTATAAAGAGCCACAAAGGATCACATTGACGTGTTTGTTTCCAAATACGTAGCATGACTAAAATAACCTTTAACCATAAAAAGCAAGCAATTAATATATTGGGACATACTATATTATGAGAGAGTAAATATCAAAGTATTATACTATTAAAACTTACATCATCCGATTATACTCGTTGAAATAAAAGTTGATGTATACAAAATCTTGAAATGGAAGAGTGCTCATCATACCACTCAAGCACGGAACTGCAATGAAAAATTAAAATTGATTAGTAGTTCTCAATCTCATGCTGTCACAACTAAATATATAACTTGCAAATATATTGATTGCATATGAAATGAAAAAAATATACCTATCAATTTCTTTCTCTAACCAAGTATCAATTAATGCTTTTTCATTCTCCGAAATATATTCTCTCCCACTATAATTTCGATTACGCTCTAAAAATTTCTGCAAAAAAGTAGTATAATGTTTAGCAATATTTATTCAATATAAGCATGAAGTTGTTGATTTATATAAATGATTAGTTACCGTCGATTGTCGTGGTTTCTCTTCAACCGATGATACATTCACTACTGAGAGGAACTCCTTGGACTGCTCTGTGCTCACCATTGCCTCTTCGTGTACATATGAAGAGATGTTTTGGACCACTTTCCTTTCTTCTGTACTTCCTGAAATTGCTTCAAGCGTATTTACAAAAGGAGATGATAAAGCTTTAGAGGGTTTTATATCTTGACCTCTCAAACTATAAGGAATTGTATTCCCAGTAAGACATGCGTATGTTGAATCATCCAAAACCATATGTTGATTGATGCTTATTCTCACCCTTTTCTACTTCATAGTTTCTCTCTTCTTTTGTTTTTTTCTTTATCACTTCGATTTCCGGTGCCAGTTCTATTTCAGACAGTTCTATTTCATAGCCTTTACATGGCAAACCCAATATGAGTCCGACATCCTCCCCAACAAATGGCACCCTTTTTTTGTTTGTTAAAAAAGGCACTTTCTTTCTCATTCCACAACTCTAAAATATCATCTAATCCACCCCTATTGGATCCTATGTCAGGAATATCAAGAAAATGGTAGAATGGGGTTTTTGCCAACAACCTATGCTGCTCTTTCAAATTTATTTTCATCATCAAAAACCAATTTCTCATTTGCGTTTGTAATTTTTTGTAAAAAATATTTTTCTTTTCCTCTATTTTCTTACCTTTTCTCTTTTTTCCTCCCTCTATCTTTTTCTCTTTATCAAAATTCTCATCAATTTTTCTTTTTTTTGTAATCTCTCTTTTTGCTTCTCTCTCATCTTTTCTTTGCCTACTTTTTCTTGACTATAAACCTTCTTTTCTCTTGCCATAATTAATCTGCAAAAGAGATATTAAAATGAAAAATAAATGCCATTAATTCTGAAAATTATTTCTCAAATTTATTTGTTTTCATATCTAATGCAATTGAAAAATATTTTGATGAGAATATAAAAAAAGTAAATTGAGATTGAAATCTCAAAGTAAAATTTATTATGCAAATACTAACATTCTATTGTATATTGAAATTTATCCAACTTTATAAAAAAATTGAGAAGCCTCTAATAAAAGGAAAGAAATATATAATTGAATATATGAAAGAAATAGACAGCAATGCAA
The DNA here is from genome assembly GCF_051530095.1 of Phoenix dactylifera. Taxonomy (NCBI): domain Eukaryota; kingdom Viridiplantae; phylum Streptophyta; class Magnoliopsida; order Arecales; family Arecaceae; genus Phoenix; species Phoenix dactylifera. The sequence goes on from NC_143190.1 coordinate 44,937,403, forward strand.
GATATTTAAACAATATATCCAAGTCTGCAACTGTTGTATGAGTTAAACTGCTGGACAATAAGAGATGTTTAGATGTTTGTATAATAATATAATATAGATAAAATATAAATAATATCCCTCTTCCCCAACCGTGGAATGTCTCCTCACCCCATTCTTGGAACGTCTTCCAAACTTGGCCGTTGCTTCTTTCTCTCGTACCAAAAATAAAAGAAAAGCTGTGGTCATCGAAAGGCCAATGGGATGAACATGGTGCTAATGTCAAACGTGCCGGATATCTAAATAGGTTTGCCGACGTTAAAATTCCCAGGCTATTACTTTTTTTATTATTAGTATTTTAGATTTTAGGGTCCAAGCATTTGCTACTCATCAATGTAAAAATAATAATAATAGACTTCCTACTACCAAACTCATCCAAAAGAGATATTTATAGTGTTATACTATTCAAATCCTTTTTTTCTCAACTTCCATGCGATATAACAATTTTATATACAATCTTCCCAATCATTTGAAATTTAGAGTAGAAGAAAAAACTCGATCAATAAAACGAGTACAAAGATAATGATTCATACGTTATTGAGATAATGAATCTAGATGGTGGGTTTAGGAAGAAAGAAGAAATTTTTACCGAAGAGGGATGGATGCTTTCACATTCGTAAAAGAAGAAAAGAAGTCAAGAACGAAGAAAACTTCACGAGGAAGAAAGAAGATACGGCGACGGATGCGGTTTTTATTCTTTCCTCAGAGAGATGGCTTGATGAAGAATTGGATAGAAGGGGAAGCTTGACAAAGAAGAAAGAGGATATGGAGAGTCTCTCTACTTGATACGGCGACGGATACCTTCATGTTCTCCTATCTTATTTCTCCGAATATTAGATATTGACAGACTCCTAACAGACTCTCTGAAAACAGAGTATTTGAGTGGTTTGGCTTCAATGCCAAAACCAACGAATGAGTTTGTATTTATAATAAAACTGTACAGTTGGAGATTACATTTGTGATAAGATAAACATACAACTGGAGATTGCATTTGTTGTAACAAATAGAGCTACGTATTAGCAAGTAGTTTTGGACCTTTGACTGAGTCCAGAAATTGCTGAGAGTGTGATGAGGTGGAGTTGGTCATACGGTTAACACCCCCTTGCAAACTCATGGGAAGTGGACGAACTGTGAGTTTGTCACGCAAATACTTAAACCTTTTCACAGTATGACCTTTAGTAAATATATTTGCAACCTGATCCAAAGTGCAAATATAATTGAGCTGGATGTCCTTATTGACAACTTTTTCATAGATGAAGTGGTAGTCGACCTCAACATGTTTCGTCCATGCATGAAATACAGGATTGGATGCAAGTGCAAGCGAGCCAATATTATCGTAATAAATCCGAGGACGAGACATCAGAGGAACACACAAATTCCGAAGTAGCATTCGAAGCTAGTATAATTCAGCCGTTGTAATAGCAAGGGACCGGTACTCAGCTTCCGTACTTGAACGGAATACCACATGTTGCTTCTTAGCAGTCCATGAAATGAGACAAGACCCAAGAAAAACTCCATAGCCGATGGTAGACCTTCTGTCATCTGGATTGCCTGCCCAATCGGCATCGCAATACGCATTGAGCTGAAGAGTTGTAGGTGTATAGTGAAGACCATACTCAGCAGTGCCTTTAAGATAGCGCAACACTTGCTTTACGGCCATCCAATGGACTGTAGTTGGAGAATGCATAAATTGGCACAGTTGATTGACGGAGTATGCAATGTCGGGGCGCGTAATAGTGCAATACTGAAGGGCTCCAATGATGCGTCTGTACTCAGATGGGTCGGGAAGTGGATCACCAGTATGAATAGAAATTTTTGGACTTGAAACACAAGGTGCACCATACGGCTTTGAGCCAAGCATTTTAGTGCGGTCAAGTAAATCAGAAATGTACTTTGATTGGCACAAGTGTAGTCCAGCATCATCCGGATAAGCTTCAATGCCGAGGAAGTAGCTCAAAGAGCCAAGATCACGCATAGAAAATTCTGTCTTCAGGCGAGATATGAGCTGTGACATGACTTGTGTGTTGTTTCCAGTTACAATAATATCATCGACATAGATAAGTACAAAGACATGGATACTGTGAGAATGATATGTAAATAAAGAATAATCCACCAAAGATTCTGTGAATCCAAGAGTTAAAAGAGAATGAGCAAGGCGATTAAACCAAGCCCTGGGTGCTTGCTTGAGTTCGTAAAGTGACTTCTGCAACCTGCAAACATAATCCGGATGAGAAGAATTGACAAATTCTCTGGGTTGTTCCATATATACAACCTCATCAAGGTACCCATGTAGGAAAGCATTAGAGATGTCGAGTTGATGAATTCGCCATCAAAATTGAACGGCCAATGCAAGAATAAGTTGGATAGTGGTCGGCTTAATGACTGGACTAAATGTTTCATGATAGTTGACACCACTTGTTTGATCAAATCCCTTAGCAACAAACCTCGCCTTATAACGATCAATAGTCCTGTCTGGTTTTTGTTTAATCTTGAAAACCCATTTGTTGCAAACCACTTTATGTGCAAGAGGTCGCGGACACAACGTCCAAGTCTCATTGTGCACCAGAGCATTAAACTCTTGAACCATTGCAGCCCGCCATTGAGGTTGTGAAGCTGCTTTAGAGTAGGATGTAGGCTCAGTTGGAATGACTACAGAAGATAGCATTTTAAATGGGTTTTTTGTGGAGTAAAATAACTGATAGTCTGGGAATTGACGGGGTCGCAACATTCCAATTTGTGATCGGGTGACGATAGTTCTAGGAGTGTTGTCAGAAACATGTGGCGGAGACGGGAGTGTATGGACATCAAGTAAAGATAGAGATGCATTTATTACTGTTTGAGTGAAAGAGGGAGGTGGATTAGTTGGTGTTTGTGTGGAAGTCTCAACGTGAGGAGGCATGGTTACACTAGGAGTATGTGGTTTAGTTTCCAATGGAGGTTGCATGGGATTGGTTGCATGTAAAGTAGGAGTCTCAAGGTGGGTTGGACTTACTTTAAGAGATGGCAAAAGACTTGGGGTGGTTGCTGAACTCGTAGAAGATGTCTTCGGGGTAGTGAAAACGGACTCGTCAGCGGCATGAAAAGAATTTTCAACAAAAATGACATTACGTGATACAAAGACACGTTTAGTAGAAAGGTCTAGACACCTATAGCCATATTGATTTGAGCTGTAACCAAGGAATACACATTTTTGCTCCTAAAAGATAATTTATGTTCCATATAAGGTCGCATAAGAGGGTAACAATAACACCCAAATATACGTAAACGAGAGCAATCAGGATGTTTGTTAAACAACTTATAATAAGGACTATTGTTATCTAGGACTCGTGAAAGCAAACGATTAATTAAATACATCGCCGTTAAGAAAGCATCAACCCAATAAGCTTGCAAAAGATGCGATTCTGCAAGTAATGTTAAGCCAGTCTCTACTACATGTCTGTACTTCCTCTCGGCAACACCATTTTGTTGAGAGGTGTGAGGACAAGTAAGACGATGAGAAATGCTATGTTCGTCTAGAAAATTGAAGAATTGTTTGGAAAGGTATTCACCTCCATTATCAGATTGCAACTTTTTTATTGAACATGAGAATTGATTTTCTACAAGGGTTTTAAACTTGACAAAACATGAAAAGGCATCAGACTTTTGGTAGATCGGATACAACCAAGAAAACCTAGAAAAGTTATCTATGAAAATTACATAGTATCGACAACCGCTAAGTGATTTTATGGGAGAAGTCCACACATCAGTATGGATAAGTTCTAAAGGATGTTCAGATTTTCTAGTTGAATCTGAGTGAGGTAGTTGCTTTCCCTTGCCGAGTTGACATGAGGTGCAAACACTGATTTTATTGAAACCATCTAAATGCGGAAGATTTTGACACTTAATCACTTGTTGCAATACCGGTTTGGCTGGATGGCCTAGATGGGAGTGCCATGTTGCAAGTGAAGTACAAGCACCTACGAAGACGGTAAAACCCTTGTAGTTGTTGAGACGACGCTTACGGAGGTGAAGAGGATAGAGTCCATTTTCACTTGCCCCTTGGAACAGAGTTTGCCGAGTCAGTAGATCCTTAATGGTAAAAGAAGACCCCGTTAGAATAAAATAGCAATTGTTATCTCTACAAAACTTATTTATAGAAATAAGGTTGGCAGAGGCCGAAGGACAATGGAGAACATTTGATAATTTAAGATTTGAGGAAGATGAACAAATAAAGGAAGAGCCAGTGTTTTTATGGTCAAACCTGAGCTATTCCCAACTTGGACAGAGTCATTACCATTGAAGGGCTGTGGGTCTAAGATATTATCAGCATCTGGTGTCACATGAGCATTGGCGCCGCTATCCGCATACCATTCTTCATTATCATAGACAGCATTGGATTCAGCAGCCATGGCAGCCAGTTTCTTAGGGGGATGACGCCCTTGGTAAGCATAATCCATACGCTTGTAGCAATCAAGTGCAGTGTGACCGGTGCTATCACAGATCTGACATAATTCGCCCTTATGATTTTGTTTGTTGGCAACACGAGGAAGATGGTTGCTTGTAGAGACATAATTATTTGGCTTCTTTGGAGTGAATGAAGAACCACGTTTATTGGATGGAGAATGTGTCTTCTTTTGTTGAGTTCGTCGTCCATTATGTGAAGCATACATAGCAAAAGCACCATTCTCAGAAGTAGCAGCAGAGTGCTTATTTTCAAGAAGCAATTCTTCAGTAAGTAATTCGGACTTGAAATCTTCAAAGGAGAAAACCTTGTCTCGAGCTGCAAGATTAAATGCAGTAATAAAACCATGATATGCAGGATTAAGACCACTAATAACAAATGAAATTAGATCTTCGCTGTCTATAGGCTTGCCAACAACTACAAGCTGGTCAGCATAGGATTTTGCAGTGCTGAGCTATTCCGAACAACTTTTGGAATTTTGATGAAGCGTTTGAATCTAGCGCTTCAGATGAGAGATCCGGGACTTTGAATGTGAAGCAAATTGACTTGCCAATGAAGTCCATACTTGCCAAGAAGTGTCTAAGCCACAAATTGTAGACATAATCTTCTCCGAAAGAGAGGAAAGGATCCAGCTAAGTAAAGTTTGATCCTTTTTCCGCCACACTGAATAGGCAGAATTTGTTATGTTCGAAGCTTTGTCGGCATCTGACAAAAACAAAGGAGGACATGCTTCTGAACCATCAATGATGCTCATAAGGTCATTACTTCGGAGAATAGGCAGAAACTGCGATCTCCACATCATGTAATTGGTATCGTCCAGCTTGACAGAAAGAAGCTAGGGAACAGTAGAAAGGGTGACAGCGGAACTTGATGAAGCCATGAGGACTGATCGAGATCAAAAGCGTTAGCTTGTTATGCTCTCATACCATGAAAACAGAGTATTTGAGTGGTTTGGCTTCAATGCCAAAACCAACGAATAAGTTTTGTATTTATAATAAAACTATACAGCTGGAGATTACATTTGTGATAAGATAAACATACAGTTGGAGATTGCATTCATTGTAACAAATAGAGCTACGTATTAGCAAGTAGTTTTGGACTTTTGATTGAGTCCAGAGATTGCTGAGAGTGTGATGAGTTGGAGTTGGTCATACGGTTAACACTCTCGTTAGGAATAAAATTCTACTCTTATTGGGACTTTTCCATTTTTTTTGAGATTCGTGTAAAATATTGATGTGGCCGAAATAGGAGTGTGTACCATACGATCTAGTATGGTACGCGCCCCATATGATTTTTGTTCGAAGCAAAGAGAACTGGCGATCGCGCTTGGAATGAGGAAATTGGAGGAAGCGAGGGACAACTTGGAGCAAGAGCTTCAGGTGATTCAGATGAACACAGATGTGATGGAGAGTTGGGTATGGGAGACCAAGAGGAACATCAGAAGGAGATGGAAAGGCAGGAAAGTGAACACTGATGATGTATTTGATCCATCTGATGTGTATTCGAGGCAGATGATGGAATGCACAATGATGGACCTCGCGTTGGAGGACACCATTTATGCGCAGGATCAGGCAGCGGCTGAGGGATGCATGCCTTCTCACTTGTACTTAAAACACGTGAGAGCGCTACTGAGAGAGCAGTTCTTCCGCCATAGCATAGCATTTGAGGTCCAAAGCATGGCAGCCAGAGTGCCGCATGATGTGGATAGAGAGTTACAGTCGTAAAGCAATAGAGAGAGTACAAGAACATAGGTCTCAAAATAGAGTGGGACGATCTTCAAGACTGACAGTCTTTGATGAGTCGAGAACATATTTGAAAGAGTATGGATGGCGAGGATAGAATCAACTTGATCTAAAAAAGGTTATAACTGGCTATGGACATAAATTGTTGGCACTTTTATATATCATATAGATTATATTCAATTGTTCAATAAGATGAGACAAAGGCATTTTAAAAAAAAATAAATCTGTCTCCTTGATTATTGATGCAATATATGTAAAGGGTTACTCCTAGGAATCCAAAAGACCCATAAGATCAAGAAAGATTAAGTATATGTTAACCTAGATGGATAGTAGGAAGTTGCAAAGTGATAAGTTGACGTTATATCTAGAAAAGTGTCTTGGAGAACTAAGATATTATCTTTATGGATTACAGGCATATCTTTGTAATTACTTAAAAACAGAACTTATTCTATATCAACAATGTAAGACAACTTGGTGATTGTCTTAATTGCTTTATTTGATAATATTATTTTTAGATTTAAATGTCTAATAACAAATATGAATGTGGGTATGAAAAATGCCTCCCATGATAAGTTCGCCTTAAGCCCCCAAATGCATTGTCTTTCATTTTCTTCCATCATAATGTTTTTCTGTTAAATGAGTAGCAATGGAGGGGGAAAATAGAAAGCCATGAGTTATCACATAGATTGAGAGACGCAGAAAACATATCCATTCATCTTGAGTAATGACAAGAAAGGAACTTGAATGTTGGGAGAGAGGCACATATTCATGCATATGTGCCCATAAAACAAGGTTATAGTGAAATACTAACTCATCACCAGGTCGTAAATGGAAGAAATACTTCACAAGATCTAGGTCACATATTCATCTGAGGCAGAAAAGGAAGCTAAAAATGAGGTCAGCTTTTTTTTCTTTTTCTTCAAAATCCTTTTCAGTGGTAAAATGGATTTCAAAGCGATCTCTATCGCTCAGAAATGGTTAGAAAAGATTACTCTAAGGTCGTCAACAGAATTTGACAGCAACAAAGAATTGTTTGAAAGGAGCACCATGACGTAAGTACATCCCCAAAAGCTAGTAAATTCTCTCGGCAGTAGAAACCGGGCGAAGGAAAACAACGACGACTGTGATATTATCTTTGCTACCACGTTCGACAGCTTCTGTGGCCAGTCTCTTGGAACACATTGCAGGCTCTTTAACAGTGTCTTTGATGATGGATATCACATCCTCATTGCTCAGCACATCCCATAATCCATCACTAGCCATTACCTGAACAGGCCACAAAAATCATTAATCTGATTACATCTACGTGCGACTATTTCAATGCAAGGTTCACATCACCGATTTCAATATTCATACTGGTACCATATTGGTACAATGTATCAGAACAATCGGTTCTGCATGCCCACACACATGCCCTCCACCTTATCCAGTATCAATTTAGCACCACTATATTACAGCAATGCCGGTATGCACCAGTACAATGAAACTCCAAAAATATTTCATTAAAATATGGCATAATGATGCTCATTGACGAAAATAGAAATTTCTACAAGCTTTGCATGTTTTGCAGTGGATATTTGATGGTTTTGATAAGCTTCACAAATATTATGTAATTTCTTTAAAATTTATAAAAAATGAATATCATATGCATCTTTTAAAATATTTTGATATATTCATGAGGGATATAAATAATCAAATTAGAAGGAAAAATAATGAAGAACGGGGATGATTGAAGATAAAAAACAAATTTGAAAATTGTGGTGGATCCCACTCTTATCCTTTTTCCTACCTTCTCTATCTTATCTGTTTTATGCTTAAACACCTACCATGTTTGGCGTCAACCTATTAAATTACAATGTTGACATTCTTACATGAAAAGGCTCTTATGTACTATAACCTACCGCACAACCATGCACACGGACATATAAGGCCAGAGACAATATGAGACAGTCTAGGATGACTTGGACCCAGGTTGAGAAAGCTTCCAGGCAACATAGTCCAGCTTGACCCAACAAAATGGACCAAAAGACCAGACTCGACCATGCCAAACTTTGTGGATTGGCATGAACCAATGGATCCCCCCTGCCTACTTGCATGTCCATTGTCCATGCGAACCCTGTCGGTTGGTGCCTAGAAACATTGGGCGTAACTCTGAGCACTCCCATGTGGAGCAAATGAATTGTGAACTATCCTACGCAAATAATCAAGACAGACCATTGGATATTTGTTCCCCATCTTTTATTCCTTCTTTTGTTTATATTTCTAATCATGCACAATACAGAATAAATGAAAACATTTTCAGCTGTCAGGATGAAAGCTATTCCCGTATGTTCCTCCATTACATAAGCCAGGAATTATCATGGCAGCAGAACTACGTATGGATGATCATCTGAGATAATTAGTGATGTGTTTCATAGAAAAGTAATATAAAACATGAAATGAATTCCATAACAATGCAATTCAAAATGCATAAGAAACCTACCAGGAGTTCATCATCTGCTGCTAAGGAAGTCTCAGTTATCTCAGGCCGTGCTGTTACTGCAGGCTTCAAATCATCATCACCAATCGAACGTGTGACCTGATAAGAAGAAAGAGCTTAATACTGAAAATAATTTCAACCAAATGCAGAGACACAGTCAACCAAAGATTAAAAGATGAAACTAAATAAACGTGTAACGTAATCAATATTTGTCCATAATGAGCCAACAAAAAATTGAGTAACATCTGGATTGTGGTTCAATTTAGCTATTTGGCATATTATTGTGCCTCAGAAAAGAAGATCATAACATGTAGCTCATTAGAAATAATTTCCCACTCCTGTACCCCTTCCACATTCAAGGGATATGCTTCCCAGTTGGATGGACTTATATTGAATAAGTCAAACTGTAATTGTCCGCAATTTAACTTGGCCAAGAGATCAACGGAAATTTGCAGTAACATCAAGCTGAAATAAAATTAATATGATCTCAAAACCTGATGGATCATAATCAGAATGTATACAAACGAGATAAAGGTTATTGGACATTTTTTTTTTAAATAAACATATGCATACATCTAGCACTTCTCACCTATGCTGTTAAACAATAGAATAAAGCTCCGACAAATACTTGCACTCAGATCATGATGTAGGTTACTTACAAATGACAGTGTCAGTGAAAAAGGGATATGATGGAATTCTAAAACAGAAATACAGAGGATAACCTTCAGAGACAGTGATCCTATAATCAGTATGTTGAACCTAAAAGGTTGATTTTGATGATGCAAAACAGTTGAGTTAAAGATTGACTAATATATTTACTTTGAGTTTAAGTGATATATTTCAAAAACCAAAGAAGAAAGCCTTCAGCTACTGTCAAGTGAAGATAATCCATCTGAAGCTCCACATCAAAAAAGCAGAACTCCAAAAGGCCATGAATATATTTCTTGGAAGCTCATAAACAAGCACAGAAGATTTCATCCTAAGCTACCTCAAGAATCGACCCCAAGCTTGCAGCGAGTCGACTCCGGCACGCTGTCATTGACTGATGCACCTTCACGAGCCGACTCCAACAGACTGCGAGTTGGCCCCAGGACAGTCTTAGAGGATAGACAGAAAGCCAAGAATTTCATCACATCAACGAGCCGACCCATGAAGAACTCGAGCCGACTCTAGCTTAGCACGAGTCGACCTCAGACAAAGATGATTTGACCACAGAAGGACCATAGGAAAAAGATAGAGAGCCAAAGAAATCACTACATTGGCGAGTTGACTGAAGAAACTCACGAGCTGACTCTAGTAAAATTAGAGTCGACCCCATAAACAGTCGAGTCGATCTCAAAATAGCCACAGCGGAAGGACAGAACAGCGAAAGTCCGTTGAAGAGTCGACTACTAAAAATCTTGACTCTAGAAGCGCCACATACGAAAGACAAACCGCAGCAGAAACAGAAGCAAGCTCGAGGCGACTCCTGAAGATCACGAGTCGACTCTTGAAAATCTTGAATCGACTCTAAAAAACTGCAAGTCGACCCCTCTGCGCCTGATAACTGTAACGACTAATTTTTTCGCGAGTCTAAATATTTGTTTTCTCCTCTCAACGGCTCTATTAACTGTCTAACGGCTAGAAAAGTATTCCAACCTTATCCAAAGAGTATAAAGCATGAAAACACCAAAGAAAAGAGTCGAGCTCAAGCACCACAAAGAAAAATCCTCTAAGACCCGAAGAAAGAGAAAAAAGAGAGCTTAAAAGAAGACATCATTTAAAAGCTTTCATTGTGAGCTGAAAGATCACATTCTCAACTTCAGAGAATTGGTGAAGCGCCTTCAAGTGCATTCAAGTCAACCAACAGAGTCTTGCTCCACTTACTGTTTTTGCATTTATTTCAGAGTAATACTCATTGTGCTTTAATTCTTTCTATTTTTTATTATAACATGTTTCAAGTTTGAAACATGGGAGAAAGATCTATCCAAACTTGTAATTGAATTGTGTTGAGCGTAGGATTGACTCGGGGTAGGTTTTGGTTGATTGGCCTAGAAAATCAACTAGGTTGATTGTGAACCCGAAAAATCGGTAAAAGTTTTGATTGATTGACCTTAAAAAATCAATTGGGTTTGGCTGTGAACCCAGAAAACAATTGAGCTGTAATCTGGGATATAGATTATAGCAAAATTTTCAAGAGATCGTGGAGAGTAGGTATAGGTGCGGGGTTGGCATCGAACCACTATAAACTTCGTATGTCTGCCTTGCTTGTTTTTCTTGCTTTCGTTTCTTGCATACTTACTTATTGCTTACTTGCTAAATCATCATTCATCTGCAAAGGATTCAATTTTGCTGCATTATTTAAAGCAGTTTGAAAAACCCAATTCACCTCCCCTCTTGGGCTGCATAACTGGGCAACACGGTAAAAGATAAATAAAGCATATGCATAAAAATTAGGTCACGGTCAAATTTGCTACACATAAGATATAATGAGTGATCATTTTCGTTTTCTTGAATATATTGTGCAAAGGAATATATATCAGACTTTTCACTTTAAAAGTTCTTATTTTGCTTTTATTCTTTTATTCAAAACATATTCCTTAACCATCAGAAACAAGGACCTGTAGAGTCGCTTAAGAGTGAATCTGTCTAGGCCTTTTCAAACCATTGTTCATATATCTAAAAATCTTGTGCCCATAAAGAGAATGTTCTTATGTTATCTCTGCCTGGCTTCAAAGGGCGATTTGATCAGCTAGGATTAAATGGAAGACAACCCAAGTCTTCCTATGAATTAGGTCCTTCTTCCATATGACACAACTTTGTCCCTCCATTGTTATGGATACCTACTTGAAAAAACTGCAAAAACAAAATCATCTCTCTTTATTCTACACCCATTTTTGTACTTTTTGAAAAAACCAAGACTTTTAGTTCATGGATCACCAATCTTATTTTGAAAAACACGAAGTCGGCCTTTTTTTGATGTGGTGGTATCTTGGGAATAGGAAAGTGAAACTACCTTGTACATCATAGGGCTGGAAATGGGCTCGGGCTGGCATGAGGCCCATCGGGTCGGGTCCGGTACAGGCTAGGCCCAAAAGATTTCAGGCCTGGTTTGGCTTAAATATAGAGCCTATTTGTTTTACAGATCAGGCTTGGGTATATCATTAGCTCGACCGAGGCCCGAAACGGAGCTCAAATTCAGGCTTGAACAAGTCTTAAACCCTTCATCATCTTTCCTTAAATCTTTGGGCTCGCAACTATTGAATATTGGTGTTTTAAAGCTTCTATAAAATCTTTAGAAGGCATAATAGTTGGATGTGATTCAAGACATTTTAAAATGATTAGAATTCTAAATTATTAATGAGAAAGTCGTTTGTGATTCAATGAACCACAATCCGCTCCACAAATTTGGGCTAGTCTAATCAGGTTCGGGTCCGGCCCATGCCTAGGCTCGAGCTTGGGCTCGGGCTGAGCTCGGGCTTGGGTTTTCCAAAGATTTTCGGGCTTAAGCACAGCCCGAAGCTCGAAAAAAATTTCGAGCCGGGCTTGGGTAGGAGTTTGGCCCTGCCCAACCCGGCCCATTTCTAGCCCTAGTACATCAAGGACTCCATCTTTTTAAGGAATGGTGCCAAAGATATGCCTCTACTACTCACACCACTTATTCCAACTATTTGGCATGGGCTTTGTGAATCCTGATTCACCAAGCTTCCATATTTAGGGTCTTTTTTCATGTTTAGTTAAGATCCTTTTTTCCTTTATCATGACTTCCATCCATTTTTATTTGAGATATTCCATTCTTTTACTTCATCCTTCAATGAAGATATAGAAACTGCCATCTTCCTCCATTGTATTTACAAATTATATAAAGAAGTATTATATCCTACAAATCCTCTAAAAGTTTAATTTCAAGCATATATAATAGCACTAGAGTCACATGAATCAACTGAAGAGGTGCTTGTGATATGTTACGCAACCATTGCATTTCCTAATGATTGTAAAGAAAATTTTACACCGATAAGGCCTTGATGTTGCATCCAAGGTTTGTTGTCTCAATACCGGACCCCGTACCGTAACACACTAGCACAGTATCGATACGGTACAATATGAAATATTCTCGGTATGCCACTTGTACCGAATACCAGAACCGAACTGGTACGGTACAGTATGCCATGTACCGCCCGGTTGGGGTCAGTACGGCATACCATGGTTGCATCACTTAGAAAGATAGCAGTAATAAGGTCTACGGAATTCACAATAAATGACATAAACGAGAATATTGATATAGATGTGTTACATTACATGAATAACTACACAAATCAGCAATAATGTGTTTAAAACTAATTCAGTTGGTATTTGTCTATCTAGTGAACCTATCTTGTGAAGGCTTGATAAGGTTCTGATAAGGAGAGTCACCATGATGTTAATTCACGGATTTTATAAAAGAAGAAGAAGAAGAAGCAGCCCTACAATAACATGAATGGAAGCTGCAACAATGATGTTAAAAAGCTTGCAGTGACACCAGTCCTGGATTTTAACAGGTATGATTATGAATGAATCTATAAAATCGACTAGGAGTCTAAGAATAGTTGAGACAACTATTGCCAGGTGCACTCAACTTGAATTGACATGAAGAATAATTCCATCATCATTTTGATACCATATCAAAGAATGAGCAAATTTAAAACCTTATACACAATAGGAAAGACTCTTAATGGAGACACAAGTTTACATCTTAAAGCTATACCGAACAAGTTGGACAAACTGTTCTGTGTTCATGACATACAAAGCCTGAGTGGACCATTCATGGATTAGAATATCATGTATTTTAGTCGAGCTGATCGGGGGCTACAATGTTGCATATGCAACAATATTATACATAAGAATATAAAGATAGACAAGTATATGGAGACTGCTACTAGCACCCTACAATGGACTACTTGGACTCAATCATTCAAATTTTAAAAAAATATAAAGAATGTAACTACTTGAAACTAGTCTTCAAAGAAGAAAAGAGTAACTACAAGAAAAATAGCTACCCCTGGTAGCGGGATTCAATAGGCGTGGGTGGATTGGTTGGGTAGGCTGCAGCCCTAGTTCTTTCTCCCAATTTTCTTTACTTTCTTTCTCTCCATTGTTATCACCTCTATCCTTATTTCCTCCCCTCTATCTCCTCTCAGTAATAGGGGTCAGAAAAGGTATTATGCCATGATAACAAGTGAATGCAAGTTTTCATTTTGACCTCCAAAATAACCCAACTTTCTTTAGAATGATGATGGTATATATCTCTTGAGTTATAATAAATTAATGATAAATGGAAAGAAAGGGTTAACTACAATTTGAGCATATCACATCTAACACTGTTAAATGAATGAATTCTTCGTGATAAGCCTGAATGGCCCAAAGTTTGGCTCAATTTGGCCTTCCTACATGCCAAGCTAGAGCCAGCCCAAGCCTGCTCAAACTTGATTTGATTAAGCTCAAAAATGAATATTATGTATTTTTTAGTTATATTTTATAAAAAATATATTTCTGCATTTATATAATTAACATAAAAAAAGAATGTATTCCAATTATATGATTGAGATAAAAGTGTTGAAAATAAGCTTACAGTACATATCTGAAAGCCTTGGGAGACCTCAGGCTCTCACTAGATCTCCTAAACAAATTGTACATTAATAGTCTGAGTTCAGCATAAAACTAAATAAGCTTGCTTAACCACAACCAATAACAAAACAAGCTAAGCTTAAGCTGGCTTGCTAGGGCTTGGTTTATCTACACCTCTAGTAACACCCTTCCATTTTTCCAATGTTACTTTTGTGTAAGGAGCCACATGTTGTCCAGTTTTATTTTGGAAGTTTCTCAAATAATATAGGAGACAAGAAAATTATAAATAAAATACCTGGAGAGCAGCTGGACCGACCCTCCATGTGTCTACTAGCCACTTCACTTCAATGCCTTCTTTGATAACACGCATTCTTTCATCAGCACAGCTTGCAACATGATCCTATTTAATATTTAAAATTCATAATTTACACTTCTGCGTAGGCAATAAAAATTAAAATATTGAAATCTTATACCTGTACAACTACAATGCAAATTCAAAAAAAATTGACATTCTTTTTGACATTAAATTTATAGGTTTGGTTTAAAATGCACCTTACTCATAGGAAATGGGTGGCCAGAACGGCTTAAAATTGCACGGCAATCACCAGCATTTGCAACGAAAAGCCTGTTCCTGACTATTAATGCTGTAACTGCAGTACAACCAGGATGCCAGTCTTTCTGAAAAATTCTTTTTGAGTTACGGTGCAAGACTAACCCATCTCTGAATGCCTCATCTGTCCTTGTAAATGCTTCAATAAGCGCATCTGTTGGACTGCAGCAAGCTAGCAATTAGCAAGTGAAGTGAATAAACCATCAGATATAAACAGATGGCTGGAAGAAACCTGCATGTATAACCAGTATTCTGTAAGAACACTGGTAGTGCTCGGGCAGAAAACTCAGCAGCTGCTGCACCTGTAGAGAACATTCGGAAATATTAAACTAGTTATGTAAGGAAAAGTAATAATACCGTCATTGGCAAACCTCTATGGCCATCAAAAATTCCAAAAGCATGAACATCCTTCTCGTTGCACATTTGCGGAAGCATGAAGTGAGTATCTTCCATTGTTTCCCTTCTTCCACATGTTGCAAAAGATCCCCAAGATAAAGTAGGATGGTAATGTGATTCATTAAAAAAACTAACCCACGGCCTCATATTTGACTTTTCTGCATTTGTTATCCTGGCTAATTGTTCTCCTTGATCAAACCAGTTCAATTCTTTAAAATACTGGAGATCCATCATGCCATGTTGGCATTGATTGCTGGGGGAAACCGATGGTGGACAAGAGCCTTTTTCCACATGCTCCATGATTAGAGTTAATTCCTCAACTATGTCATCAAATGAAGGCCTATGTAAGGGATTTGGGTCCCAACACCTTTTAATAAGTGACAACAGATCTGATGGTGCTCCAGCTTCACGATGAGCAAGAATAGGACGCAGACCCTCAGAAACAACTGCTGCAGTAAGTCGTTGTTCAGTATAGCTCATTTCAAGCACAGTGTGTGCCTACAAGAAGAGAAACAGCTTCCTGTTTGTCACTGTATAATAGAAAAATACTTGAAGACAATCCACAGATAGACAAATACGTAAGAATGTACATATGCAGTAAGACAAAATGCACATGAAGGATAACACTGAAAGTTGGAGAAGTTTCATGTGGTCTCAGCCTCACTAAATTAGTGCTCATAACATGAATGAAAAAAAAAAAAAAAAAAAAAATCAAAGGGGAGCATCTTCATCATTTGATTGAAATATGTTCTGCATGTCCAATGTGAGTGCATATTACAATATTGTACATGTTACAAAAAGAGGAAAAACATACCTGGGCTTCTGCTCTTAGATCTGTGTAAGGAACAACACCTGTAAGAAGCTCACTGCAGAAGAAGACCAATGAATCAGAATGACAATATCTCACGCTTAAAAAGGCATTCATACATGAACCTTATGTAAGAATGTTTTGAGACAATCTATAAATTTATCACATGTCCACAGATACAAACTGTTTTTGTCCAGTTAGCAAGTATTCCAAATCTACCAAATTACAAAAGCTATGAAATCACAAATCCTGGAGATGCACTGTCATGCTCGACATACATACCAGGAGATCCTGAACGTATGTGTTAATATGGGTGGTCTTATTCACATTAACTATTATTTGCGCCATCTTTTAATGGCATAATCTAGGATCTGATGTAGCAGCTAAAAAGAATTTACCGAAAACATCTCTTAAGTGTTACATTTTCTACCCTTCTAATATCATGTGTGCTTGTAAAAATTGGTAAGTTCTTCAAATGGCACATTTTTTCCAAAATTAACCAAGTGATGGTAATAGATTTATTATGAACTTTTTCCTAAACTTTGCTGAATCTTGGCCTTTTACATATTTCCTTTATTGCTTGTTTGTTTCTCTCTAATTAAGTTAGAACTCTAGATTCCTATTTGACATTATATGTATAATGTCTATTGGGTTTGTACTGACACCAATGTCTTCAGTCTATTCATGCACACAGAACATCAGATAGCCAGACATGCTTGCAAATGCTATGATGGTGAAAGTTAAAAGTCAGCATCAAGGTCTGCTGTATCGATACCGGTCGGCGTACCAATGGCAGCTCGGACCGGTACGGTATCGGTCCCGTACCAGTCCGGTACCGGTTCCATATCGATTCCAGATTCCACGCTGATCCAATGCTAATCCATACCGGTCTGTACCGGTCTCGTATTGGTCCCATACTGGTTCTCCAACGATAAGCTACCGGTATCGGATTCCACACTGATCCGGTACCGGTCTCAGGCCGGACTGATACGTACCGGCCGGTATGGCAGACAATGGTCAGCGTTGAAGCAATTGCAATAATGCCCAAAAACAAGGACTGAAAGTGATTGCAATAAATGCCAAATATATTGGGCTAGATATTGACAGGTCAAATCAGATAGAGGAGTTACCAAATCTGTTTTGGTCCATAAATTATTCCGGGTAAGGCTAGGGTCTGGCTCAACAGAAAACTGAAGGATCTAATTTTGACCACAATTATATGTCACATGTGGACGGGCCTAGATAAAGATCAAACCTGACCGATGGTTTCATATGGGTTTCTGTTGGATCAGGTCTTATTGGTTTCGGGTCCGGTCAGTCTTAGGGAGACCCAATTTGTTTGCAACCCTACCTCTTTGATTTATGAATGTTTCCTCAGTTTTTGTCTAAGAGTCTTATGCACAAAAAATCTAATTTACGAAACCCATGACAAGTGTCAAATATTATTGTATAACATGTTCAATTTTTTGCAGTTACATATATTTCATCTTTTTATATGTATTTGTATGGATTTTATATGGTGTAATCTGATTGCACATGTCCTTTTAGTTTGTTTTCTTACTCATGACATGTAAACCAGTTACTGCAAAAGGATGCTCCGAGCTCTAAAGAAAATATTTGATATCTCCAATTTCACAAGTTTTCTTATAAATTCGAATAGGAAAGAAGCTCCATAATCAAAATCATTCAATATGTTATATCTTAATCATGCCATATTCAGTGCAAGTATCCTTAAATGCATATCCTATGCATAAATGATTCACAGATAGTACAATATCCATCGGCAATATGTCTTATCATGACTATTATGCAAGAACCCCTCTACATAATCCATTTAACAACTAAATATACAACCACCACTAGCATTTTCTTTAAAGAAATGGATAACCATCCAATAAGAGTGAAGAGAAGATAAAGTAGGTAAGGAGTTATATTAGTCTTGAAAGAAGAAAGCATTAATACAAGAGAAAAGTGAATATTGTTGAAGAAATATAGGATCTGTATGATTTTTAACTTCTACCTTGGCCATGTAGTACCATAAAATCCTGATCATATCATGATTATAACCAAAACCACAAGTATTGGCGGGGAAAAAGGAAAGCATGCAAGGTTCATTTGTTAGTACATTAAAATTTCACAGACATAGAAAATGGGTATACAATTTAATAATTGTTTGGGATAGAAAAGCTAGAGTTATTCAATAGGACAGAAAGGCATGAAATGTTTAATTCCTTACTTGATAGATATTCCAAAACTATAGACATCTGATTTTTCTGTTTGTATATCCTTTCTCAGAATTTCTGGTGCCATATAGATGAGCGTCCCAACCATGTTTCTTTTGTGAAAACCACCAGTTGGCTTGCCAGACGATTTCCAATTTTCAACTGAAACATGTTTAAGATCCTTCTTGTACATAGCCAGACCAAAATCTGCTAGATGAGGACGAAGGTCTTTGTCAAGCTGGATCGCAGATTTGAATATTTTAAGAGCAAGTCCAGAAATCAAAAGGATAATATTAATCTAAGGTTACAAATGTCATTTTAGTAGAAAATAAAAGCACATGGAAGATACTTACAAGAATATTTGCAGGTTTTACATCCCTATGTACAATTCCAAGGTTGTGTAGGTACTGGAGAGCTTTCCCTGAAAAGAGAGGTTAATAAGAATGCATGACTAACAATGTGGAACGAAAAGGTTGCAAAGGTAATTTTGTAGGAAACAATGGAAGCAAATACAAAAAACATAATCAAGAAAACAAGAACCTGTTTAGAATGACTATTCAATGAAAAAATGGTACCTTCATGTTAAAAAAATGTGAAAAATCAATGACAAGCATCACTCAGAAAGTATCCATTAGTTAGTGAATAAGTTCTCGATAATAATAACAAAAGTATCATTGACATGCATTCATGATGCAATTTTATATAGTTTCAAGTTCCAACAATTAAAGTAGATCAATTTCTAATTAAGTTAATGGTGGAGAAGCCTTTGTGGTTAGAACTGGTAAATAATGATTCAGTCCTTACATAAGAAAAGGAAAGGAAACACTAAATGTGTCATGAAAAGGAACAGCAAAACATAAGGATGCTAGTAACAGACAATTGACATCCAAGGACTTTTATTAGCGCAGCAAAGGGAGAAAACACCGCAAAACTTATTTCTGAAAAAAAATTACCTATAATAACTCAAGTTACACACAAGACAAAAAGTTTTCAAAAACAAAAGTACCAAATTATCAGTTACAGAAGAGATGATTAACAGCATATAGAGCAAATAAGATCAAAACAACCATAGATGCCTGGACATGGAATTTGGAGATGTACAACAGAAGAAGCAGGTTCATGAAACTATTTCCCTTGCCCATCGTTTGTGAACCCACTAAATTTTTGGGAATCCAGTGGGTCCAAGCCCAAACTTTTAGATACATTAACTAGATGATCCCATTACCTCAAGATCGCAAAGCTGGGCATGAGTCATGATTACTGAGAAGATCTTAGCAGATTAATATAGCAGGCTACCTGGCCTTAACCATGGTATGAATTAGAGGAAAAATATCTTTTTGTGATGGATAAGTCATAGTAATATATATTAAACAAAGCTGTGGAAACAAATTTTCATATTGTAATACAGACTAGAGTAAGGTTTTAAATACCACCAGAACAGGACTGTACCAATGTACTATACAGTTTCAGTATGTTTCCTTCACTGAAAAATTGTGTCGATGCCCAATACCGTACCATTTTGGTAAAAAAACAGTCTGAGATCCAGTGCTGGTATTTTAAACCTTGGACTAGAGTTTGTTCTAGAGGATTTCTTAGCATGATGGAATATTTTATGGGGAGACTTGTTGTTTCACAAGTTCAATATGTTTATCAGTAATCTTTGTCGAAAGGCATCATCAATCTAGGCCAGTATGTCAGAATTCATATTTCATACAAACCATACAGCTGCATGCTAAAGCTTCACCTTCCACCCAACCTCCCACATCAAGAAACGAGTAAGTAAATGGCCATAAATAGTTTTTCTTGATAAAGTTCTTTCATGTATACCTTATACCTTAGCTAAACCAATAATGCCAAAAGATCGAATATCCACACTGGACTAAATGAACTAATGTAAAAGAGGACCAGAAAAGAAGAGCACATAGGCCTCTGTTAGAGGACAAAGGTTATAAAGGTCGCTCTGTTTGTTATGACCACTGAAATGCAGTGCATTTTTGTCACCTTAACCAAAAATGTGTTCACAAATTACTAGCTTTCCTTGTATATTAAATATTTATACATATATATATGCATTCAAAGAAAATCATCCGATTATTCTTCCTTGGAAACTAAAGAGTTTAAAATATTCGATACATGAGAATTTTCTTAAGAAATTGGATCAATAAATATTCTAGGAAA
The DNA here is from genome assembly GCF_051530095.1 of Phoenix dactylifera. Classification (NCBI taxonomy): domain Eukaryota; kingdom Viridiplantae; phylum Streptophyta; class Magnoliopsida; order Arecales; family Arecaceae; genus Phoenix; species Phoenix dactylifera. The sequence continues at coordinate 44,957,898 of NC_143190.1, forward strand.
TGAGAAAAGGACAAATCATATTCTAGGAAAGCAGGGCATGACGGCAATATGAAATATATAAAAAATAAAAAATAAAACAAACAGGTGGCGGCAATAAAAGTAATGACTTGATGGGAAGGTATAAGATACGAGCTTAGCCTAGAATATGGCACGAGCATGAATACTCTTTTAGGCTCACCTAATTTCACTAGAACCGATGGTCAAGTAAGCAGGAAGCAGCCGCGCATAAGCATCAATTTCACCACAAAGAAGGAAGGCAATAAGCAGTAGAAACCTAAAAGGGGCAAGAGCGCACCAAGATCGCAGGCAATGGTGAGCACTTGGTCAATAGAAGGGTTCCACTCTTGGACATGCAATTTCTCGGCCAGGTTCCGCGACTCGTAGAACTGGAAGAAGAGCATGTAATTGGGAGGCCTCGCATGGGCCGCCACCAGCTTGGCCAGTCCCGGGTGATCCAGCTTGCTTCACATCCACAGAAGACATCCAAATGCAAGCGATTCAGGAACGAATCAAGAGTCGAGCCAGAGAGAGAGAGAGAGAGAGAGATGGAAAGTCGAAACTGACCACAGCAGCTGCAGTTCGCGGTGGAATTTGTCGAGATCATCGGCGGTGGACAGTACGGGCTTCTTGACGGCGACTCTCGCGCCGCCGAGCCTCGCGTCGTAGACGGTGCTCTCAGATCCTTGGGAAGAGTATCACACGCCACATCACAAGGAATAATGAAGGAATAGAGAGAGATAGAAAGAGAGAGAGGACACGGATTCGTACCTCGGGCGATGGGAGCGAGGAGGGCGTAGGAGGAAGGGGGGAGGTGAAGAGGGATGGTAGAGCTGGTGCAGCAGCCACGGACGCAGGTGTTGGGTTCAACTATCTCCACCATCTTCGTTCTCCGCTTCGCCACACGGAGGGGGAAGAGAGGAGGAAATAGAAGGACGGCCGCGGATAGTAGGTTGCCGGAGGTTGGCTTCGGCTGCTACGCCCTAAACATTGGGAACGTTCCTTGGCCGCGCTCCATCCCCCGTGCTCGCTCTGCTGCGCACATGTTTTTGCCAGGAAACCGTGTTTCATTCTTTTCCTTCCAAAGATATGTGATGGCGGCTGGGAAACAGGTAACTTCCCTTGACTGCCACTTCTTTGTACTTAGAAAAAAAATTGGATCCGGGGTAATAAAACTCTCTGCTGGTATATTTGAGGAGGAAGAAAAAAATAAAATAAAATAAAATAAAATAAATTTCTTTTTTTTTTTCACTGCATTTGGTACAACTCATAAATTATATATATTTGTATATAGACTCCATACATAAAAAATAATATAGATGATACAAGTTATCATGTAATCTCTAAAACCAGTTATGCTAAAAAAATAATATAAATTAATATAGAATTATGCTAATAAAAAATTTTATTTTAATATTTTTTAAATAAAAAATAAAATTTATAGCCATGCGTAGGAGGGAAATTGGTGGCCGAGAACTCACTAAATTGCCCCAGGCGGGTCATGCCGGGAGATTTTGTCTAGTACCATGCTTCGGTCTCACATATGACATTTTAATTACAAAGGATATGCATAATTATTCACAAAAAGGAAGATTTGCATAATTGCAAACTAGAAGCTTTGAGATATGTTTCTATTGAATTAAATTTAGAGCTTTTTTTTCTATAGGTTGTAATAAGTCCAATAGATTTGGTTTTTGGTTTTTAGACCTATTCAATCCAGCAGATTTGAAAATAATTATATTTTTTTCTATTTTTAAAAATATAATTATAAAATTTATAAGCGTTGTAGCTGCAACAACCATGATGATATGGCAATAATGCAGTAGCAACGGTGATGGTTGCAATGTAATAGTGACGGTAGCGATCAAGGTGCCGATGGTCGTTAGCATGAAACCAAAGATATTCTATTTTCAAAAAAAAAATTAAAAGATAATTTTTAGCAATTTTTAAATTTTCAAAAATTCAAAATGGAAGTTCTTTGAAGAAATAAAATTTGGTCTACAAAATATAATTTTTATCCTGGTTTTCATGTTTAAATTTTGCTAATTAAAATTCAAAAATTGTAAAATAAAATAGATGTCGCTATTTAAATATAAAAAAATATTTATGTAATCCAATGATGCTTCCTTTTCCCATCTCTTTTAAGATGGTCAGTATTAGACGCCGTGGTGATAATGACATGCTTTATATATTATTCTACAAAAATGCTTAGCTTTAATCACGAACATATTTATAATTTAAGGAAAGGGTGCCATGTTTTTCTTCTCTATTTTTTTTGTCAAAAATATTTACAAATAATGGGTTACAAAACTAGGATGGCTTTCACCCAATATCCTAAGCTCATAAAGCGATACGCTTGTGCCTTATTACCTTTAAGATGATAGGTTTTTCTATTTTATTATCTCTAAGGTTATACTAATATTTTTAGTGACGCGATAGGGTTAAGTTGTGCTCATATCAAATAAAGAAGAAAGAAAATGATATTTGAAAAATTTTTTTTCACTGTAATTGTTTAACCTCAAAGAATTAAATATTAGATAATGATAAGGAGAAAAATGGATCACCCAACATATATAGTTAAAGCATCCGAATTCGACAGCAAGTCTAGTCTCGACAAACGTGGTCTCGGCGAGCGCGGTCTCGGCGAATATGGTCTCGGCAAGCACGGTCTTGGCGAGTATGATCTTGGTAAGTATGGTTTCGGTTAAGCAAAGCTCGATTGACCTCGAGGCCAAGGAAGATCTACTAAGAAGTTGAGGCCGACCCCGATATGTACTTTTTCAAAGCGGACAATATCTCTGGTCGGGACGCAATCACTTTTCCGCTCTAACATATAACAAACTATTGTTTTTTCACATTGGATTATACAATTTAAGTAATATAGGTCGGCATGTTCAACTACCTCAAAGAGGTATTATTGGCTATGGTTTTATAATTTGCTCGCGACATATTTAAGGATGACTCCTCTTTAATGTTTTCAGAATTCAAGGTGATCTTCTTAGAACCACAATTGCATAAACTGCCACTATTTCCTCTTTCTCCATTACTTCACGGAGTAGTTCACTGTATATGTGAAATAGACGATCAATAGCTTCTCTACCAATATGGTGGCATAGCATTGGCTCCTGTATAGCTCTTATTGCCTTTGCCAAAGCCACTCCATCCTTTTTGGCATCTCCACTGCCGATTTTGTCTTTAAATATCTCCAAGTATTCAACCATAAAGGAGCCTTCCCTCAGCACTTCATCTTCTATTTCCTTCAGGGATGGAGCATAGAATGGAGCACTATATAGTTCTAGATCTTCTCCTCTGATTTCTCCCTGCATATTAGAAGAGAACAAAATTTTGATTTGTTGGCTTCAAATGCCACTAATTATGTTTGCTTCAAACAATATTATAAGAACAAAGTTATAGTCAGTAAGAAGTATTATCTCATTAAATTGAATATATTTCCTATAGACAGTATCGCCTTATTCATTACCAGGTAGATTTGTTATAGACTCAACTACTTTCACAGAGAAAAACTAAAAGAAACTAATGTGTTACTTTACTGCAAATAGTAGACATAATGTTGACCTACCATAGAATGAAAACTATATGATTGCTTATTTTCTTTTTTCTTTTTTTTCCTTAAGAAATATAATCATAATAAGCCACCATCATTGTTGCATGAATACTATGGAAAACTTTTATTTTGTTTTGGTGTTCATTAAGGTTCTGTTTGGATATTCTTTTCTGCAGGAATATTGATCAAGCCTAGACGTCGTAAATCATCCACACTATAGTTATTCAGATCTCGATATTTCATGATACATCATACAAGACTAAAAGCTAGAAACTCTAATTGCTAAGCAAAAGGAAATAACCATTGGAACAAGCTCTGATTCATAAATATGCAGGACTTGGCTTACATGTTTTTTTTATTTTATTTTATTTTATTTTTAAAAAAAGGATTGCAAGCCTTTAGTTTGGTAGAAGAATCTCTTAGGGAATGTCAAGCTTACCTGTGCAACCATGATAGAAAGAGATCTGGCCAATAGTTCCCATAAGAGAGTTGTCCCCTTATTGCAAGGCTCTTTGGTGTCCCTTCCTGACATAATTAATGCCATTCGTCCTTCAGAAACCAGTTCTTCTGATCTGGACTTGAGAAACGAACCAAAATCTTTCTGAAATTGCTGGTGGTAGGCTTTCGCTATAGCAGGAGGGCTAGTTTTAGATATGTATATTTCCCTGGTATTCATCGATTTACCTTCTTCATTAAAAATGCCAGGAGGAACCTGCAATGCAGTTTAAAGTCAACTTATATATAATTTAAAGAGAAAGAGACATTGTTTAGATTATAAGTTAAATTGTTGATGATATTAGCAAAGTTTAGGTCTCTTTGGATGATGGGATAAATTATACTAATATAAATACTCCAAACAACCACAGGCCAGGTCAGGTTGGTTTAGAAATAAACTTGAAACTAAACCAATTTAAACTGGTTTCCTAAAACTGACCGAAATCGAACTGACCATCTATAAAAACCATTAGAAACCAACCCGAGAAATTCAGTTCGATTTAGTTTATTGAGTTGATATTCAATAGGTTGGATTTGAAATTCTATTTTTCTATTTTTTTTGTAATTCTGAATCAAGTACCCAATTTGACCCGAATAATCCGATCGAAATAAAAATTAATCGAGCGAGTTCAGATACCCGATAGATTTATCATTTTTTGATGGGATAGAATGGGTTTGAAATTTTTGGACAAATTTTTAATTAGATTTGGAACAAGTTCGGACAGATATCCTAACTATTGTCATTCCTAGTTCCTCGGCATAGATGTATGAAATTTGTTATCCAACCAAGAACACCATATAAACTTCCACTTGTTCGCTTATGATCTTTGCTTCCTATCTACCGAAAAGCAAAAAGATGCAAACGCCCGCAAGGAAGTTTCAACTTTTTCACTTTGTATATTATTTTAGTGGATGATGTAGCCGATGCTCGATACTGTACGTGAATGGGTCCATGATGAACTTATTTACCTATTTGTGGAACTTTGGCTAGCATTTTTTTTTTCTGTTGCTAGTGGGAAGTATTCTATGAAGATCCTTCTATCGTCAAAAGTGGACTTTGTCATTATCCAAAACCTCTTGAAGGCTTTCAATCATTAAAATAAACATATAACCGCAAAGCTTTACCTAATGAATAACAAGTACTCAAAAGGAACTAAATGCACTAATAACATGAATCGAAAACCACCAAAGCTCAACGGTACAAGTAACAAAATTAGCAGTCATTAACCTACTAATAATTGAACAAACATGATGCTGGCAATTAGAAAACAATCAGAAGGTCAAATTTATCCATGGTGGTATAGAAGACAGACCTGGGAGAGCCAATGCAAACTGTGACCGGAGTGAATAAAATGCAAGCTATTGCTCGGAAAGAGTCTCCCATAGAAGGACCCGGGAACTCCAGCCATGAAAACCGAGTGGGACTCGTCTCTCCTTCCAACATTCTTGAGCCTCCTACCAAAGTCTGAGAAGCTAACGAAAATTGAGTTGAAATCATTCCCGGGGAGATCATTAAGAAACACCATGAACTGTGGCACCTGCCTTGTTTTCTCATGGCATCTCTCATCAATTCCATTCACAACATCACCAATCAGGGATAACGCATTGGTTCCTGAAGAGCACCCCAAATCCGCCATTCTAAAACATCGGGGAGTCTCCGAAAGATACGCGTCGATGGCTGCGTCGATGATGACAGGCTTCACAGCATCCGTAAACTTCTTCTAAACTTCGAGAAAGATCGAGTTAAATCACAGCAGAAAAGCATTAAACAAGGCTTCGGGTTTTTTTTTTTGTTTTTGTTTTCAGAGGTATCTTTGCCAACCTGAATTGAAGAATTCCGGGCATAGCTTGTCTCTCCCAATCCTTCTTTCATGCGAAGAACACTCTCCACATCCATTTGTCGTGGCCTGATAAAAGCTACCGGCGTGTGGGTTCTCTTAGTTCTCTAAGCCTATGCAAATAGCACGGACCCCTCACGTTTATAGCACGATTATGTGGGAATTTTGTGCTTTAATGTGGCTGTTTGAGGAACCCAAAGGATGCGAATAAAATAAAAAAAAGAACAATGAAAAGAGAGCGGCTAAGGATGCTTGCAAGGATTCCCCAATAAAGGACAGGAGAAGAAAGGCCAAACAGGAGAATATAGTCGGGCGGGGTTTCTTACAGTGCTATGTGTAGCCAATAATGCAGCGTAAGCCGGGGGAAAAGTGACATCTACGAGGCAACTCACCTTCGTTACATCTCTTCTTATCCCTTTAACTTTCGAAGGATGTTCGTTGCTTGAGTAAAGGCAACACTGCCCAAATCCGGCACCAAGAAAAAGCCTTTTTTTATAACTAATGCGCGTCGCGCTCCACACCCACAGCGAGATTAAAGCATCAACCAGAACTATCCAGATGGTGGGTTAGGGGCGTGACATGCCAAAGATCTCGGTGCAATTCACGGGCAGGTCTTGGCGGTCGCATGCGGTCTTGAGGCCTTTTCCTGGGCTCCAAACCTTATCTTTGGTTGCCACTTATGTAAAGAGAGAAGCCAATCAGACTATGGATTGGCGCTTTAAGGAGACCTTGACATATTAATTTGCCTTGTAGAGCTATGGCTATCCAAGTTGCCCGTGGTCCTTTAATTCTTGCTAGATGGCAGCTCTCTATTGTTATTTTTTTGTTGCATAATAAACTGCCTCCGAGAGCCCTCAAAAAATTAAAAAAAAGTTTTTTTTTATAAATATCCTCTTAAATATCAAATTTTGTATGAATATTCTTTCAAAATTAATATTTATATCTATACCATCATAAACCACTTGTTTTGCTATTCTATTCTTTTTTTATCCTTATTTTTGCCTATATACCCATGCCATATAATGTTATTAAAATTAACGGTTTTAAATTAAAATAACTAAAATATTTTTAATGAGTAGGTGCGCAAAAAGAAACATTTATAAGACGATCACGATAAGAGGCAAGAAAGTAATTTTAAAATTTTATTTTATTTTTAAACAAAATAAATGTGGTTTTATTAATGGTGTTAGAAGTAACGTTAATTAAAAGTATTTTTTTTAGAAATAAATATATATTTTAAGAGAGTATTTATGCAAATTTGAATTTATTGAAGAGTATTCATGCAAAAAAATCTAAAAAAAGGGTAGAAATATCTAATATTTTCAAATACACTAAAACGAGGACCTGTCTGTTAACTAAAACAGTGAACTAGATTTTTCTTTTTTTGTGGAAATCAGGAAGTCCCTTTCTGGAATTTTCGCAGTAGAACTTGGAGGAAGAGTCATCAGCTGGTCGAGCTTATACGTGTTCGACAGTTGTCCACGATAGAGATATTTTTTCGCCTGGACCAGTGTTAGCTGGCCGAACCTTGGATTGATGGAGCCATGCATGTGGATTGCGGTGAAATTTTGCATTTGGCCTTCCTTTAAGACAAAGGATGAGGTTTCGATGTGACCGGAGCGGCAAAATGTTGGAAGTTTATCCAAACTCAGACAAGGACTGTGAGGTTAGCATACAACACGAGATAGGATTTGTGAACACCTTTTTTTTTTTTTTTTTGAAAGCCTGAAAAGATGAGTTTGATGGAGCTGGCCCGCAGACGGGTGTGATTATTGGCATATTAGTTATATAAACTTTGACCATTCGATCCTCGTCTCCGATAATAATGGGTATGAGACTGTCAGGAATGTAGGTGTCACGTATGAGCATCGAAGTATGTACACCTAACAAGTGTTTTGATGAGTAGAAAGGCGCCCACCTGCATGATTACATACATTGATAGCAGTGAGCGAAGCTGAAGGCAACCTAGGCAGGTCTCATTTATGTGAGGCAGATTTTAAGAGCCGACCATATTGTCATTGAGATTGAGGGGATCTAGCAAACGACGATTGGTTGGATCCAGAGACAGACTAACTCGGAGAGAGAGACTCACCCGCAATTACTTGATATCTAGAGGAGCTCGAAGAAGTGTGCCTCTTGAGTGGTTACACATTCTACTATGGAACGAATAGTGTTGCCGACCGAGTTGATTTTTTTGACAGAGCATTTTGGAGAAGTGCTTTGAACTAACTTGGTGGCTGCTCCAATTGTTTTTTATGATATTTGATTTTTTGATCTTATAAAATCTATCCATATGTTTGAACCATCCATCTTAATATATATATATAGTGGGGCTTTAAATTTGGGCCAGTTAAAATTTTAGAGGAACCAGGTTCTCTTCTTAAAAATTATATGGCTCTATGTTTGAACCCATGCCCAAATCCTATCGGTGTATGGATGCAGACTGGGTGTGGATCAGATATGGTCGGCCTGAAATGGATTTGGATATGCATGCTAGTTATACTAAATTTAGTAAAACTGAATATAGAAGAAGAGAGCACAAAGCCGGCGGCTCATTTTAAAAGTCATGCAAATTCGCTGAGGTGGCTCATCGTGATTAGCTGTAGAAAAGAGGTTCTCATGCGAACTGCAGCAGCCGCCGTCCGCTGCCTTTCACTTTCTTTGATTTTGACTAACTAGCTACCTATGCGATGCAAATTGTAGGTTTTTAAGTTCAAACCACGACCAAACAGACAGAAAAGGCCTATCAAAGAAGAGAGAGAGAGAGAGAGAGAGAGAGAGAGAGAGAGACTCGTGGAAAGCATATAATGTTAAAATAGAGGAAGAAGAGAGAAAGATAAAGAAGGAAAGATTATATTCTATATTTGTGCCATAGCCCTCCCTTTCTTTTTATAGTTGAGGAGAGACATATACAACTCATATACAGCCTGTATCTCATACCCAACGGTTATACAGCTAAGTCATAACAGTTATACAGCTAACATCCTTCCTCAAACTCAAGATGATTATGAAGATGCCAACTTGAGTTTACCAACCAGATCACGATGACGCCCCGGCAGATATGCCTTCGTAAAAATATCAACAAGCTGATCTGCAGAAACAACATATCTCATTTGAAGAGTGCGTTGCTTGATATGATCCCGAATAAAGTGACAATCTATCTCAATATGCTTCGTTGGCTCATGAAACACATCATTATGAGCAATCTGCATGACACTCATATTATCACAATAAAGAGAAGAGCTCTTGGCCAAAGGAATACCGATGTCATGTAATAGCCATCGAAGCCATAAGAACTCAGAGGTAGTATCTGCTAGTGCACGATACTCAGCCTCTTTACTAGAGCAAAAGACAACTGTCTGTTTCTTATTTTTTCAAGAGATAAGAGAAGAACTAAGCAAGAAACAATAGCCAGTGGTAGAACGACGATCTGTAGGGTCACATGCTCAATCAGCATCGAAATAGGCCTGAAGATCCAAAGCGGAGTGGGCTGAGAAAGATAGGCCGTGGAATAATGTACCCTTAACATACCGGAGAATATGTAGAACTGCTGCAGTGTGTAAAGCGTGGTGCATGCATAAATTGACTAAGTAGGGTAACTGCATAAGAGATATCAGGACATGTAACTGTCAAATAAATGAGACTACCAATCAACTGCCGAAACAGAGTCGCATCTTTCAATGGTTCACTATCAGTGGGAAGAAGCTTAATATTTACTTCCAGAGGACTATCCACAGTTTTGTTATCTGTCAACCCAGCACGAGACAGTAGCTTAAAGACATACTTAGCTTGAAAAAGATAATAACCATATGAGCTGAATGTCACCTCAAGACCCAGAAAGTAGCTGAAGGATCCTAAATCTTTCATCTCAAACTGTTGTCCAAGAAACTACTGAAGTGTATGAATTCCTGAGATGTCACTTCCAGTAATAACCATATCATCTACATATAGCAAGAGAAAAACAATACCAGCCTCAGATCGCTGAAGAAATAGTGTAGAATCATATGCACTAGGAGTGAAGCCCTGCTGAGTCAGGACTGAGCTGAACTTGAAAAATCAAGCTCGAGAAAACTGCTTAAGGTCATAGAGTGCCTTACGAAGATGACAGACCTTCCCAGACGGATGAGCAAAACCTGAAGGAGGTTGTAGATACACTTCCTCATCTAAATCACCATTGAGGAAAGCATTTTTAACATCCATCTAATACATCTTCCATCGCTTAACGGCTACAACTGCAAGCAAAGAACGAAATGTGATAAGACGTGCTACTGGAGCAAAGGTCACCTCATAATCAATACCATACTCCTGTGTGAATCCTCGAGCCACAAGTCGAGCCTCGTAGCGTTCCACTGAACCGTTAGCACGGGTCTTGATCTTATACACCCACTTGCATCGTACTACATTTTTTTAGGAGGCAAGTCAGTCAGATCCCATGTATGAGTATCTTGAAGGGCTTGGAGTTCATCAGTCATGGCTTTCTGCCAAAGAGGATTAGAGCTGGCCTCGAGAGTAGCAAGAGTAAAAAAATAGTGGTAATCACTAAGATGAGATGGGATAGATCTTACCCTACTAGAGCGGCAAAGGGCAGTAAAGAAGGTGGGCTCGCATGATCCGGTTGTGATGATCAGATCAATGGACAGTCCAGACCTATTGGAGTCGATCGTTGAGAGATTGCCTGATGAGCTCCCATCACCTGCAACTGAAAAGGAGTCAGGGAAGAGATCAACAATAGGGTTATTGAAGATGGGAGAATACTAAAGAGCACTCGTGGAGAGCAGAGAGATGGTAGTAAACATTTTGTGTTCCCTAAATTAAACATGTCGGGCTATACAAAGTCGCTTGGCGATAGGATCATAACAATGATAACCTTTATGTTCGATACCATAACCAAGAAAACAGCAAGACTTGAGCATGGTTCAAGTTTAGTACGCTCATGTGAAGGAAGCAAAACAAAACAGGCACAACCAAAAATTTTTAGAAAAGAGTAATCGGGAACCTTCTCATAAAGAACCTCATATGGTGATTTATTTAAGATCATGGGAGAAGGTACCCGGTTGATGGTATAGACTGCTGTAAGAGCAGCCTCTCCCCAAAAAAACTCAGGTAAGGTAGCAGAAAGAAGAAGGAATCTGATAGTGTCCAAGATGTGTAAAGAAGAAGGGACCTGATAGTGTCCAAGATGTGTCGATGCTTTCATTCGACACAACCACTGGGAGGTGTAAGGACAAGAATAATGGGATACTGTTCCATCTTGTTTAAATACTTTCATGAATGAGGTGGAGGTATATTCCATGGCGTTGTTACTACCAAAAACTTTTATGGGTCGACCAAACTGGATTTTGACCATCTGCTAAAAATCATGAAAGTTGTCAAACAACTCAGAGCGATCACGTAAAATCGTTGGGTATGAGCTAGTATAGGCCGCTACAACATTGCAATTTACTTTAATTTTAACATTATAGAAAAAGTAATGCAATTTTTACCTCAATTCACTTTGGGCTTCGTTTGTGTTCTTTGAGCCTCCCAACGAAGAAATATTACCACCTGCCTATCCACGACTCGCTCTAGGTACCTTTTTCTTTGTACATCTGAACTTTTCGTAACTTCACTGTTGTTACTACCAAGTGCTGATTTCATCTTTTGCCAATTGATCAAGAAGGTGAGAGTTCAATTTCAATGGGAGATAGACCCAGAAAATGGATGTAAACAAAGAGCTAGATGGGGCTACATTCGAGTGGATCTCTATTCAAATCCGATTAGATCTAGATTCGATGATGGGAGTCCCACATCTATGATCCACCTCCTCTAAAATGCTTACATACAAACATCTAGCTCATACATCATGTGGTCCAAAAATAAACAATCTAAACAACACTAAATTATGTATATGTATATATATATATATATATATATATATATATATATATAAAAGATAAGATAGAGTTTTTCAAATCATACGATTTTTAGTATATAAACAATTTAAAGATAATAGATCTTATCCAATAGCTTAGATCATCAATATGGGATTCTTATTATCCGATGTAGATCTAATCAGATTTGAGTGAAAATTCATTCGAGTGTAGCCAAATCTCTCTCTCTCTCTTTCTCTCTCTCTCTCTTTCTCTCTCTCTCTATATATATAGGGGATTGATAACCTACTCTCTATTATAGTAGGTTATCAATCTACCCATTTTTTATTGGACAAAAAATATCTTTACTTTTTATAACTCTTAAGGATACTTTACGTCTTTTTACAATCTCACATTCGCTCGCCTTCTCAATCCCCAATTAATGCTCTCTCTCTCTCCAAGATATATATATGTGTGTGTGTGTGTATGTTTGTATGTATGTATACATGTACATATATGTAGATACATACATACATACACATACACGTACGTATATATACATACATATATCTATCTATATATATACATCCATCTATATGTATATGTGTGTATATATATATACATACATATAAATGTATATATATCAATACATATAAATGTATATATATATGTATGTATATATATACATACATCTATATGTATGTATATATATATATATATACACACATCTATATGTATGTGTTGGGGGAAAATAAATCATCCCAAAGCACGTGAGCAGGCCGCCAGCACGTGGCCGGAGGCGCCCGACCAGGAGGGCGCCCGACCTGGAGAACGCCCGACCCGGAGGGCGCCCGGCCTAGAAGGCGCCCGACCCGAAAGGCGCCCGACCTGGAAGGCATCCGACCTAGAAAGCACCCAATCTCGGAAGGCATCTGGTCCCGGAAGCCGGACCTCGCCAACTGCCCACTGCGGTCACATCCTCCTACGGCCCGATTTGGGACTATGCCTTAAGCGGCTCACTCAACAATTAATGCGCATGGTCTCTGCAGACCTCCGGCTTACTCAACCATTAATGCGCGTGGCACCTGTTGTCTACGGATCTCCAGTCCTCCACGGCAAATCAGCTCGGCTACCTCCAGTCAGCCGTGACAACTCTCTGATTCCGACCTCATCCCCTACGGCAAGGCATTAATTCACGTGATCGTGCACCAACTCATGCGACGTGCTCAGTTGTATGGCAACCTGGTCCCGTCGCATCATAGGTAACCCAGCGCCCCTCTATAAAAGGAGAACTCCTCTACCTTGAAGGGGGCTGGACACATTTTTCTTTGATATATCTTTTCCCCCTCTGACTTAGGCATCGGAGGGACGGCGCCGGAAACCCCGGCCACCAGCTTTTTGCAGGCCCCGCGGAGGACGCCGCCCACCGACGGATTGCCACCCACTGCCAGACGACGGTCTCCTCCCTTCTCACCTAGTGGTCACCCCCGGGTTCAATTTCCAGCAACAGTATGTATGTATGTATGTATGTATGTATGTATATATATGTATATATATATATATATATGTGTATATATATATATGTGTGTATATGTATGAGAGAGGGAGATAGCATTAATTGGGGGGTTAAGAGGATGAGTTAATGTGAGATTGTAAAAAGACATAAAGTATCCTTAAAGTTATAAAAAGTAAGGGTATTTTTTATCCAATGAAAAATGGGTAGATTGATGACCTACCATAACAGAGAGTAGGTTATCAATCCCCATGTATATATATAACACTCAAAGATGGAAGGCATTTGTTTGATGATTGATGAAGGCATTCAATTCTACCAATATTTCATGCTTTTCCGCCCAGCCTATGCGAATCTTTTTCCCCTCTCTGGACTCTTCTTTGCTTCCTCCTCGCATCCCCATGGGCAGCTCCACAACAAACTCCGCTCAACCACAGGTAAGTTCTCATTAGCCTTCTTTCTCTGTTGTTGCTATTGATATTGGCAAAATAGGCTTTAAGGATATAAAAGAGGCTGGATTGAGTTCATGTAAGATCTTTATATTGTATTCATCTTATTAATGAGAGCTCTTATTGGCTTAAATTAGAAAGTCTTTATATTGTATTCATCTTATTACCGGGATCTTTCTGGTGATGGCTTTGCACGATCTCTGAAGCTGAGCACTCTTCTAACCCCTGTGCAAATCTCTCTAAACTTCTTGCCCAAAAAGGTGTTGCAAGGGGCGGGATGGCACCAGTTAATAATATACTGCAGAAAATCTTGTCTCAGGAAAATGCTTTACTTTGAAACATGCTTCTCCATCTTTATAGCATGAAGCTTGATGAGTTTGTTAGACACCAATCCTGTTCCATTACAACGTACCGTGAGATTATGTTGGAGCATTTGAGTCTAATTTCATATACCTTGGAGTTTAGGCTCTGAATCACTTCCAATTAGCAAAAAGGCCTCTCCTGCAATGTGTTATTAAGTTATAGCTCCTTGGCCGATAGGATATTTAGTTCATCAACAAAGTACCAAAATTTCTGCAGGCAGGCAGATGACAATGATTTATTTATAGATTCGTTGACTTTTTAAGTGTACATAAGAAAAAATAAAATATATAAATAAATCTACCTCATCCTGTTAGCTTAAGCTTTTAGGATAAGTAATAATTCTAACATACATTAATTGCCCTTCAAGTTGCACACTATTTTTTTCCCCCACTATGTTACATTGTGTCATCTTTAGGTTTGGAATGAAAAGGGCACTACTAACAACCAAGAAATTGAGGTTTAGTGGGACCACTAATGGTTTAGTTACAGCAATGAAGTTTATTCAAAAGGATGCTCAGAATATTATTGTTCCAGAGGCATCATCCACCATAGCACTGTGCAACTTAATAAGTCAATATTTTGAATCAAATATGTATATATCAAATAAGGGTCATATCCTTCACGCCTGCAGGAAGGATTCCCCTTTGAGTGAATCCACCATTGGATCACCCACTGCACACATCTAAAGCACTCCGAACTCCCTCATTCATCCACTGCATAGATCTCAAAGCGACCAGTAGATGACCTAATGGTCGATTTGCACGGAGGAAGGAAATCCTTCTTTCGTGCGAAAGATACAACCTGTTCCGTCAAACAAATAGTTTTAGGCTACTAGGTACACGGGCTGGTTGCTTCCACCCATGTATCAAACTTCTCAAAAATCATTATTCATTGCAAGCACACATGCAAGCATGAGAGAAACATGCATGATTCTGATCATGTCAGATGAAAGAAATGCCGGTATCCATGATTCCCATCTAATAGATGCAGTTTAGTTGGTGCACTCCTCATTTCTCTCCCTGGAACAAGAACTAGATAGATATGTTTCTATTTCCATCTTTGATGAAAGATATTTCTGTTTCTATTGAAGGACTCATGTATGGAGCACCTTGCAAAACCTGTGTAATCTCCTTTCATCTTTGAATGAAGACTAAAGACTGTAAACTAAGGCTTATATAGAACTTATATAGAGAAATCTTGCTGTAACTGTAGAGAAAATTACGATTGGAATCAGTTTTCAATAATGATTTTCCTTGTTGATAACAAATTGTAATTCTCCACGACACAATCTTATGTCTCCAATAAAGATAAATGCTTTCCCAACTTGGTAGTTTAAGAGCCTGGTTAACACTTGGCGTCGAGTAACTTCATCATTGAATTCTACCATATCTTGTTGGTCGCCTGTTCTAGCTATAACAGACACCACTATGGATCATGGGAGTGGGTCATCCCTCTAAATTCTTGAATAATTTGTTTGTTATTTTCGAGTAATCAGACATAAGGAACCTCTTGCTCCAATTTGCTCAAATAAAGTGATCAAAATTTGTCAAGAGAAGTATAGAACAACTGTTTTTTCTAAGGAAAACCGACAGTAGAACCGTACTCTCTCTTGCTTTCATAATACTTTCAGAAAGACCTCATTCTCAATCTTTTCAGTCGAATAAAAAGACCTAGTTGGTAATTAAAGTTCAGATGTGCTCATAGGAATCAAACTTTTGCCTTTTGTCCTAATAAATCAATTTTACCATATACAATAAACAGGACGATTCAGACTGAAACGAATCATTAGGGCCATGCTAGCATTTAGCACCTTCTATTATATATCGTCTCTCCATTATCAGCATCAAGTTTGCTTCACCAACTTCACCACTCTTTCACCATCATCTTGTTCGTTTCTTGTCTCTTGTTGCTTTGCATGCATGCTCAACAAAAGGGCTGGATGCCAGCATCATCTTGTTTGTTTCTAGTCTCTTGTTGCTTTGCATGCATGCTCAACGACAGGGTTGGATGCCAGCAGTGTTGTAGAAGACCATGTCAATGTCAGATAAATAGTGTTGATGAATTGTGAAGATGGCATGGCTACGGTGTTGACTGGCCACAGTGGTGGAGATGTGGGATTGTGGGTGGAACTGACATCCAGTTGCATCATCAAAAAGTCCAAAACTTTCATATGTTCGTTTCCAACATCCAGGGTGGCGTGAGCGATAGCCACCCGTTGCTCAAAGATATTCAGACTATGATGTGTGGAGGAATGACCATTCAAGCGAAGTATACATACCGTGAAGCAAACGAGGCAGCAGATTAGGTAGCCTCTTATGTGGCTAACTATTTTAGGAAGACCCTCTGGCTGAACGAGGAGAACTTATCTGGAGCGCTCCAAAAACTAACATCTTTTGATATTTTTGGATGTATTCGTATCCGCCGTGTATGATGTATCTGCTTTAGCAAGCATAAAATAAAAAAATTAAAAAAAATAATAAAACCTGCACCGAGATATCCGCCGGTGGAAAATATTTCCAACAAGGAGATATCCGTCATTGGAAAATATTGTATTATTCATTATCTCATATATTAAAAAAATGTTTATAAACCTTGAGAACTGCATAAACGTATGGTCATCATTTTTGATATATGAGAACTGCCAGACAAATCCAAAAAAGAGACAGAAACAAGAGGACAACTTGCATCGGCTGAACTAATTAATTAAGGGTGATATTGGAAGATTAAATGTTTCTAAATTTCTCTCATTTCTTCTTCTTGGGGGGATGGACACATGTACACAGAGAGAGCGAGCCCATGATCCCACACTCTATAGCACCATCAATCCTTACTGTCTCAAGCAAAAGACGAAGGGAATCATCCTTAAAAGTTCTACCAAATTGAATACAAAATAATAAATTTTATATAGATGAACTAACTCTATAACCCAACCAAAGAATGGTTAGAATGATGGAGTGAATTATGTAACATGTCCAGAAGGGACGCATGTAGGTTTCAAAAATTTTAGACAGGCATAAATGCGTCTTTCATATTTTAACGACAAATATGCAAGAAATTTTGGAGATATATATACACACGTATGTATGTATGTATGTATGTATGTATGTATGTATGTATGTGTATGTATGTATGTGCGCGCACGCAACATATCTAAAATAAAACTGAAGCTAAAATTTACAACAGGATGATGGTGTTAAAAGTTATTAACAGTGAATGCATACCGGAGGAGAGTCATAAGAGGGAGAACACTCCTCTGGAAAAGATCAATGGATGGGTACCGTATCAAGCACTGGCAACAAATAGAGTGGAAACCTAATAAAAAGATGGATAATCGCATTCTCTAGAGCATTTTTTTTTTTTCTTTTCTTGTTGGTAATCTATAGTATGGAATTACTAATTAGTAAGTATAATAGATGGAGGGTTGGGCCTGCTGGAAGAAACGTACTTGTATGTTATCGTATAACCTTACTAAAATACATACACTTCATTTTGGATCACTGTCAATTGCTACATAAAAAATTTGATACAAAATACCCGTCATCTTTGTCTTCTCGGCATGGCCCTGCTTGATCAGCACGCACCAGTTACAAGTTCAGAAAGTATTCTACAACTATGATCTAAAGAGATCTTGAAAATTTCTGCAATCGATCAACTGACAGTGATCACCCATATTTTTGGCTCCGAGAGCTTCGATTTCAATTAGTTTTAGCATTTGACAACACAAAGCACCTCTAATGAATAATGCTCCTACAAACAACAGATGGAAATGAGATCCTCCGGGCTTCTAAATCTAAGTTCTAGCAAAATCGCAACCATGGACGCTGGGAGCACCCTTCACATGAAAGAAGGATTGGGAGAAATAACTAGTTATGCTCGAAACTCTTCCCTTCAGGTTAGAACCTTGCCACATGACCACAACCTCATTTACCCATGTCAAGAGTTCAACCATCTCTAATTTGTTTCAGATCCTGTATTCTTCTTCAGAAAAAGAGCATGGATGCCTGGAAGCATAATATAGTGCACTTAGCTGTAAATGTATATGTTTCCAAGACCCCCAAAAGTTCAGCATGGTTGACCTTGGTTGCTCCTCTGGGCCTAATGCTTTGTGTATGGCTAGAGATATCATTGAGGCCATTGATGAGAAGTGCAGCAAATTGTCACAGCAGACACCAGAAATCTCAGTGTTCCTTAATGATCTTCCGATGAATGACTTCAATGCAATATTTGCCAACTTTCCAGAATTCTTTAATAAGCTTAAGACACATGACAACAGGGAAAGAGGTAGCCACCGATTCGTGTTCTTGGCTGGAGTTCCTGGGTCTTTCTACGGGAGGCTTTTCCCGAAAAATAGCCTACATTTCATATACTCCTGCTTTACCTTGCACTGGCTCTCTCAGGTCAGATTTATTCTTTTTTCGCAGAAACAGATTATCATACCGCTGCACTAGCGAGTTGATGCTGCTTCTCCAATTACTCTTAGGTCATGTTTGATGATGGAAGATCTTGAGCATATCTTTAGAAAATTCATGGAAATCGCATTGGTCGAAAGAGATCGGGGTAGCCAGAGGGGACAACTAATACCTAGTTTTCAAGAATCATTAGTTCCTTTTCCAAGATTATTTATCCCATCAAAATTAGGGATTGGTTGTTCCTACAGCTACATGATCTCTTTCGACCACACCAATGCCCCAACGAAAATCTTATTAGATCTTGCACCATCCAAACAGGCCATTACATATGCATCAACCTGAACTGTTTGCATCCATTACGTGGATAGATTGTGTAAATTTATGCATTCATTAAAGAGTCCGATTATAGTGATCCAATGAAGTACAAAACAGAAATAATAACTCTGGTAGATGGAAAGATACACATGGGCACACATATTTAGATTCTTTTTTTTTTTTTCTGCATGACAGAATTACTCCTAAAACACCCTTATGTAATTTCTATACTCTTATCGTTGCCAAAACTATTTTAATTTACTGACTTAACAAAACAAAACACGAAAACCTGGAAGTGTGACTTAGAAAAACTAAAACACAAGGGTTTGGGAATTTATTTGGCCAAGTATTTTTGGCATTCCCACTGTATTTCACAGGCGGAAGAAGGGTTGGGTTTTGGCTTTACCAGGGTCTTAGGATAAATGAAGTGGGACGGTCGGTATGGAAGGCTGGGTTTCATGGAACAAGAAACTGAACCATTATGATGTGGCGAAGGATAGGAAGCTGATAAAGTTTTGGATAATAGCTCTAGAACAGGATAAGTTAAATACTGTCTTGGGATAGATGCAGGAGACTGCTTCAGTCTAAGTTAGAAACTAATAGCCTGGTTTCTTAATCTTGGCCTGGGGGCTTGGAACTTGCCTCACGAATTCATAGAAAGTTCTATTTGGAAATTGATACTCATGATCAAGAGTCCACTAGTTAAGTTGTCACATCCCCACAGTATCATGAACTCTAATAAATCTATCAGGTTAGTGCCAAAGTGGAGAAATACATGAACAGAGAAGATTCTGCTAACCCTTTAAGGCATATGTGTGGACAGAAGAGTCAGTCGCTGTGAGAATTCTGTATGCTGATATATGTAGAAATTTTTAAAGGACTCCAAACTAATCTTTTCTTTGGTACACAGATATAATACTGTCAAACTTGCAGATATAATACCTTTTATCCTTTGAAGGCTTGCTAGTTCTACATATGCGTGGATACGAAATCATCTTCACTCTCTGTGGATAGATTTAGAACCTCAAATTTTGTGTATCTCACCAAACAAACTGGCATTTGTTGTAGCCTCTGCATGCAAATCTAGCATCCTTTAACTATCAATTTTGATAGATTCAGCTAGCCCATCTGCTAGTTAATCTTTAATCGCAACAATATAGTCACAATATTCTATCTTTGCATCTTTTCCCATTCTCAGAAGACAATCTACGTTGAAATATATTATCATCTAATGAAAAGTTAAGAAATATTAAATATGTTCTAAGGGACAATATGACCAATACTGTACCATTCCAACGTGAAAGTGCCACCATTACGTACAAATAGCGGTACCATATTTCTGATGGAAAAATTGTACGGGCATCTATACTGGTATTTACAACCTTGGTTGTCATGATTTAATTTTCATAACTTATATTGATACCTACATCAATCCACAAGTAATGAATTGCTTTTCACCTGTGTAAAAATAAAACTTGCCCTATTACTTTATAGATCACCAAGTTGCACGAAATAGACACGCAGTTTCATCCAATGATGCTTAAGATTCTCTCAACTTTTTCAATCAAGATATGTTGTTTCGATACCAGGCCCCGTACCGATGCTGCCCTCTTACTATGTTGATATGCTCGGTACGAGCCAGTTCGACATATCAAATGTTGGTACGCCCTCGTACCGTGTACCGGTACCGAACCGGTATTACACGGTACACACCGTATCATCTGGTTCGGTACAGTATGGCGTACCATGATTTCAATCAATGTCTGCAAAACAATTACTGGTAACTGCACCAATATGTTATCGGTTTAATACCATATGATATGCACCACATATCAAGATAGGCCCTCAACATGTTTTTCTATCTCAGGATGGTACCACCCAAACCAAACAGCATGGTTGGTATTGAGCGATTATGGGGATTATTCTATTTAGTCTGGATTAGTATAAACCAATTTGGCTCATATACCGAATCGAACTTGGTACTATACTAATGCCTTACTAGTACGATACAATCAGTATGGGTCAATATGATGGACCTTGGTTTTAATTGCTATTTCTTTCGACTATAATACCTTCTCAAATAGGTAGGTGTTCGAATTTGGTATTTCTATGATTGACGAGCTTGCATGAATTTAATTACCAAATCTTTTGCCTGATAGTTATTTTGTTAAAAGATGATATTTTCTAGGGCTCTACTAGAACCCATGCAAGCCAAAAAGTACGACTGCTAGAAATCCCTATACATCTATTATGCTCTTGTTGACCCCCAAAGTCAAGCGCTTATGTTATGTTAAAATATTGAAAAAGTGTACATCCAATGAACATTATTTGAAATTTAATTTCTTCGTTATTATCCAAAAGTGGACCTTAGCATAGAACAAGCAATTAAACTTGCCCACAAATACAACAAATTACAAACTCATTAGTTATCAGAACCTTAACAGAAAACAACCCATACAAGAACACTTGTTACATTCACATATGAACATATATAACAAAATCATATGAAGAAACTAACACTAGGGTCCTTTTTTGGAAAAAAAAAATAAACTATATATTCAAGAATTAAGGCATGGATTTCTTATTCAGAACATACCACTGATTTTCTGTCTTCCTCGTGTAATTTCAATCTATTATCAATGCAAACCCAGGGTAAGAACGATTTCATGGAGGCAATCATAGCTGCAGTTATACAATGTATACTTCAAATTTTATCACTAAAATGAATTAAAAAGAAATATCTCAATGTTATTATTTGTTTCCTTTTGATCCAGTATTAGTTTTATCAAAAATCTTAGTAAAACAAAGATAATTTGAATTACATGCAATAATCATATTGCTCCAAAACTAGTGCAAAAGTTTCAAAAAGCAGTTTTTGCTATATATGTGTGTGCATGTGTTAAGTAACTGACCGACCCCATTTAAAAGATAACCAATAGGGAATTTCAGTACTATAACCACTAGAATGTCAGCATTCATATATTTTTACTTGGATGTGCTAAAGTATATGTTAATAGTTGTATGAATGTGTCTGCATATGTTGGCTTCTAAATATGTATCCATCCAAGTTCTTATATATCTATTAAAATCCACAATTTTAATAATGGATTTTCTTGTAAACTTTTTTAACTGTGTAAAATCTTGATATCATGAGGCCTGCCTACTGTTTGAACTTTTAACAGCTCTTAACAAAGAATAATTATCATGTCATTATTATTTTTCAGCAATACATTTTCTCTAGTAAATGATTAATTAGGATATCCTGTAAGTATGATAAACAAACTTACCTCGTAACACAACTAATGTGTAAAGCAACATAAACAATATCTGTTCTTATATAAAGAGGGCTTTAAAAGGAGTTTTAATATATAACCTTTCGTATTGTTTAGTGTGATAATTTTTGAGGATTATATCCTAACATTTTCAGTATGTCCATGTCTCTAAAATATTTTATGTGTTCCCCCAGGACTTTTCAACAATGAGAGAAAGCCAATTAATAAAGGGAAAATGTACATATCTCATACAAGTCCACCTGCAGTTGCAATAGCCTACTTCAATCAATTTCAGAAAGATTTTACCCTCTTCCTTAAGTCAAGATCAGCTTAGTTAGTTTGTGGAGGACAAATGGTTCTAGCCATGCTAGGAAGGAAATCTCAGGATCACAATGATAAAAGCACAATTTTCCTGTGGGAAGTTTTAGCCCAATCTTTTGCTCTTATGGTGTCACAGGTGAGTGTAACAACTACTTAACTTTATTTTTGAGCAACATATAGACACAGAAATTAAATTCCTTTCCTTGTCTTTACAATAATCACATTATTTTGTATTATTTTTATATGGAAGAGACAAACCCAAGTCTGTCCAATACCAGACATGACAATTTACAAAATTGGAGTAATACTGAGTAAAATTAGACGAGCGAACAGTTTTATCTCTTTTTCTTTTAAAAAAAAAGCATAGAGATGCATTTGGAACAAGTAATATGTGCATGCCTACAATACCCCAATTAATATACCTATAATGAATGAGATATTTGTATCTCAGAATGATACTAATAAATATAAATATTCAACAGATCTAATTTGATCACAAATGGCTCGAATTATAATTTTTTTTTTTTTTTTTTTTTTTTGCTAAAGGAATTATAATTATTCTATATGGTAATATTGGTCAACTAATAATGATTATACTTGTGATGTCATACAGCTATACATATCCTTACTGTTAATAATCTCTTGATGCAAATATTGATATTTAAGGGCCTGTTTAGACACTGGATCTGATACCTGCGCATAACATCCCTGTGTAAAGAAGTTAGTGAACGGAGGAGAGGAATTTAGCCATTGTGGGTGGCCATAAACACTAGAAAACCTGAAAAATCAGGATAGCACATTCAAGCAGAAAGGTGATTGCACATCCCCTAAGTATAAGGAAGAGATTTCAGACCTTCTTCAATCCCCCATTATTTTCATCTTCTTACCTTTTTTTCCCTTTTTCCTTTCATCTTCCCCACCTTGAGCAAAAGCTGCTACAGAGATATCTCCTTTCAATGCCAAAGAAGCCCTAAATGTAATTCAGAGGTTCGGAATGAAATGTACTAAAATGTCAAAAAACTAAGGGCCCATCTAACAAGGTCACCAATATTCCAGGATAAGAAAGTCAGAAAGAAGCCAATTATCTTTGTTTTGCTTCCTGACTTCAGAGAGCAAGAAAAATGTTATGTATCTACAACTGTTTCATATTTTCAGAAATAGGAAACCGAAAAAATATTCTGTAATTATGGCAGAAGGTGTGGAGTTAGTGGCGGAGGCAACAACATTGGTGATCGTGACAGCAGCGGCAATGATGGTGGCAACAGCATTGTTAACACAAAATGGAAAACAGAAACTTCGAAGCAGACTAGTTTGCTACCATTATCTTTAAAAATTAGAAATTATTTTTAATAAAAGAAAATAAAAATGGTTAACTATATGTTTTCAGGCCACCAGTTACCTTTCTTTTTGCTCTGATATCAGAAAAGCGAACAACAGAATGACCAGACCTTAAGTTTAACATTTAAGTGAACTTAAGGATGGTAACAATGTCTTCTTACTAATATACTAAAGAATCTATCTTCAATTGTAATGAAAATATTAAATCACAGCCAAAATTATATTTCACTTTCTATAAACCGTATTTCTCTCATGAGTCCCCCTATTTCGCCTCTCAACAATGCTCCCTTATTGTTTATGCATAGAAAATAGTGAAAGAAGAGAAGGTGGATACATATAATGTTCCATTTTATGCTCCATCCGTGAAGAAAATTGAAGACGAAGTACACAAGGAAGGATCTTTTATAATTGATCGTATACAAACTTATGAATTTAACACAACCAGCGGAGATGCCACAAAGGATGGACAGATCACGTCATTGGCCATTAGAGCTATTCAAGAAGCAATGATTTGCTACCATTTCGGAGGAGAGATTATCGATACCTTATTCGAAACTTATGGTAGATTGCTCGGTGAATCAATGGAAAAAGAAGAAATAAAAGGTGTTCACTTAGTAGTGGTTCTAAGAAAGTCTGGTTGATTATACCCAAAAAAAGAAAGTAATCAAACACTGTCATATAAGTATTTTCCATATTAGATACCCTGCTTGTGAGAATTCATCCAAAGTGCACATCACCATACGTACAATAACATGATAATATTTTAAGTACATTTGAGCTACCGTAAGGAGCACTATATTGTCTAAGAGAATTTCATGTCCACCATATATATCTGCAAAACATAAGAAAATTGATTTCACATCAATTAGGAATTAGGATCTTCATATGGTAACTCAATATTGAGGTAACCATGTTGGAAAACTATGCTTGAAACTGAAACTCAATATGTAGCTCTAGACTTTAGTATTCAATTTTAATTACCACTAATATGTAAATCATGTTGTTCGATCAATACGTCAAAGCCAACACTAAGAGCGTTACAAAGAAAAGTAGACACGGACCACCATTAAGGTTAGCCGAACTGGTGCCGATCGGTGCTGGTTCGGTACGGAGGAGCCAGATGGTTCACCCCAGTTCAATAAACCATAATTCAAGTTTTTGAGATATTGAAAGAGGAGGAGCCGAACCCGTTTGCACCGGTTCACGCTATTTTTTGAAAAATGGCGCCGAACCATGCCGGTTCCTCGCCGGTTTGGTTTGGTACAGGATGAACCAGGTAGTTTAGTCCGCCTCGGCAAAGCATGACCACCGATTCTCAAGCTAGCATGTACAACCTATCTCTGCAATACTAAGTTCTCACAAGAATTATATATTTAATGAGAAAACATATGCTTAGTGCATGTATGATCATGGATAATAACATGTGGGATCAATGGATTAAGCATGCAGAGACTGTTTATATTAATTTCATGATATACAAGTTGCTAGATAGCCAACCTCAAAAATAGTTCAAACAAGGGTGGATGGTTGTGGTTATGGTACATGAG
Source organism: Phoenix dactylifera (assembly GCF_051530095.1). Taxonomy (NCBI): domain Eukaryota; kingdom Viridiplantae; phylum Streptophyta; class Magnoliopsida; order Arecales; family Arecaceae; genus Phoenix; species Phoenix dactylifera. The sequence continues at coordinate 44,983,169 of NC_143190.1, forward strand.
TTGTTGAACATGGCCAAGCTTATTATCCCTTCTATGGTTACCAAACTATTCCATCTAATGGATGATGCACAAAGTTAAGATAGGAATGAGAGATTAAGTTAAACTATGCATTTGTTATCCATTTTTAAACTCCCAAGGATGCGAATTCATAGCAATTAAAAATTTGACAACCAAAATAAAGGAGTATACGATGGTGATAGAAGAATGTAGGAGAATGCAAGATAAGCAAAAAGAATGGAAAAGCTGTCTCCATACCCAAAGGTTGTTAACTATTTCTAAAAATTTTAGGAGATAATAAGATAGGTTCCTTTATCTATGACAAGTGCAAAGCCTCCAACAGCCAATTATTAAGTGAAAAAAATGTAGGACAAAGCAAGGTTGTTTTCTATGGAGCTCAATACATGAAAAAGCACTTGAACAGCAATATTCAGAAAATTTTGGCAAAGATCACATCACTTTCAGTGCTATGATCTATGATATATGGGCAGATATGAGTCCAAGTGTCTTCCAGAACAGAGCCCTTCAGCAACAAAAGTTCCAAAATTAATCTCAAGGGAAAAGAATCTGGGCCAGCTTTCAGAACAATATGTATATCAACCTCCTAGAGTTCAACGACATATCATATAGACTAATATAGATGCAAACCTTCACTTCTAGTGAATCAATCCTTTATGTGACTCAGGCATGAGTTTAGTATCAAACAGGTTACTGAAAAATTAAGTCAAAGTAGAACCTTCAAATTTCTAACAATTTGAAAAGTTATAACCGCTTGCACATACAGAGGAAAAGGGAACCAAGTAACTGAATTTTGCCTCAACTTCTAGATATAGCCCTATTAAATTGGAGCTACTCTAAAATTTTCAGTACAATGTTCTTTCAGCCAAACCATGTATAATGCTGTAGATGTTTAAGGACGACTTAATATAGATTAGAAAACTATGTCATTTGGATAAAGGAACAATTAAAAGTTAAAACCTTCGGAAGCCTATTGCCCACCTTTATGTACATGCAGTGATGATTCCCATCTAGGAGATTTCAACCACTACTCTTCCAGACCCTTAAGTTTTCTATGATTTCTTTATTTTGTTATGATGTTAGCAGAACTCTGGAAGATACATGGAGGCAGGAATTTATTAGGATGATACGACCTTCCAAGCCTACATTACTCTGTTAAACTACTACCAATGAGATAAATTTCCTAATTGAAAATTAAGAAAAACTTGGTCTGAGATCTATTATTTCTCTCACCTGTACAAAAAGGAAAAAAATAATCTTTTCCTACTGAAGCAGAAGTTCGGAGAAAGAAATGAATCTAAAACTGATATACAAACTCAAAAGTTCGTTGGGAATAAGACATAAGATCAGGAATAGATGTGGTTCCATTCTATTCTAGAAGTAATTTTCCCAATCTCAAGAAATATCTAAATACATCCTCTTTGACAATGGACTGGCATCTGAAATGAAAAGCAACTGTAAGCAAATCAGTTATAGGAAATTTTCCAGGGGAACCACCATAGCAACAGTTCGTAATAAAATTGTCACGTCCTGTGACTTCTGATGTGATATCATATGCTGGCATCATCCAGCTAGAACTCTCAAAGCAAAGGGAGAAAACTCCAAGACACCAGCAGTATCTATATCAGCAGATAAGCTACTTCAAATTCTTCCCTATAGAGTTCCTTGCAGATCAAAGGAGATAGCAATGGGCAAGAGCATGAATTATTTAGGACTCTTTATTTTCTCTTTTGGAGTGCAAAGGAGGGCCTAAGCCCTAGAGCTCCCTATTTTCAATTAAAAGGACACATTCGAGAAAGTTCTCCTAACCGATACATTCAGAAGACTGAAAGCAATGCTCAGCATGACAAACTTCAAGTTTGACAGAGCATGCCAGGATTAATAGCGTCAAACCTACAATTGTACAGAAACTTCATTGCAGTTGGCTTCAAGTTGAAACAGGTACAGAGTTGAAGATGGTAACCTAAAATAAGTTTTAGCTCTGACTAGTTGGAGTTGAACATTACCATGGAGATGAAGAAATGAGGGATAAACTTTCTTCGAGTCTAAACAAAAAGCAAAAACAAGCATAAACCTAAAATATTTCATACTCTCAGGGTTTCAAGTTTATAATGAAAGTTGTAACAGCCCCCTATAGAGCTCATGACAGTCCATTTCCGCGGTCCGAAAAAAAAGGAGAGGCTGCCAAACTATGCGACAGGCAGTAAAATGTCACAGTGAAAGAAGAAAAATAGAGTTTGAAGGGTGATAACCATGTACTACGATAACCACTACAAATCGAAGAGCAATCCTCCAGTGTCGACACCAGAGAAAATCGCCTAGAAACTTCTTCTTCTTTTTGGCACGTACCTTCTGACACCTAAATGCAAAGACAGAAGGCAAAGGACTCCTAGTATCCGTCCCATTACTTCCAGCAGACAAAATCAAAGTCCGCTTCCTGTGCTACCACAACCACCATTACAAGGACAAGTCTACAACAAGAACAAAATCACCGAGCATTTTATGTCATATCTCTTACCCATAGTGTCTGCTTTTGTACCAAAAAAACATAGAATCTGTTTCAAGTTTTCAACAAATAAACCAAGCCACAGCTATTATAACAGGTAGCATGTTCACTATTACCATTGAAACAACTTATATTCACAAGTCTATCTCAGAAGTGCAGCCTATTAGAACATATCATTTATTTCAGATCTAAAAGCACACACAGATTACAAGAACATATTCACAACTGACCTCAAGCAACCGAGGACATCAGACTCAGAGCAGTACAAGAACAGAACTTCCAACAGCAAGACAACAACCACCATATAGCAGTAAGTCGCCCAAACACTGAAGCATCTGGATCAATTGCCACTCCCCATATCCTTGTTGATGGCATCAGCAGCAGCAGCCAGGTCCTCATCCAGGAAGATGTCCCACTTCCCATCCCACCTGATGAAGAACTCGGTGTCCTCCAAGTACTTGACCCTGTGCACATCCCCGGCCGGGGTGAACAGAAAATCCCCATCCTCGAGCCCGTAGCTCTCTTTCTTGGTCAGATTCCAGACCTTCTTCTTCCCCTTGATGACGACCAGGTCGTGGCCGAAGGTGTGGTGGTGGGCCGGCTCCACGCTCCCGGCCTTGAACCGGACGTAGGCCGAGGTGGGGCTCTCCCTCACGATCCTCATCTCCCCTCCTGGCATGATCCCCACCGGCTCGAACTCCATGCCCTTCCTCAGGACGCAGATTGGGCAGCCCTCATCGGGGGCGGGGATGGCGGCCATCTCGGTTACGGACTGGTCGAAAAAGGACTGGATGTCCTCCGGCCAGGGGGCGTCGCCGGAGGCCGGGCAGGGGTACTTGAAGGGGGTGCGAAGCCAGGCGTCGAGGATCTTGACGGCGTCGGTGGGGGCGGTGAACATGCCGGAGACGGAGAGGACGTTGCAGGCGTTGATGGAGCGGGTGTTGACGGCGTCGCCGACGGAGGAGCAGGTGCTGGCGTACACGCGGGGGAACTTGTTGGCGAAGATGGACACGCCCACGCCGGTGCCGCAGGCCAGGAGGCCGCGGGTCTCCGGCTGGTCGCCGCCAGCGGCGGCAGCTGAGCTGACTTGGCGGCCGATGCGCTCGGCGATGGAGTAGTACTTGTCGGTGCCGAGGTCGATGAGGTCGATGCCGGGTAAGGAGCGGAGGTGGGCCACAAGGGCGTCCTTGAGCGCGCACCCAAAGGAGTCGGCGCCGGCGTAGATCCTCAGAGAGGGGACCGGCGAGGCGGTGCCGTTCTCCGCCGCCGCTGTCAGATTATCGCCCGACGACATCGCTGATGTCTGATCTCCTGGCTGGAGTTCGTCTCGGCTGCTCTAGGGCTTCCTCCGCCCACCAATTGGCTTTAAATTGACGCGCAGAAGATAAGAATAAAGAAACAAAAATAACGCAGATTGCCATCACTCGCCCCCCGTTGGATCCTGTCCGTATGCAGATTTTTCGTGGAGATGTGCACGTGGCAACTGCCTTTCCACAGGTGGCACCTAGCACCGGCCACTAGTATTTTAAATTTTTCCCTCAATTCCAGAGCAAACGTCCAGATTCATTTTGAGTAATATTTTGAACTTTATTTTTGTCGCAACATTTATTAAATTATATTCTTCTACCGAAAATAAATTTTTTTAACCTAATACAATCATACACATCCAAAAAAAAAAAAAAAAAAAAAAAAAGAAATGGTGGTGGAGGGGAAGTTTAAGTTATATAGCCATTACATCTCCGGGCACCAGAGTATTGTACAACAAACGATGCAACCCAATCAACAACTCTGTTCACCTCGCAATATATATGGATGACTTGAGTAGCCACACATTCTCTCAACAAATTGTGGATATCTTGTAGTAATGGGTGCTCATTGCCAGACCTAGCATGGCTCTGAATCTACCTAATCATCATCGCCGAGTCTCCTTCCAAGTGAACCCAGTTTGCCCTCAGAGTGAGCCATGCATAGGTAATGCTTCCCAAGCAGCTCAAAGCTTAGCTCCAAGAATGGAGGTGTCATAGAGCCGACAGCCTCCAGCAGCAAGTAATCTGCAGTCAACATCCGTGATCACAAAACCAACCCCTCCTCCCCTGCCATCATCAAACACGCTGCCATCAAAAATTACCTTGAGAAAGCTTGGGGGTGGAGCCTCTCAGGCGACAAATATCATCCGAAGCGCTCCAAGAGCTACATGGGAAGCCTAGATATCCCTCGCAGTCTCAGGTCCTCCAAGAAACCATCCAACTAAGAACTCATCAATATGGAGGAGTGCCCTGTCGACCGCCGCCCTACTATCCTAACACTGCCCCTCAAAAATTTTGGCATTTCCGTCCAGCCATATATGATAAGCAGTATAAACAGACTTGACACCCCAGCTATCAGTGAAGGTTCTCATCAATGAACCTTTTAGATACTCCAGAAATGCTGCCACCGGGCTCGATGACTGCCGGAAGTACCAATCAAAACCAGCCTGCTGCCACACCTGAACTGCTTTCGGGCATTAGAAAAAGATATGCCTTATAGAGACCATCCTATCTGAACACATATCACAATAGGGGTGGAATCTCACTTCCAATCTACTCAAGCCCCCCTGGTTGGGAGGCAGCCCTACGCCACCTTCCACAGGAACAAAGCAACTCAAAAGTGAACATAAAGCTTCCACAGCCGACCGCTATCCATCGATCGGAAAGCCTTAGCTCTATAGAGCTCACCTAATCAGCAGCCCACACCTTGGCTCTGCAAGTCGTACTCCAGGTTCTTCTGTCAAGTCCTCTTTCCTGGGAACTGACACAGTTAAAATTCTCTCCACCAACTGAGGCCCAAAAAGCTGCATGATCTTTGCAGTATCCCATCTTCGTTTTTCAGGAATGAAAAGATTGTACACCATAAGGCCGGAGGTCTCCAAACTAACCATAGTGGGCCACAATCGAAGAGGGAGATCCGACACCCAAGCGTCCTCTAAAACATTAACCAACTAGCCATCCCCAACTATCCATCTAATCCGAGAGATCACCTTCGAAGCCCGATTGCACATCTCACGCCAGATAAACGAACTGTGTCGACCAACCTAAAAGTTTGATACCGAGGTTTGGTTGCCATACTTAGCCCTTATCAAGGTGCTCCATAAGCAATCCAATTCAAGCAGGAACTAGGCTACATGCTTGGCTGTCATAGTCTCCCTTCTTATTAGTAGGGAACAGATACCCAGATCCTTTCTACCCCTCAGTTGGCAAACCGCCTCCCAGGCCACAAAATGAAGACCGCGCCTGCCATCCTGCATCCCCAGATGAAATTCCTGAACAGCTACTCCACCTTTATCAGTGGACCCTTCGATAGAACGGTGTGGGATAGTAGATAGGCTGAGGCAGAACTAAGAACCGATCTCACCAAAGTAACTCTCTCCACCATAGAAAGAGCTTTTGCCTGCCAGCTCTCTAGCTTTCATCTGATACCCTGCTCAATCTCACTGCAATCTACCACCCGCAGCCCCAAGGTGCCTCCAACCACCAATCTGTTTACCGATCTTCAGGATCTTTCAGATATCAATTCTGAGTGCCGGCTTGATCTTCGGACCGAAGAAGACAATTGATTTGGCCAGATTGGCACACTAACCGGAAGCAGAATAATAGTCCTCTACGATTCTCCTAATCTCCCATGCACTCCTGATGGGTAGGGAGAATTGAATCCTGATATATTGATGCTTTCCATTTTTTAAAGAATTTTAATGGAAGGTTGTAGTGACTATTTTTTAATACTCACTTTCAAGATAATTTCCTAAATTTGTATGTAGTTCTCAATAAATATGTGCTAAATCAAAACAGTTCTTTCGAACCTTGTACTGCCAATTCCGTTCCAACTTTTTATGCTTACTTTCCAAAGTTTATAATATTCTACTTAAATTCGAAGGGAGAGCAAAGTGGTTTCCTACCATTATCAACAACTACATGTTAATACGCACACGACAGAAAAAAAAAAAAAGATGGATAACCATAAGTATGTGGATCCAAGGCACTTTCAATTTTAAAAAACCAATAATTTATATTTTTTTATTTGTTTTGTTTTACTAAAGATTTATCCTTCTTATAATTTTCGTATAAGTTAAATTCTAAATTGAACAATTTTCTAATGGCCAAAACCCTTCTCTCCTTGGGAAAGCTTACGTGCGTGTGCTTTATTTGTGCATGCTCATGATAACCCGACGCGCACAGGTTAAAATTACCGGACAAATTGTAAATTTTCTCAAACTCGAAACTATTTTTAACCTATGAAATTAAGTCAAAAATGAAAAGAGTTTTTTTTTTATATATACAATTTTGGATTCGCTAACGTCAGCCTTACCAGTAGGCAATTGAAGCGGCCATTCTCCTGTCCTACCAGCAATTGCCAAAGAAGATCCGGATTCTAATATTTTATAAACCACGGACGGGACCTGGATCTAATTGTTAACAGCTGGTTTCATGGCCTGTAATAGATGATTGCCCAATAGAGGTGAGAAAGAATCTACCGGATGACAAACTCCAGTGAATTTGGGCAGCTTCCACCTTTTGCATGGTATCAGATGCTACACAACCAGTAAAATATTTAGAGATGGCAATTTTATGACCTAACCCATCAATTCAATCCGTAATAAGCCGATTTTAAATAGATTTTGGCTTGGTATAAATAAATTTTAATCATAAACGGATTAATTCACCTAAATCTATTTATTAAATAGATTGAGTTTAGATTTTGACCTTTGACTTGTTTAACTCATTTTACCATATTTAATAGTTCATTTAATTATTAGATCAGGTCATGACCCTGTGTGTTTAACCTGTTCAAACCTACTTAGCCCATTTCAAACCTATTTAACTCTCACTTAACTCGCTTAACATGTTCAAACTCATTTACCTTATTAAAAATCCACTTAACCTTTTTAACATGCTTTGACCTATTTAGTAAATGGGTTATGCAGGTCAAAGTTACCTGCTTAATAAAAAAATCAAGTTCAGATCTGAATTTTGACTTGCTTAATTAACAAGTGAAATTCAGGCTATTAACATTTTAAACCTAATTCTAACTGTATCTGACCCAACTGCCCCCCACCCCTCCCTCTCTCTCTCTGTTAGATTCATGTACTAGCATGGGTGTATAGGTTCTAAAGCCAACAAAGAGTGCACAAAATACTGTGATCATATTTGATTCCACTAGATTATTCACATCTGAATACAACACAAAGGCGCACAATCTTTTTATACATGCATTATATCGTAGCTATCAAAGTCAATAGATACACACATTGCAAACCTCTTTCATTATAAAGAGCATGAATAGCAGAGTGGTAATGGCCAAACCAATTCATGATGGTACCAAGCTTTAGAAGCAGAATTTTTTCTTCTGCAGCCAGATACAAAAAAACGTGTCTTTAGAAAATTATATCTATTTTATGCTAAGACATGAATTATGAAGTGCCTACTTTCCTACCCCACCTTGACATAAGTCGAAGGCAGTACCCCTTATTGAAGAAACTTACCCGGAACTTGGTCTCCTTTTGCTGGTCAATGTATGCAAGCAGTTCGTCTTGCCTCATTAGAGCTCCATGTAAAGCCTAAAAAGCAAGACCGTAAAATGATGAGTTCTAAAAAGGCATTCTCATACTCTGCATAATCACAGAAAGAGGCGAGGAGATTTGTATAAAAATATAATACGAAAAAAGGGCATGATCCCATAGCTAAAGGATGTTTATATTTAAGAGGGTTTGGTGTATGAACCAGAAAATGGGACCAACTTGGAAAGACCATGTGGTCCATGTCAATGTGCACTTGTGCACCCCTTCAGCTTAGACCGTAAGACACCTTGAAGTAGTGGTGGAGCCAGGATTTTGTACAAGCAGGAGCAGACAATGTCCAATGAAGAAAAGCATATTTTCAAATTGCAAACAAAATGACAATACTTGGAAAAATCAATCATTTATATCTGGTGTTGAGGAAAATTAATCCATTATTTTACACATTATATAACTATTCTTTTCTTTTTTTTACTTAACAAGCATTATGAGTAGTGTCATTAGTTAAATGTTTTCTGAAATACAGGATTTTGCAAATAATTCCTTCAAAAAATGCACAGAAAAACAGGAAAACTAAGAGACTACATTTTGGAAGGATTAAAGAAAAATTAAAAAAAAAAAAGGTGTAGGATTTGCATAAACAATAAGAGGTTACTTACCTCCACGATGACAAAATCAAATGTTAAACAATTTTAATGTGTTTACAGATGTTCTCTTTGTGCTTCAGGTTTCTTTTCAGTGTAACTTCCAACCTCATCTTCCTTTTTATTATTCCCTTTCTCTTCCACTGCCTTCTTTTCTTTTTCTTCTTCTTGAAATTCCAAGCCCCAAGTGAATAGAAAAATAATCCTCTTCTCATAAGTAGTCCCTATCTGATTAGAATGGTGACAGGCAACCCAAGACATGATCCCTATGTGAACACAGGAAGCAGAAGGAACCCAAAAAATGCTTCCCACATCTAATTAGATTGGAGGGTCATTACAATTTGCGGAGAGCAATACATTGAGTTCAATTAGATTGCAGAGAATTACTAATTTCGATAGAGAGAGGAGTTCCAAATACTAAGATAGAAGACCTAAATTAGTTGGAAACACAAACCTTCCTTCCTAATCTAAACAGTAAACAGATAATCATAAAGAGTTTTGTATGGTGGCACAGCTAATGGGTTGCCTAAGAGGTAAGGTCCTGCAAAAATAACTAAACATTCATTGGCCAGATAAAAAGGTCATACATGTAAAATGGGATTAGGGTGGGCAATTAAGATTGTACAGAGATATTGGTATGGGATCTTAGAAAGTCTGCACACGGGGTGTTAATTATGCACTATGACTCCGCCTGTTCCTTAAAGGTATTCACATGAATTTTGCTTCATGACCTTTGTGAATTGATCCCACTCATTCCTATACTACATCAGTTGAAAACTCTCTATAATTTATGAAGAACAATCATATGTTTGCTTACGCCTTGAATAGATACAGTTACATGGACAGCGTATTTAACGTACATGCTGTTGCAAGCTAATACATCAGAGTGGAACTATAAATGCATTTGAAAGAAAAAAATATTTAATACATAACTCAGATCCCATTGGCACACTTCGCATCCAATTAAATCTAGATAACAGCAACAAAATCAAATATTATTATGTTCAAAATTACTGTGTACACCCATCATAATGGCATTGAAAATGTCAAGTTGAGATTAGAGGCAAGGGAGTTGAGTACCTTGAACTCTACAAAGAACATTTAAAAATGTTAATACATTATTGAAAATTTTAAAAAGTGTATATGATTAGTTCAAGATGATATCATATCTAATGAATATGAAAGGATTTTTACAAATCAAACAATTTGTAACCTTTCCAAATCAAGGTTCGCAGTACTAGTGCATGCTGCCCCATACCGAGCATACCATACCATATCGGTACTAAACCGATACTCAATATCCGGGGCATACCGAATATCAATACGCCAATCTGACTCCCATATCGGTTGTACCAACATGCCACCTATACAAGGTCCAGTACCGAGATTATAAAACTAGCATCAAATAATAGGCCTATTAAGGGAAAAAGGAAGCTTGTGATGTGCATGTATTTGCCCAAAGTGGATAAAAAATGCAACCAGCTTCTCAAAAAATTTAAACATTTATACTTAGCTTATTATCTTGCATGCCTAATGGAGTTATACATTTATTAAAGTCAAATGTTACTTAGGACAACTAAATGATAAATCTAGCATTTGAAGGTGTTTGATCACCTTGATTCTGAATTTCACTGAAATAGACTACAAAAGAACACAAGGAACACAGGGAAGCAAAAGCATGGAACTAGGCAGAGAACTCATAAATCAGCAAAACAATAAGATCCAAGGAGATCAAAGTATAAAATGGAACAAAAAAGTTGTAGTTACACATCCACATAGGCTATATTAAGGTCCTGGAATCAATGATTGTACATCAATTTCAAGCATAATCCAGAATGCAACACTCTCATGTTTTTAATCAGAGGAACAGAGGCATGCAAAATCATCATGAATCCATTTTTCCATGCATATATTTCAGAACATATAGGAATACCAATAATGAGACATATGAAATCCCTGAACCATCAATTTAGTTTCATTTATATTAAAATTAAGAACTACTCCATGAATTAAAGAGAGTCCAGAAGCATACCTTCTTAGTAGCGATAAGCTCAGCTTCTAATGCATCCACACGGTGAACAGCAGCATTAAGCAACTCTTCCTTCTCATAAGGCAATTCAGATGGTTTTGCTTGAAGCATGTCAACTTTTCCCTCCAGCTCTCCCAGCCTTTTTAGAACAGATGAAAGGAGATCTACCTCTGTGTAACCAGGAGAAGGCGATGGAGGTCGAAATTCCTCTTTAGGACTAGAGTCTGATGCATATTCAGGGTAGCCGTTGTCAAGATCAAAAGTCTTTCTTTCTGGGAATTTCTTGGTCACATGGCTGGTGATTGAACGAAGCAGTGTGAAAAGGGTCATGATGATAGCTGTCAGCCATGTGACAATTTGAGCTCGAACTTCTTGATGATGCTTACACACATCAAGCAAAGAAAATAAACCTGGAAAGAGAACACATATCAATCAAAGAAAATGAACTTGGAAATAGGACTCTAGTGTTTTAGCCACTTTCGTCAATTTTGGAAGAAGAGGATAGAAAGCAAGCAAGAAAAATGACAAAATAATTGCACAAAAGAAAAAACAGAAAAAGGGCAGGCCTTGGTGCAACAATTAGGTTGCTCCATTATAACCTAGATGTCACAGGCCCAAAACATAGAAATAGCCTCTCCGCATGCAGGGGTAAGGCTGCGTAGATCTGACCATCTCTAGAACCTGCAGTGGCGAGAGCCTCATGCATTTGATGCCCTTTTTTTGAACATAAAAAAAATAAGAAAACACCTACATCATTGCAACCCACACTAGGAAGCAGGTGAAAAGAACTACATGTGCCACAGAGCCGCCCCTAATGTGATCACATAAAGAGAAACATGTGGGGCCTGCAAAGTAGTGGGGAAGTTGGATATGACAACTGTCCATGTATTTTCCAACATGCAAATTTAAGTACCATATAAAAAAAAAGAACTTGCATGCTTCTGAAAACACCAAAATTATTTATCCAAGAAAACCTTATCCATGTTGTTTTGAGATTGAACACAACCTCACTTTAGTAATATGCGGTTTATGGTAAGGAAAGAGCCTGATTTAACTTTAGTGATAGATCAAGTTGTTGAAGAGTGGCAATCAAAGATTTCATTGCATCTGTTACCTAACCATGCAAATGGGAAGAAAAAAAAAAGAGAAAAGATGTATATATTAAAAATTCTGATATTAGGGTCAGAGAAGTTAAATTTGATAAATCTGACCATAAAAGGCAGATTGCTAAAGGCTTAATGGCTTACCCACATTAATCGGGCTAATACACCACTTTATCATTGTGTAGTTAGAGCAACAAGTCGTAGCCTCTTATTAATATAAGTAGATTGATACAATTGGAACAATCAAAGACAGAAAGATGTATAGAATATATTCAGAACATTTCCCTTTGATTACTTAAGCGCCAGTGCCCCTGCAGAAGCCCACTTCACCAGTTCCTTGTCCAATACTCTGTTGTCAATAGGATTTTCAGTGGGAACTCTAGTGGAGTAGTTTGGCTCCATTTTAGACAATTTGATGCAGATAAAGATGGTTTGAAGTGGCTCAAGCCTGGCTTCAGGTTTTGGATGTGGTTCTGGCAGAGGCAACTTGAAATAGTCGATCCTGTTAGAGCCCCTGTTATGAGTGGTTTAGAAAGACACACAGCCTAATTTTGTCACCTACTGGCCTAGAGGCTGGTGTATCAAAAGTTAAAAAAAGAAAAAAGGAAAAACAAATATCATTTCCTTTTATTACTACAGTGACTCTTCAAAACTAGTTTTAAATGCTGAAAGCAGAAAATTATTCCGTCCAAAGAATACATGGAAGAGATCATCTAGCACAAGAATATGTTTTTTGGTAGGGTGATGATAAGAAAAAATGATTTATGCATGAAAAATCAAATAGATACATTTGTAACACAGACAACCTAAATCAGCATACCTTTTGGGGCAAAGTGAAATTGACTAGAAGCTTCTCTATTCCAACTTGAATCTATAGCCTTGTCGACCATGGGAACGCATTCCTGGAACTCAGGGGATCCAACAGAAAGGCTAGCATTCCCAACCATTTTTCCCTGCATGGTTTATTAAAGTGATGTGTAGAACACCTATAACCATTAGAGGTATCCAATAGTACCACCAATGATCACAAATATAATGTAAAAATTAATTTTATGATCTGCCAAAAGGAAAATTTAAATCAAGTATGAAGTAAATATGCAACATGTTAGTTTTTAAGTTAAGATACGATGAATTCATCAATTATACTTCACTTGAATTTAACTGTTGCGCCTGAAGGAGTTTAGATGTTAAGTTGATGCTGCAACAAATTGTTATAATAAGGCTCTTTTCCATTCTTGAATATTAGAGTCCTGATTGGACTAAGATTTTCATCTTGCCCAATATCTCAGCCAAGGTATCGATTTGTTGGTATCAGTCACCCACCATATAATACAGCATATATCTAGCCCTATTTATTAGGGGTGTGCAAAAAACCAGCCAAACCACGAACCCAACCCAAACCGATCTCTTCGGTTCAGTTTATATCGGTTTTTTTTTTTAATTCGGTTTGGTTTCGATTGGGGAAAGTCTTGAACTGAAAAAATTTGGTTCGGTTGTTGTTTCAGTTACTAGAAAACCAATTCAAATCAACCCGACCAGACCCAACCTGACCCATGTGTATATATATAAATATATATATTCAAATCGACCCAACCATTGCGTTTTGCCAGATGGATTCTTTAGAAAGATTCTCCGGATAAAGTCAAGTATAATATTTCGAATCTAAATAAAGGCGCATACGTGGGCGGGAAGGGGGCCCCACTACTTCTTCATTCAGGGGGGGGAAGAGGGAATCAAGCCAATCAGAGGGGTCTGATTGTCTCATTGTTTGCTCTTTACTGACAAGCAGTTGAGGTGTTGAATATGCAATTGCGTCCATGCAAGCAAGAGAGAAGGCAAAAAAAAAGAATGAGCTTACCCGGTTGAATGCCCAACTTCCCTTATCCCATATATGTCTATATATATAAATTTTAATTTTAAAATTTATTTCTTACATTTTTTTATATATATAAAATTAAATTTTTATGTTTAGACTTAGCCCAACCCATTTAGTTTAGTCCATTGGATATTAACCCTATATAAAATAAAAATTTTTATGTGTAGAATTAGCTTAGCCCATTTAGCCTACCCGATTGAATATCAACCCGATGAACTGAACCAAATCAGATTTTTTGGATTGGTTTCAAGCAGTTTTTGTAGATGGTCGGTTCGGTTTCGATTTTGGTTTTGGTTTTAGAAAACTGATCTAAATCGATTCAATTTCAGGTTTAGTTCCAAACCGACCCAACCCGACCTGTGCACATCCCTACTATTTATCTTGGCCAAGGTAACCCGATACTTCCTAAGTTCTCATCCAATAAGTTATTGAGATATTGCCCAAGCCTTCCTAAACAAGCTCACACAAAATCAAAATATTTTTTTAAGATATTAAATGTTTAAAATAATGTCATAAATGGGGATTAATCTCCAGTTTACCATATTTGCTGAGGTTTCCACATCATGGTTTTGCCTAAGATTTAAAATTCTTGAATTGGATCCAATTTGAAAAGTTTAGAATGGCTGGGTCATTAAATTAGGGGCTGTGTTAAAGCTTGATATGGATGTTTTCCCCATTCATCCGCTATTTCTTTCCTCTTTCTTCTCCTCTCTCTCTATATGAATCTCCTAAACTAGGTTAATCAGGTTAGAGTCAGGTCAGATTTAGGTCAGGTCAAAAAACTCTCAACCCAAAACCAACCCATTTCTAATTAAATTAAAAAAATAAACCCATAATTGAACCACATATTTTTGGACCCATACCAAACCATCCAACCTAAAAGAATATTGCTTTTCATTAAAATATCCCAACAGGTGAAAATGAAATAGGGTCCACTATAGTACAAGAGAGACAAGAGAAGATTAAAGTGGAGCAGAGAATGTAACAAATCCTAATCACACCTATGCCTTCTCTTTAGCATATTTTGTTCTTTTCTTAACCATGAATAACTTGGCCTCCCTAAGAACCAGAATTAAACCCTTGTATAGACATGATCCACTGCACCGTTACTACTTTCCTGGGAACCAACAGCTAGGTTTTAAGAGGCTGTCCAACCCATGGTGACTCAGAGTGTTTGGGTTTGGACCCATTTATAATTATATAAATCATCAACTAAACCAGATAATTTTACAGGGTCAGCAGGCAGAATCAAAAGTTGCAACTCCCACTGCTTATTTTGTTACCTTCAACTACTTTTCACATTAATTGCTAGAACTACCGCACTGTATGCGGATTGGAAAAGAAATTGGAACTAATGAGAAAAAGAAAAAAACACACCAGCATTGAATCAACAGGAACTATAGAAGTCCCTCTTATGTATATGAGAAACAATGTTGTTTCCATCTAAACCCTAAATGCTTACTAAAATTATTAAAATTCTGCAGCTTTAAATATCCGAGCACAAAAACCTGAAACCTTGATCACAGTCCCATCTTAAGATTTTTACCATAGATCTCTGTAACAATTTAGTCTTAGAACATATCCTCTATCTCTATGCTCATACTATCACCCTTATAAGTTTTGGAGAGCTATAATCCAGGGCAAAGATGAGCATCATCGCTTCTGTGTTTTCCTTTATACTCCATAAAAAATGGATTGTTTAAATGTTTTAAACATGTTAGACTCAAGGACTAACTATCTATTTAGCGCGCTCACACATACTTGTAACTACTAAAGGTGTCAAGACCTAAATTCATGCATTCTAATCTAAAGATCATCAATACACCAACCATTTTCTTCTATTACCTATATTCAATTCTTGCTACCAACCATTTATGACTTTACTTGTAACTAATTATATGCTCTCTGTTTCTGCCTTTTGCCTTTTTCTTCTTTTTTTCCACCAATTCCTTGCTTCTTTTTTTTTTTTTTTTTGAAGCTCTTGTTCATGATGTCTATTAGGTTGTTAAGCTATGTGGATGAGCAAAATATAAAATTCATTTATGTTGTTTGATTTATTTCAAGACAATTGGTTGAGGCTTCATCATAGGAGGCTCCCCTGTTTTAGCATGTAGTTAATACAGCACTGAGGTTTGCGCAAGCCAAAGACCTAATACCAAAAGCAGTTTTTTCTACAGTGAATTTGACAGAACAAAATACCAAGTCAGTCAGTTCCTTTGACTCCTCATTTCTACTTGTTACTCCTCAATATCATGTGAAGCGGCGATTTGGGATTATACAAGATACTTCATGGCAAATCACTATCTTACTCATAGTAATCTTGACTGGAGAGTTGCATCAAGCCTGGAGATCAACGTCTGTAAGGATTTAAACATGGATCATATTTTAATTGACAAAAAAAACCTCATCTGACTGGGATAAGACTAGTTGCTTAAGATTAAGTTATGCACGTGCAAGCTATATGCCAGCGCCATGGTCTATTGTAAGTTTGTAACTGTAGTTGCTTTAATCGTGCTGAACTTCCAACATGTTCCCTGTCCTGACATCTAATAGCACAACAAGAATTGAAGAAAAAAAAGGAAAAGAAAATTAAAATAATAGCCATATGGAACCTACTTTAGGTTCTAACTATGGCTAACTTAATTCAAAACAGCACTTTTTTCGTGCATACAGAATCATCATCACAGAGACTACAAGACATCAAAACCTTATTAGATTCTTTAGAAGTAAAGGATACTCTTCAACACTCTATAAGATCCTTCAAGGAAATTTAAATGTACCTCTTCAAGAACAGGGGTCAACTGGGGATTAGAGCTATAGTTCCCTGGTGCCTTTGGAGAAGCAATGTCTTCGGCTTCTGACCCAGACTCTGCAGTAGATGTGTCCCCTCCTTTTATCTGGTCCAGTAAGAGGGCAGAAAAGGGTTTTAATATAAAACAGAACACATCTTGTTAAAAATGAAACATAAAAAGTATAAGATCTTACAGTTGGGTATTGTGGCTTAGCAAAAGAAATGACCTTCCCTTCACTGTTTGAAACAGTAACAATTTGCCTAGCACATTGTGCTTCACCACTAAGGACCATCTGAGCACCAGTAAAACCCATCAAAAAGGTATCAACTAGGGGTGTGTGTGTGTGTGTGTGTGTACGAGAGAGAGAGAGAGAGGCAGAGAAGGGGAAGGGGGGAGAGAGAGACCGTCGATATGTTAGGGTCCTTCCATGGGCCTCGATCAGATTTAAGACATCCTCCATGCTCGGCACAGGTGCAAGTACCACCAAGAAATTCTGGCAGCTCACTAAAGAATGCAAGGCACAAAGTTGGAGATAAGTGGGAGACTTAGAGGATGAGAATGCTTCCATAATAAGTACATGCAAACTGAAGTGGAAAGACAAAAAAAAAACTAACCTGGCATCAATTACTTCAAGCAGCTTATTTTGGTACTTGGTTCCTAAAACCTGATAAAATTTGATCAAATTCATAGTGCAGTTACCTAATATCTAGGTGAAAGGGTCACCATTCATCAATAAGGATTACTAAGGACCAGAATCATTGCTTACATGAATCTTGGAAGTAGTTCTAGGGTCAAGAAAAGATTTCACAGTGTTCCATAGCAGCCGAAAACCTGGGCCAGCATTAATAATAAACATTTGGCATAATGTCTGCACAAATATTTAGAAATTATAAGAGATCCTTATCAAGTGAATTGCAGATTCCAATGTGGAGCCATCAATAATTAAAAATAGTTCTGTTAGGATTATAATATATCAGCAAAGAAGCTTCAAGATGGTAAACCAAACAGTGAATACAAATTATATACCTCTGGGTAGTTGTCATTGTCAATTTTCTGCAACCGCACAATAAGTTCTCGTGCAGACTTGGTGAAGTTTTTTAAACCCTTCCAAAAGGAGAGGAGTCATCAAACAAGGCATATTTTCTACAAGCATTTGACAATTAAATAATTAGACAAGTTTGCAAAGTAATACATACCACACCTTGAACATCTAGAATTGTTGTACTTGAGTCAATATGCTTCTTTGCAGCTATCGAGCAAGCTGGAAACTTAATTGCAAAGCACCTCTCAAACTCCTTCACATGGTATTTAAGATATCGATCTATAGTTGTCACTTGCATTAGCTTGTTGGGATCTATTTTTCCAAGCCTTTCAATGTAAACAGGTCTTCCCTCCTTATCCACACCATGATAACCATGTGGGTAGTACTGTAGAACTTCATTTAACTCTGTATACTCAAAATCCTGATGATAACATCAATGTTAGTTCATTGACAACAGCTTCAATGTAAATGAATCACAAAATCAATGTTTCATTTCGGAGCCACAAGCTAAGAGTAGAGTGATTCATATCTCTATGAAGGATATGCATTCAATCTATTGTCCAGACCTTAATTTCTATCTCTTGTTACAGTGTAAATTGATTACTGCTGGTAACTATCACATCCAATCTATAATTCATACCTTCAATTTTAAAGAAGGAAAAAGAAGTAATGAGCACGAGTTACAAACTATCTCAAATTGAAATAAGGTTGTTTTGGAAGGTCAATTACACATTTAAAACTGGAAAGCCTATTCAACTATATATCGGATTGCACCGAGGCATATGCTTATGCATCAAGACAGGCCGATGCACAGCAATGTGAGCCAGCACGGAATGCATGAATGTACAGTATCCTTGGAGTAAGTATAGTAAATATGGTACAGTATACATTGGAGATCTTGTCCTTCATCTTGGATGGATGCAAAATATAAGATGACAAATTGTGGACAACGAAGGATATCTGCTAAGTGGCACTACAACTTAAGTAAAAGCTTAAGCGACAAGAGAGTATTTGCAAAGAACCTCTTGAAGCTTTCTGATTCACCACATGAACACCTCAAGGACTTCCAAACAGGTAAGTGCCTAAGAAACCACCAAATGAGAGAAAAGACAGCCCCACAAATAAGGTGTCTAGGATGCGGTGAATGAGGAAATAGACCCAATTGTTGTCCTGCTCCATGTTTGACTGCAATTGTGGGAGTAGGGAGAAATATGAAGAAAAAGAGAAACATGCAGAAGAGAAGGTGAATAAACACACTCACCTGGATAGAGATGTGATTAGGAAGACACTTTTTCTGTTCAGTCCCATCCCATAATACAGCACAGATAATAAGGACTGTAACGTAGTTTTGGTCTCCACTCGATGCAATTTATTAGAAGTTAGAACCATCATTCAATTTTGCAATGAAAAGATTTATATGAACCTTGCCTCCATTTTTGTTTTTCAAAAGATGGGTTCTAAGAAACTAAGGTGGGTAAACGACACAACATCACTTGGCCAGGGAAAAAAAAGAAAAAGACAAAGTGGCCACAAGCTTAGATGTCTTCCGAGTTCCTTCCAAGTACGAGTCTATTTGGGAGGGATTTACTTAACATAGGAAAGCACCTAAACATTCCACCAACAAGGCTAAAAGATCTCCTTATAATCATGGAAGAGTATGACAGGAGGATGCAGACAGTACGCGGGCACGTATGTAGGCCCAGCTGGAAGAAAAGAACGCCAAATCGTTGATCTAAATGCCAAGACGGAACAAATATTGGCTATGATACAGACTGTCTCGATCCATGGGGATGATCCTATTCTAGTCTAGCAGCGCCTATTCAGAAAAAAGAGATTTGGGGAACCGGATCGTATATCAGTTCAGAGTTCAACTCCTTATCTTATGGAGAGCATCTTTGATACAATGAAGAGAAAGTTAGCATTCAATAGAACTTCTCAACAATTTATTGAAGTCAAATTCTTCCTAGCCAAGATGAGTGGACAAATTTAACTAGAAGATCACACTAATTTTGCTAGAGGAAGAGGATACGGTTGCAGGAGGATCATTATTTAAGAATAGTTGCTAGAACTATTAATGCTCAATTGGGATCAAATATGTAATGGTGAGGAACTTGTGTTAAATTTGGTGTCTTTTAAACAAGAGTTTGAAATTAAAGCTATTATCATAGTCAAGCATTTTAAGTTATTCTGATCCATGGTTCACCATACCGGCCTGAACTAGGCGGTAAGGGGCATACTGTACCGTATTTTTTCGATACTAGTACCTAGTACGGGGTAACCTGGTATGGGGCATACTGTGCCGAAACGATTCCGTACTGTACTATACCGACAAAATGCTAATGTGGCACTGGTACAGAGTGACTTTGTTCAGATCCCTATCAGAAATATTAATATACATTATGTTTTAAGTAATGAAGACCGCCTGCACATTAGAGGACTCACACGAGTCATATGAGTGGCTAGCCACATAAGAACCTCACTCACTAGAGAAAGAAGAAAAGGGATATAAAGGTTTATTAAATTGTGTGAACAAGTGCAACTAGAAAAAGATTGGTTTTTGTTGCTTTCACACAGCAGGGAGCTGGTGGACCACAGAAAATTGTCGAGTCTTCAATTTCTCTCTTCCATTCCAACCACTGATCCACAAGCTTTTTTTGTCTGTCTCTTTTTATAAAAATTTTGGATAAGAAGACCTCTCCTAATAGGAAGCTTGGATGTGGAGATAGTGCATCATTTATATGGATTTTATATACCTAATGTATATTTAATGTATGAAGAGCAGCTTTTTATGTAACAATGATTTGTATTTCTTTTCTTTTCCTGCCTCAGCATTCTCTTAACCAAATTCCAATACTTCAGTGTAATGAATTGTAGGGCTGAAGAAAAGTCTCTTCCTTAAGTATTCAGGTGATCAAAACTGAAATTTCGCAAAATGAAATTTATCTTCAATTTTCTGTTCTTTTGAGCCAGAAATCTGCATTGAAATTAGAATTTGATCCAACGAAACTCAGATTTGCATGCACAGCAACTGGAGTAAGA
Source organism: Phoenix dactylifera (assembly GCF_051530095.1). Classification (NCBI taxonomy): domain Eukaryota; kingdom Viridiplantae; phylum Streptophyta; class Magnoliopsida; order Arecales; family Arecaceae; genus Phoenix; species Phoenix dactylifera. The sequence continues at coordinate 45,003,763 of NC_143190.1, forward strand.
CCGTCAAAAGCACTTGTACGTCTGTGTCATTTAAATCCTAGAGGAGATTATAATGAGGATTCTGGATGAAACATGAGTTTTGGAAACTTTTAGCTCCCAACCAGCAACTTCACCTAGACAACTCAGTTTTCAGTAGTTTTTTAAGTGCAATCACCATCGAACACTTATACGCAACACAATGCAGTATCAATCCTTTTGCACTTTAAAGTTGAATCATGTTGCATTATCTCGATCCAAACTGTTCTCACTTAGCAATGTTTTTGAGACTGGTCACCTTAAAGACACTAGAACTCAGCCATTCAAAGTTCCAAAATATATTAACTGAATTATTTAAGTGTGACACCTTTTCTCATGTTTCTCTATTGAATCTGTGGCCATACTCTGCAAAAACACGTAATTGGTGTTTTCATTTTCAACTGATTAGTTATTTTGATTATTTCCAACAAAATGTGCTGCAAGGATGTAGAAATTAGAAGGTAAATGCTTAACCCTTGTTAGTTTTAGAAATGTTCTGTAGCTTGTGTGCAATCTTTTTAAATTCACTTTCACTTTTCTTTTATTTATTTTCTCTCCTAGACCATTCTCCATTGTGTCCTGTCTTCCATAGGGTATTCTACTGTCTCATCCATCCCATACTAGATGATGGGGTGGTACAAAGAACACAAGCATGCATTTTCCTCTTAAAGGTTAAGCACCATGGAAGAAAGGGAAAAGCTATATGCTAAATAATTATACTGGAAACACAAGATAAATTAAGGTTATATTGTTTTTTCATCTAATGTTAAATCAAAAAAAAAAGTAATAGTCACCATAAAAATTATTCAGGACTGACTTTCTATGTCACAGCAGTATTGACAGCTTGGCAGATGTGTGACATCTAGCTGAAAGCCTGAAACTGAGTTTTATCTAATGTTAGAACATAAAGCTTGTGGTTTTGTAGATCTCCACATTCTAATTTTTTACAAAATAAAAAGCTAAAAATTAAAAATAGAGGGTTTTCCATCTTCTGCTTGTTTAACTGCTCATGTTAATAGCCAAATTCATTATAAGCATCCAATGGGTCCTCCAGGACGCAAGCTTGTTCATTACCTCTATAATAGAGTCAACACCAAACTCCTTCCTCCATTGAAGCATTTCTGACCACATTTGCTTTGCTTTCTCAACATCAAATTTTCGTGCTTTCAGAAATCTAAGGTAAACAAGATATTAGTATGGTAATTACAAAAAGGCCAACAGTATTCCTTTAAAAAAAACAGTACAATAACTAAACAGTAAGAGATCTACTTAACACAACAAGAAAAAGCAGATTGAGTTAAAAATAGAAAGTTTACTGAAGATAGTTTTATGACAAATACATAGCAAACTATAATGTAGTTTAAAGGAACAAAAGTAATCCAGCATACCCTATAGTGAACTGCAGACATTGTACAACAAATAGAATTTTATACAAAACCATTTATTGGGCCTTAGACAACCATTGAGAAATCAAAAAGTGTGCTAATAAGTACCTTCATATTAAATGACTAGGACAATTACATAGAAGTGATTACCTTTCAATCGTTAATGTGGATAATCAAGCTATTACTAATTTCATGTGTATAATTAATTCATGAATCTTAGTAAATACAATCATTATATGAATTATTAATATGCATCTTGCAAATGCATGTAGCCTATTGTGTTGATAACAAATTAACTGAGGAACATATATGATCATTTAGCTACACACACAAACAAAAGTAAAATTTATGTTAAAATATTGATATACATGAACTAGAAGACTTGGATAGTACTTCAAGATACACATACAAATAAAAATTAAGTTTGCTCTTTTCTTGCTAAGGGACTGAATGAAGAAGTATGACTTAATGAACAAATTTGAAACAACGTGAACTCATTTTTCTTTCTAAGGATAGAAAAGTTAACTTCCACACTTCGATATGTCATAAAATGAGGAATTTGTATCACTAGCATGCCTTATCCAATGATTCTGCCTTCAATCCGCAGGAGGGGAATGTTTGCACTGTAAAAGAGGACAAAACTAGCACAAATAACTAAAATATCTGAAAAAGGGGGAACTTTTATGGTGCTTTCAGACCATGTTAGTTGGCATTGAATTGGCAAAAACCACAGACCAATATGCATGGAATGGAGGCATATATCACTGTAACATGCTGTACACAGTCGTCACTCTACCTATCTTATCATAATAGTGCATAGTGGCACTTTATATGTTGATAAGAACATTTAGGTGGCAGTGTAATAACCCCCAAAATTTTTTTATATAAAAAGGGATAGAATAGTCCTTTAAAATTGATATAAGGGGTAAAATGGAAAGGAATCAAAAGTTAATGGCATAACTGTAGATCCGTTGAAGTGGCAAGGGCAAAATGGAAATTTTCAGAGTTTGATTTGACTTAAATGGGGGTTTGTCTGGCGGTGGGTTGGCTGAGAAGAGGGAGTTGAGACAGAGAGGGAGAGGAGGTCTCTGGCGTGGAAACACAGAGAGAAAAAAAAAAAAAAAGAGAAGAAGAAGAAGAAGAAAGAAGAAGAGGAAGGGGATTCGAGGAGGAGAGGGATCCCGGTTGCACTTCCAGCTGAAGGGAAAAACGTAGATCTCCTTCCCCTCTACGCAAGGATCTCGATTTCCAAAAAGAAAAAGGTAAATATCCGTCCCTATCTAGTCTTTTGATGACATTAGGCTATACAAAGGGTGGATATAGTCTAGAGGGGTCGGATAAGGGTTGTAGAGGCGGTTAAAAGAGGAAGAATCGGATTTTGACAAATTTTTCCGGCACTACGGAAAAACTGTGTCGAAGTCCCAACTTCGGCGAATTATTTAGGGGGTCAAACGACCTCCGATAGCAATGCATGTTACCTCTTTGGAATCCCCTATGAGTATAGAATGTTAGGTGAAAATTTCATCAAATTTGGAGTTTGGAAAGTGGATCAAACCCAGGATGAAGTAACCGGCTGTCGGTCCGGATTACTGTTCATCCGAGTGGGAAAATAGGGGATTTCATGCCATAATAGGGTATTAAGCCCAGATTAAGCTAAGGGGACCTTGTACTCATGCAAGGGAGTCCCTAATACACATAAATGGTGAGTTAATTAATAGAAAAAGAAAAAAAAAAAGAAAAGAAAAGATTTAGGGAACGGGGAGTTGAATCAATTAAAGTCCCCTATATTATAATTGGCACGTAGATTATAGCCCTTGATACAAGACTAAATGTATTGTAAATGCATGTCACAGTTGGGCAAGAAGCTAGGGAACAAGAGGAAGAAGTTCCCCACTGCCTACTGTAGATTTTTGGAGGCGTATCAGGGCTGTGCCGGATTGACAGGTGAGTGGGAGTCATGTACTTTGCACCATGAGCATCCTTAATTCATTTTCATGAATACCGCCAAGTGTGAATTGATTCCACTTGTGCATATTGATTGATATTGTAGTAGATTCCTCTATAATCTTGTTTCTCCATACTTGATTATCTTGTGCACGCATTTGAGGGAACATTGAGAGGAATTACAAGGGGTGGAAAAGTAGTTAAATTGGATCTGAATTGTGAAATGATTTCTTTTGTAAATTGATTTCATTTCCTCTATTTCAAAGATTTGTAGAACCCATTTCAGTGGTATATTGAGTTGCATTGCACACCCTTGACCCCTCACTCCCAACCCTGATGTTAGTTTATGATTGGGTCGGAGTCGAGTGAGTGGTAGTCTTGATTATGCTCCTTTTTAGTAGAGTATTGGGAGTGTGCATTATGGCATTTATGCATGGCTTGGCAGTATCTGCAGGACACCTATAGTCGATGGGGGTTGAACATCGGCCTATGTGCACATAGTAGCCTTCTGAGTGGGCGGAGCACAGTCCCTTCCTAGGGGGGACACGGCCCTAGGCGTAGGATTTGCCAGTCCTACGACTTATATTCTGCTTGCCGCCGGGCATAGTAAGACCCCGCGAGGTGCAGTATGGCTTTCCGCGGATGTAGAATTCCCGCGAGGTGCCGTTTAGTATATAGATGTGAGATGGATTTCTGTTCTGGATACTGGCCAGCATTTACATTATCAGTATGGTGTCTTATTCTGCATATGCATGTGACAGTGGGGAGTTGCTGCTGGTTCGCCTAGGGCGTAAAACCCACCTCCCGACAGCTGTCTAGCATTTACATTATCGATATGGTGTCTTATCCTGCATATGCATGTGACAGTGGGGAGTTGTTGCTGGTTCGTCTGGGGCGGAAAACCCACCTCCCGATAGCTGTCTTGTTGATGATTCAACCTATTGACACCTGATTTATATGATTCAGTACTATGACCTGTTGAGCATTTTCACGTTATCATACATACTTATTTGATTATTCTATATATGCTCCAGATGAGTTGATTGGGATTGTGATGATTTACTCCTTATTTCTTATGTTGAGTTATGTGTATCCTGTTCTTGATGACTGCTCATATGCTCTTGAGATTTCACCTCGAGCCATGATTATATCTGGTCTCATGTGCATAGTACTCTCTACTCCACTCACTGAGTATTTATATACTCACTCCCCAGTTTGATATTTTTGATTGCAGGGCAGGTATTGTATAGAGAGGAGCAGGATTAGTGGTTGCCTGCTAGCTGTGCCGCTCCATAGTATAGTATAATATAGATAGAGGTTTATACCCTTTTGGTATATTATAAACCTTCTATTGTATATAGTACATAGTTACAGTCATAGATCCTGTTGTGGATATAGGTTTGACCATGGATGGATGAGGAATCAGGTATATATATATGTGTGCAGATGAGTTATATGCCTGAGATGATGTATTGATATATATTGTTCAGGTTCATTATGTGACAGATTATGTGATTGCTGCTCTGACAGGTAGTGTTGTTGTATGTATTGAGATAATCCTGACAGGTCACCATAGGAAAGGTGATCATTTTGTGCATGCATCATGCCAAAATTTTCCAGAATTTATGGATGATTGATAGGTAGTAGGGTTCTACGTGGTGGCTGGTGGCCTTATGCCTACCCGCACCCTAGGACCGTCGCGGCGGCTCGCCGGGAACAGGGCGGGGGTCGTGACAAGAAGTGGTATCAGAGCAAAGGTTAAGAAGAGTCTTGTCAGAGCAATAGAGTGAGTCAGGATTAAGTATAGGATTATACTATGGAGCGTAGGATTTTTCTGTATGTTATTTTATGAGTCATTTACAATTCAGTAAAATATATTATGGCTCTGTGTAACGACTGCCCTCTCTTTTTGACTCTTTTAGAGACATATAAAGAATACTTCCAAGGAAAATGGAGCCAGATATAGCATTGGATGCGGGTTCTGCACATGTCGAGCCCCAAAGAGAAAAACCTCCTCCTACTGATAGACGGAGGGTTGATGATCAAGGAGAGGTAGGAAGTAGAGATGCATTGATGGAACAGTTACTGGCGGAGAATTAGGCTCTGAGGGAGCAGATTGCTCGGGGAAAATCTCCTGCCCCGTCAGTAGTATCCATCCCACCTCCTGTAGTTGTGCCAAGAAGTTTGGCCAGGCGGGCTCTAGATGATGAGGGGATTACTGTACAGGAATTTCTGAGGCTCAGAACTCCGGAGTTTAAGGGGGAAGAAGGTGAAGATCCTCAGAGATTCCTGGAGGAGACTAAAAAGATGATACGGAGACTGCCCTGTTCTGATGCAAGGCCAATAGAACTTGTAGGGCTCACAATGAAAGAAGATGCCTGGGGCTGGTACCAGAGGCACGTGGAGGACAGATTGTACAGTAGGAATCCTCCAACCTGGGAAGAGTTCAGGCAAGCAGTGATGGATGAGTTTTTGTCTCCGGCTGAGAGGCAGAATCGGGCTTTTCAGTTTGAGAGGCTGAAGCAGATGCCCGGAATGAGCGTATCTGAGTACGCTCGTGAGTTCACTAGATTGGGGAAGTATGCTCCTTACATCATCCCCACTGAAGCTGCAAGGATAGAAAGATTCAGGCGGGGTCTGATTTTCCCGCTTTATAATGCAGTACTGGCAGTAGAAGTCCCCACCTTGTCTAGGCTGATTGATAAAGCAAAACAGTGGGAGATCAGAAACAAAGAGGAAAGGGTTGAAAGAGAACAGAGGAAAATGAGTAAGGGAAAAGGGCAAAGCAGCCGAGGTAGATCTGAGGGAGCAAGTCTCCCGGAGGGCCCGACGGAGCAGTCTGTACGCTCAGCTCCACCTGCCCCACGTAAGAGGAAGTGGAGGAGAAGAGGTCAGTCACAGGATGCTTCTCTACCATCAGCACCTCGTCCTCCGGTCACTATGGCCAGAACTGAATCCAAGTTCCAATCATGGCCAGTGTGTGGCATATGTGGAAAGCAGCACCCTGGCAGATGCAGAATGGGTCAGGGAGTGTGCTACAGATGTGGACAGCCGGGTCATTTTGTTAGAGAATGCCCGCAGGGTGCCACCCAGCAGTTTGTGCCTTTAACATCCTACCCTTCTGTGCAGATGGACAGGCCTAGTAGTAGGGGGCCTGTAGGCAGAGGCAGAGGTCAGACACCAGCGTCACAGCAGAGTGCCGGACCATCTCAGCCATTAGCTCCAGCAGGCAGAGGGCAAGGAAGGGTGTTTACGGTAAATCCACAAGAGGCACAGGCATCGAATGCAGCTGTGACAGGTATGCTCCTCATTGATAAGATTAAAGCTAGAGTGTTGTTTGATTCTGGAGCTACCCATTCATTTGTGTCCCCTTATTTTGCTAAAAGGTTAGCTAAGGATAAGATATTGATGCATATTCCCTTAGTTATTAGCACACCTATAGGGGATAGTATAGAAGTGAGATATGTGTATCCTACCTGTGTGGTAGAGGTAGAAGGTAAGACACTCTCAGTCGATTTGATTGAGTTGGCAGTGTTAGACTTTGATGTCATATTGGGCATGGATTGGTTATCAGACAATCGTGCCACCATTAACTGCCAAGAAAAGAGTGTTATCTTCAGACCTTTAGATAAGGAGGAATTTACATATCAAGGGGACAGGAGTGAGATCCCAATGAATTTGGTGTCTGCAGTAAAAGCAAAGAGGCTGCTGAGAAAGGGGTGTCAAGGCTATCTAGCTTATGTGATGGACACCTAGGTAGAGTCTGTGGATCTGCAGCAGATTCCAGTTGTTAGGATGTATCCTGATGTATTTCCAGGGGAATTACCAGGATTGCCACTTGATAGAGAAATTGAGTTCAGTATTGAACTTCTTCCTGGTACAAACCCTATATCGATTGGTCCCTATCGTATGGCACCTACAGAGCTGAGGGAGTTGAAGGTGCAGTTGCAGGATTTGCTAGACAAGGGATTTGTTAGGCCCAGTACATCACCATGGGGTGCCCCAGTTCTGTTTGTGAAGAAGAAGGATGGGTCGCTGAGATTATGTATAGATTATAGACAGCTGAATAAAGTGACCATCAAAAATAGAAACCCACTCCCCAAGATAGATGACCTGTTTGATCAATTACAAGGGGCTGAGCACTTCTCGAAGATTGATCTACAGTCTGGGTATCATCAGTTAAAAATCAGAAAGGAAGATATATTGAAGACTGCATTCAGAACGAGATATGGGCACTATGAGTTTCTAGTGCTTCCATTTGGGCTAACAAATGCCCCAGCAACATTCATGGATTTGATGAATAGGGTCTTTAAACCCTATCTTGACAGATTTGTGATAGTATTTATAGATGATATCCTCATATATTCTAAGAGTCAGGCTGATCATGAAGAGCATTTGAGGATAGCACTACAAACCTTGAGAGAACATGAACTGTATGCCAAACTTACTAAATGTGAGTTCTGGCTACAAGAAGTTGGATTCTTGGGACACATAATATGTAAGGAAGAAATCAGGGTGGATCCCAAGAAGATTGAGGCAGTTATGGATTGGCCGAGACCAACAAATGTAACAGAAATCAGGAGTTTTCTGGGTCTGGCTGGGTACTATAGGAAGTTTGTAAAGGACTTTTCAAAAATAGCTACCCTATTAACAAAGCTGACTCGGAAGCAGGTTAAGTTCACTTGGACAGATTCTTGTGAACAGAGCTTCTAGAAGTTGAAAGATTGTCTCACATCAGCTCCAGTTTTGACTCTACCCACAGATACAGGCGGGTTTGTAGTCTACTGTGATGCTTCTAGAGTGGGATTGGGATGTGTATTGATGCAGAATGGCAAGGTGATTGCATATGCATCCAGACAGCTGAGAAAGCATGAAGTAAACTATCCCACTCATGACTTGGAAATGGCTGCTGTCATATTTGCATTAAAGATATGGAGGCATTATTTATATGGTGAGAAATGTGAAATATATACTGATCATAAAAGCCTCCAGTACATTCAGCAGCAAAGAGATTTGAATCTCAGACAGAGGAGATGGATAGAGCTGTTGAAGGATTATGACTGCCAAATCTTGTATCATCCGGGCAAGGCTAATGTTGTAGCAGATGCATTGAGCCGAAAATCAATGGGCAGTTTATCTCACATCTCCGGCCAGAGGAGAGAGATAGTCAGAGATCTGGCAGATTTATTTGCTCAGGGACTATCTTTTGAGGTATCAGAGGTTCGTCCTTTGATTGCACAGTTTCAGGTGAAACCGAGGTTGATAGATGAAATCAAGGTTTCACAGGATTTAGATCCAATCCTTGTGAAACTGAAAGGAGAAGTGCAATCAGGACAGACAGAAAAGTTTCAGATTGTGGATGAGATGTTGATGTGTGGCAGTAGGTTATGTGTGCCAAATGTGGGAGATCTGAGACAGAAGATTATGCATGAAGCACACAACACTCCCTATAGCATTCATCTTGGTTCCACCAAAATGTATCATGATATCAAAGGCATATATTGGTGGAACGGATTAAAAAGGGATGTGGCCAAATATGTGGCTTCTTGTTTGACTTGTCAGCAAGTGAAATTTGAATATCAGAAGCCAACAGGACTGTTGCAAGAGTTACCTTTGCCCGAGTGGAAATGGGAAAGGATAACTATGGATTTTGTGGTCGGGCTGCCTAGAACACAAAAAGGATATGATTCCATCTGGGTGATCGTGGATAGATTGACAAAATCAGCCCATTTTCTACCGGTGAAAACCACATATTCAGTAGCTCAGTATGCCGAAATATATGTGGATAAAATAGTGTCTCTGCATGGAGTGCCAGTTTCTATTATATCAGATAGAGGTTCACAGTTTACCTCTAGATTTTGGCAGAAGCTCCATGAAGCATTAGGAACTCAGCTTAATTTCAGTACAGCATTTCACCCTCAGACAGATGGGCAATCAGAGAGGACCATTCAAACCCTCGAGGATATGCTCAGAATGTGTGTACTGGATTTCAGAGGTAGCTGGGACAAGTACTTACCTTTAGTGGAGTTTGCATATAATAATAGCTATCACTCCACTATTGGTATGGCACCTTATGAGGCGCTTTATGGGAGGAAATGTAGATCTCCCTTATGCTGGTCTGAGATTGGAGAGAAGCACCTAGAAGGACCAGATTTGATCAGAGAGACATCAGAAAAGGTGGCAGTGATACAGCAAAGGTTGAGGACAGTGTTTAGTAGGCAGAAGAGCTACTCAGATGTCAGAAGGAGAGATGTGCAGTTTGGCACGGGGGATCATGTTTTCTTAAAGATCTCTCCTATGAAAGGGGTAATGAGGTTTGGAAAGAGGGGCAAGCTTAGTCCCAGATACATTGGCCCCTTGAGATATTAGATAAAGTTGGCAATGTATCTTACAGATTAGCACTGCCTCCAAACCTCAGCCATGTGCATCCAGTATTCCACATATCTATGCTCCGGAAGTATGTGCCGGATCCATCTCATGTGCTATCAGTGCAGAAAGTTACAGTAGAAGAAGATCTTTCTTATGAAGAACTTCCTGTCGCTATTCTTGATACTCAGATCAGGAAGTTGAGAAATAAGAAAATATGTATGGTAAAGGTCCAATGGCACCGGCACAATGTTGAAGAATGCACTTGGGAGTCGGAGCAAAGTATGAAGAGCAAATACCCTCACCTCTTTGAGTAATCAGGTAATTTACTCTTTTAAATTCGAGGACGAATTTTATATAAGGAGGGGAGGATGTAATAACCCCAAAATTTTTTTTATATAAAAAGGGATAGAATAGTCCTTTAAAATTAATATAAGGGGTAAAATGGGAAGGAATCAAAAGTTAATGGCATAACTGTAGATCCGTTGAAGTGGCAAGGGCAAAATGGAAATTTTCAGAGTTTGATTTGACTTAAATGGGGGTTTGTCTGGCGGTGGGTTGGCTGAGAAGAGGGAGTTGAGACAGAGAGGGAGAGGTCTCAGGCGTGGAAACACAGAGAGAAAGAAAAAAAAAAAGAGAAGAAGAAGAAGAAGAAAGAAGAAGAGGAAGGGGATTCGAGGAGGAGAGGGATCCCGGTTGCACTTTCAGCTGAAGGAAAAAACGTAGATCTCCTTCCCCTCTACGCAAGAATCTCGATTTCCAAAAAGAAAAAGGTAAATATCCGTCCCTATCTAGTCTTTTGATGACATTAGGCTATACAAAGGGTAGATATAGTCTAGAGGGGTCGGATAAGGGTTGCAGAGGCGGTTAAAAGAGGAAGAATCGGATTTTGACAAATTTTTCCGGCACTACAGAAAAACTGTGTCGAAGTCCCAACTTCGGCGAATTATTTAGGGGGTCAAACGACCTCCGATAGCAATGCATGTTACCTCTTTGGAATCCCCTATGAGTGTAGAATGTTAGGTAAAAATTTCATCAAATTTGGAGTTTGGAAAGTGGATCAAACCCAGGATGAAGTAACCGGCTGTCGGTCCGGATTACTGTTCATCCGAGTGGGAAAATAGGGGATTTCATGCCATAATAGGGTATTAAGCCCAGATTAAGCTAAGGGGACCTTGTACTCATGCAAGGGAGTCCCTAATACACATAAATGGTGAGTTAATTAATAGAAAAAGAAAAAATAAAAGAAAAGAAAAGATTTAGGGAACGGGGGAGTTGAATCAATTAAAGTTTCCTATATTATAATTGAAACGTAGATTATAGCCCTTGATACAAGACTAAATGTATTGTAAATGCATGTCACAGTTGGGCAAGAAGCTAGGGAACAAGAGGAAGAAGTTCCCCACTGCCTGCTGTAGATTTTTGGAGGCGTATCAGGGCTGTGCCGGATTGACAGGTGAGTGGGAGTCAAGTACTTTGCACCATGAGCATCCTTAATTCATTTTCATGAATACCGCCAAGTGTGAATTGATTCCACTTGTGCATATTGATTGATATTGTAGTAGATTCCTCTATAATCTTGTTTCTCCATACTTGATTATCTTGTGCACGCATTTGAGGGAACATTGAGAGGAATTACAAGGGGTGGAAAAGTAGTTAAATTGGATCTGAATTGTGAAATGATTTCTTTTGTAAATTGATTTCATTTCCTCTATTTCAAAGATTTGTAGAGCCCATTTCAGTGGTATATTGAGTTGCATTGCACACCCTTGACCCCTCACTCCCAACCCTGATGTTAGTTTATGATTAGGTCGGAGTCGAGTGAGTGGTAGTCTTGATTATGCTCCTTTTTAGTAGAGTATTGGGAGTGTGCATTATGGCATTTATGCATGGCTTGGCAGTATCTGCAGGACACCTATAGTCGATGGGGGTTGAACATCGGCCTATGTGCACATAGTAGCCTTCTGGGTGGGCGGAGCCCAGTCCCTTCCTAGGGGGGACACGGCCCTAGGCGTAGGATTGGCCAGTCCTACGATTTATATTCTGCTTGCCGCCGGGCATAGTAAGACCTCGCGAGGTGCAGTATGGCTTTCCGCGGATGTAGAATTCCCGCGAGGTGCCGTTTAGTATATAGATGTGAGATGGATTTCTGTTCTGGATACTGACCAGCATTTACATTATCAGTATGGTGTCTTATCCTGCATATGCATGTGACAGTGGGGAGTTGTTGCTGGTTCGCCTAGGGCGTAAAACCCACCTCCCGACAGCTGTCTAGCATTTACATTATCGATATGGTGTCTTATCCTGCATATGCATGTGACAGTGGAGAGTTGTTGCTGGTTCGCCTGGGGCGTAAAACCCACCTCCCGATAGCTGTCTTGTTGATGATTCAACCTATTGACACCTGATTTATATGATTCAGTACTATGACCTGTTGAGCATTTTCACGTTATCATACATACTTATTTGATTATTCTATATATGCTCCAGATGAGTTGATTGGGATTGTGATGATTTACTCCTTATTTCTTATGTTGAGTTATGTGTATCCTGTTCTTGATGACTGCTCATATGCTCTTGAGATTTCACCTCGAGCCATGATTATATCTGGTCTCATGTGCATAGTACTCTCTACTCCACTCACTGAGTATTTATATACTCACTCCCCAGTTTGATATTTTTGATTGCAGGGCAGGTATTGTATAGAGAGGAGCAGGATTAGTGGTTGCCTGCTAGCTGTGCCGCTCCATAGTATAGTATAATGTAGATAGAGGTTTATACCCTTTTGGTATATTATAAACCTTCTATTGTATATAGTGCATAGTTACAGTCATAGATCCTGTTGTGGATATAGGTTTGACCATGGATGGATGAGGAATCAGGTATATATATATATGTGTGCAGATGAGTTATATGCCTGAGATGATGTATTGATATATATTGTTCAGGTTCATTATGTGACAGATTATGTGATTGCTGCTCTGACAGATAGTGTTGTTGTATGTATTGAGATAATCCTGACAGGTCACCATAGGAAAGGTGATCATTTTGTGCATGCATCATGCCAAAATTTTTCAGAATTTATGGATGATTGATAGGTAGTAGGGTTCTACGTGGTGGCTGGTGGCCTTATGCCTACCCGCACCCTCGGACCGTCGCGGCGGCTCGCCGGGAACGGGGCGGGGGTCGTGACAGGCAGATTACAAACCTACATCAATTAATCTATAGATTGCAAGGGAAATGCTTGTTTTCAATAGGTGGCAACTCATCTCCTAAGTTAACCCAAGATATTTGAAATTATAATCTCACTACGTTTAAGCGACTAAATATCCCTAAATTAATGAAATATACTTTTTTGATAAGTAATAACTCTCCCATTTCTCTCCAACATGAAAAGAATGTTTAGCAAAATGGCGGGAGAGACCACCACATGTTTCAACATGCAAGGAATGTGATACGAGGGTTTTAACATGGATTAGCATTGTCCCTTGACCAGTTGAAGGGAAAAAAAGGAAATTGAGACTGTTGTTCAAGAACTGCCTAGGATAGCCTACAAGCCTTGAAAAAGGAATCTCAAGTTAACAAAAGAAAGATAATAAGTTACCTCAGCATCATATGGTAATCATCAAGTTTTGAAGGTAGCAACTCATCCATGATTAATGACTGACGAAATTCATCAACAGCTTGTAGCTCTCCAATATCCCTGACATCCTTAATCGAAAGAACTCGATTCTCACTCTTCCTTCTACTCTTTTTCCTCAAAGAACGCCTGAATTTAGTTGATGCATTTATAGCCTTTTTCTTCAAAGATCCAATCCTCGTCCTCCTTTCATCTTCTGAATTCTCAAAATCTGATCTCCGCTCTTTTCTTTCATCATGACTAGACATCCCCTCAAAACCTGCAACACTTTGCACAGTCAGTCATGGTTCACTAACTAAGGGGAAAATTCAAAATAACACTTGAACAAAGAACTTCCTGAGAGAAACAAAATTTGGCACAATATTTTTAAAAAATGAAGAATAACATAATTTATACATGCAAAATTGTTTAAGTAGAAATGTTAGATTATTTTCCCAAAGTACAGACAAACATATAGTATGGGTTTTAGCACAAGAGTAGCAAATAATTCAAAAGTGATAATTTTTCCAAGGATAGAAATCAGATGTAGGCAATACAGAGCTTGACAAATTGCACCTAACCTTAAGATGAAGATAGGTCGACCCACTATTACCCAGTTACAGCAATTATTGGCTACACCAAATCAAACTGAGCACAATTTTCCAAGCAGATGCCAAATAACTACGATGCTAAACAAGAATATGAACAATAATTGTATGCCATCAATCAAAAGATCAATATAGAGATAAATTTGGAGTCATAAGTGCAATTTTTACGATCAGGGTTTGGTTCGGCAAAAAAAAGCAAATAAAATCACTATTTATACTTGCTAAATTCCGAATATATATTCCACATATTTGCGTACATGTAAACTGCATCTCAAGGTGGATAATCATTTACAGAAATGCACAAAGCAGATATCTCACACATGAATGCAGTGAAACCTCATGTAAGGTATAGTTAGTTCAGGACCCCCAATATCACAGTACTGTGTTCTAAGTTTTTCTTGTACTAGAAAGAATCTCATATAGTTGGGGGAATGAGGCAGGTTGGTCTGATAGCTTATTACCCAGTCTCTTGGTTATCTTACGACAAAAATCATTTCTTGATTAGAAAGAGATAAATAAAGGGAGAATAACAAAGTGCTGGCCTGGAAAAAATGTAAAAGGAGTACTGGACTTTTTTGGGGGGAATCATACTAATGTCATAAATAGTTTCCAATTCAATCTAATCGGATATATATTGACAAAAATAGTATTCAGGAAGCAGATATCACAATCCATAAAGGCTAATCATCCAATGAGCTTCAATTGAGTCAAGATGGCATGTATAGGGTAAGAGAAAGCTATACTTCAAACACATAACTCAGGCAACATATAAACCTTGCTACTAATGTTTTGCTAGTGCAGTTACTATAAAACCATCAAATCAGTTTGAATGATGCAGACTTTTCATGATTTCTCTAAGAGAAATTTAAGAAAGTGGGTAATTTTGATTAAGGGTATAAAATCTCTCCACAAACCATAGATTCACTTCTTGGTTTTCCAAGAAATATATATAAACCTTGATGGATTCTAGGTATTAGACATCAATCCATGATGGTAGCCTCCAACTGAATCTTTACGAGTTTAAGGCACATGCCACTTCAAGATAATTCGGTACTTGTAGGATTTGAATCATATTGAACGCCAAAGAGATGAAGCCCTACAACTAAACCATATATTTGCTGCATCATGTTTATCTACGCAGACCAGATCTTTTTTCCCTTTTATTTCATCATCCAGCACGAAAGCCAAATTATCAACTTTGATATAGTTAACAAATATAAACTAGCAAAATTTATCACATATACCGCGGAAAAAGAAAACGGAAAAGAAAGAAAAGTCAGACACTTAAAATTGCACAAAAATACTAGGCCAATTCAACTAGCAAAGGATTCTGAAACCCAAGACTGAAATATAATCCCCGAGATGGATTTTTATACTAATTACATAATTAAAATTTCAGACTAATATCTGACACACAATTAAGGAAAAGAAAGAAAAGCCAAACACTTGAAATTGCACGAAAATACTCGGCCAGTTTCAATTAGCAAAGGATTCCGAAACCCTACACAGAAATATAATCCCCCAGATGGATTCTTATACTAATTACATAATCAAAATTTTATGCTAATATCTGGCCCACAATTACGCGGGGATTTTAAAAAAAAAATTTCTCGTCAACTCAAGCAATTACAGATTCTCCAGAGTTTGTAGAAAATAAGAAATTGAAGAACAACTCACAGGGCCTGGCAAATCGGTCAAGCGGTCCAGACATATCCGAGAGCTATTTGATAGCTATAATCACGGACTTGAGCGTTCAATCTATAATAAAATCATATATACTAAGGTCAAAAACCCCTGGGGGAAGGAAAAAGAAGCTGAATTCCCATTGGAAACGCCTGGAGTAAATCAAGAAAACCCAAAAAAACCCTTAGGAAGGGGAAGAGGCATCTCAAAGCCCTACCAGAGACGTGAATGACCGCTGCAAAGGAGGGGAGGGAGGCGATGGGGCGGGAAGGGATTCTCGTGTGATCGGACGGTCCGTGTGGCTTCGGACGGTGGATAGGAGGGGGGACTCAGCTGGCGGAGAAGGCGCGAGCGAGGAAAGAAAGCTGAGGGAGACGGTTGGGCAGCGTGCTGCGGGGGAGAGAGAACGAAACGCAGCTTTGTGGGACCCACCAATAGCATCCTGCCACGTGGAATAGCGCACGTCCTTCCTAGCCGCCATTCTCACGCGTTTGGAGATCGCTTTTCGCCAATGAGATGGTAGCTCCATGAGCACGGAGCTTTGATTCTATTGAAATAGCCTAGGTTCGAAATGGACGGGCGCGCTGGTTAAATATGAGAACCAGATGCCCTTCGTTTAGCTCATTTGATAGAGTCACTATCCAATGTGCCAATATCGAGGTAGCGTTGTAGTGACGTACTCATACATAAGTATTGATTCCAGTGGGAGAAGCCCATAGATGGGTCGGAAAGTATACGCAAAAACTTGCGACCTGTATCGAATATTTTTTTTGAGCCAAAAAAAAGTCGATTTTTTCCAACGCAATGGTAATGTATACACCAATTAGTAGAAAGGATGGTTTATCAAGAAACTGGCAAATTGAACCCTGACATTGAATATTTTTGTGGATGGGTGGTAAACGTAAAAGATAGTGTCATAATTGTTGACCTAATAAACTTCTTAGTCTCTTGGAGTTGTGCAAAATATGATAAGCATAAAGATGCTGCTTTCGCATATGGTGGTTAAGCTCTCACCATCTAAATTATTTACCAGCTTGAAAACCATTTATTTATATCCAACTTTGTCGAATACTCTAATGTGATTTGGTGTTAGGAGGATTAGATTACAGTAATTAACATCCCCATGGTTCCATCAGCCAACATTAAACTATTTAATTAGTATAGAGATCTAATCATTTCCATGAAGGAATAAATGAAGCTAAGAACGAACAATTAAATCCTTATCAGTCTAGCCCGTGTTGCCCAAACATCCACAAGCTCGCATTCACCCCAAAGCACAGTTAAGTTACTTTCTAAGAGTCCTATTGAAGATAAGCTCCTAACTAGTCAAGCCAGGGTTTCAGTAACATTGCTATCATGCTATATTGGGCTAGACAATCATTAGTTTTATTTCTCATTATAGAAATAGATTTGCCCACTTGCAGCCTTTGACTTGATTGCTTTTATTTTTGATATTGTTGAACTCGATTTCTTTACATAAAAAGGGGCATTAGGCTGGCTACTCTTAGCAATTATGATAGAAAATAAATATACAAATAATAATGCCAAGCAGAATTATATCCTTGTTTGGCACCTCTCTTTGGCGTATGCTTTGGAAAGAGAGCTTTTAGATTCAAATCTAAAAGTTGGTATTAATACCAATTTATTGATCATCGATAATGATATATTCCACCAGATAATGCAAGCATCTTTTTAAACTGCACATGCTACATGTATCCATGCCAGTCCCGAAACACTTTCTTCTTCTTCTTCTTCTTCTTTTTTTCTCTTTTTTCTTTTTTTTTTTTTTTTTTTTTTTTTGATAAAAACGGTTACTCATTTCATATAGCTCTAACGTAAGTACAACCTGCTAAATCGTGGAAAAATAAAAGATGCAAATAAGGGTGAACGTCAGAAGCAGACATCCAAGTAAAATCCCCAGAATGCCGAGCAACATAAGAGGCGACCCAGTCTGCAGCCCTGTTCGCCTCCCTGAACACATGTCCTATCTGCACATCGCCCAACAGCCGCGCCACCCTACGGATCTCCCGAAACACTTTCTATGGTCACGGCAAAGTGACTAAAAAGGAGCCCTACTCCTTTCTTCTTCTTTTTTTCTTTTTCTTTTTTTTTTTTTTTGCTAAACGGAAGGAGAAGGGGAGAGGAAGGGACGAGCCCACCCCCGCGTAGCAGCCCCCGCTGAGCCCCCACTCCGCTAGGAGAATATTCGATACAGGCAGAAATGACCGTATGTTGGGCACTCCGGCCTCCCTATCTGTGGGCCTGGCTCAAATACTCCTCTAGGCTCCAGCATGAACCCTCCGTATAAGTACGTCACACCTAGCACCACCGAGGCTACTAACGGACCAATAGCCCTTCCAAATTCCGTGTCTGAGCAGGGAGCATCCGGTCTCCACAATTTGATCAACGTCCATATGTTTTGAACTCGGAACCACTTGGTTGGAAGTAAAGCTCCGTTCCACTAAGCTACCACCTCAGTGTTACCCTACTTATTTTTTCTCTGTCACAGGAAAGAAAATACTCATTTCCATTGAAATTGATTGTCGAATTGTCTATAATACCTTATCATGACATTTTGCCGAAATAGATTATGCAAAATATGATGAAAGAACGGTGCAATTTGATTGTCATGAATGCCACATTTGGGCCTTGTTGTGGTTAAGAACTTTAATATATATATATATCAGCCCGAGTAATCACATGCTAAGTGACTTGTATGTTTTAACTTGCCATCTTCCACGCAATCGGCAGGAGAGAGGTGCAAAATGTTGTTCAGCACATTTGTCCTCCTCTTAAGTAGGTTGGAATGACAAAAACATGGCAAGCTGACAAATATCACGAGTAAGTTGAGTCTTTAAAAAAATGAAGAAATTCGTAGAAAGAGACAGATGATCGGCAAGTTGGAGTAAAAATTGTTATTGTCATGATTGATGGGTCTTTTCAATTGAATAATTGTGCCCAGCATGAATTTTTTATCAAATTTTTAGCCTAACCTAACATTCACGTACACCGACATGTACATAGATAGGCTAATGAATGAGGTGGAGATCGACACGAGCTTGAACCAGATTTGGTTCTTGAACCGAAAGACAATCCATTAACAAGTCCGGCACGCCCATGGAGAAGTTTCTAAGCATAATGTGCCATTCCACTTAGGTTTAGTTCCTGTATACATCCAGGCTAATGCCAGCGTTATGCATAAAACTAAATTTTTTTTTTGCGTTCATATTCTTCTAAATATTAAAATGTACATAAATATCGTTCTAAAATTGATATTTGCATGTATATCCTTATAAAATACTTATTTTGCGTGTATATCCTCCATTTTTTTTTCTTGCATATATACCCATCCTATCTAATGATGTTAAAAAATTAGCGGCTTAAAATTAAAAATAACTGAAATACCCTTAATAGGTAGATATGCAAATTTATGTCAAAAGTATTCATACAAAAATAGTGTTTTGTGCGTGCATACAAGTAAATATCAATTTGGAGGACATTTGTGCAAATTTTAATATTTAGAAGGATATTTATGCAAAAATCTTTTTTTTTTTTTTTTGCATGTATACCATCCTAAATATATGAAAGTGTATGAATACCCTTTAAAATTGCTATTTTCATGTATGCCTTTATAATAATTTCTTTTTTATGTTTACCCATTAATGATAATTTAGTTATTTTAATTTTAAATGGCTAACTTCTTAACAACGTTAGATTGCATGGGTATACATACAAAACAAATATTTGATAAATGTATACATGCAAATATCAATTTTGGAAGATTATTTATGCAAATTCTAATATATAAAAAAACTCTAAAAACTAATTTTGGATTTATTTCCCGCCTTCCAAAATCAAAATTTGTATTCACAAAGTAGGATGGAAAAAAAAATCCAACCCGAATCTAACCTAATTTAAGCAACAGATTAATAAGTACAATATGGTCGGACCTACTAAACTTCTTATAACACTTGCTAGGCATTCAAGACTAGACAGGAACCCAGCTTAGAATTGTTTCAGCCTGACTGCACGACCCAAATCCTGGTTAGAATTGTTTCGCACCCAAATTAGACAACCTGAAGGCCAAGTCAGGTTAAAAATTATAAAACCCAAACCAGAACCAGAGTCCATACCCCAGAGATCTCCTGAAACAGGTGAACTATCTCACGTCATGGATTTAAAACACCCAACACTTAACTTGGATTGAACTATAATATATAGGGTGCAAAGAGAACTTTACGCCCCAGTATAAAATTGAACGGTTCTGAGGTGCAAAAAAAAATAAAAAAAAATATCCAAAGATTTTGAACATTGCTTACCTATACATCAAGTCCTCGCAGATATTTATCCAATAGCGTACTAAATATGGACTGACTTGATGCATAGGTCTCCGAAGCATACAGGCTCGAGATAGTGTATTCTGACCATTTGAAGCCTCAAACCACACCAGCTAGCAGCACTTGAAAACCAGCAAAAGCAAATTAAAAGAACGGGGAGATAAACAAGTATATAATCTGAGGATTAGTTCTATACTCCAATACTTACATAACGCCACATGCCATTTTATATGCCACCATGGCATAAGCAACTATACATGTATACACAATCGTGGTGGCTAAGTACTAGATACATTATATACCATGGATGTCAGGCTTGCACTTGCTTCCAAACGCTGGCTTCATGTACGGCCGTAGACACTGCAGCAAAGAAAGCAGTCTGTTGTGAGAAGCCTCTGAGATTTCTAGTTTCAGACAGTACTATAAAACAGATAGGGCGCAGGGAATGGATCAGAAACCTGTCAAGTCCAGTTCTTTCTCTTGGACCGCAGCTGAAAAAGCTTGTCCCTCCATTGAGCTGACACAAAATAACAAGAATTGTAATAGTATCAAATTGCCACAAAACATTGCGAGAGTGCAAATCAATCGAATCCATATTTCCAAAGAAGTCCATTGATTTGTTGTTTTGTTTAGCTTTGGGGGAACGATCTCATTAGAACGGAAAAGAGAATGCACCCCCCATTAGCATGATCCAAAAACCTACAGAAACTATCTTGTTTATGCGTTAAAAGATAGAGATGGAGAGAGAGAGAGAGAGCGATTCAGAGTCTTCAGAGCAAAACTATTGCAGGCAGCAGGTAAGAGCGTGATATCTTACCAGCATCTTTGTATCTTTCCTCAACGGCAGCAATCAGCATGTTACGGATCAAATCAAACTCCTTGCTTTCCAAGCAAGGCTGACCATCAGGCCTGTTAACATTACTTCAGTCAGAGTAACATTAAAGCACTACAAATTTGCACCATACTTCTGACCAACTAAATATAAAGTACTTTAGTCTTTTATAAATAATAAAGTCCATGTAACGCACAAGAAACCACAACTGTTATGACAGGAGAAGATACTGAGTAAACCTCAAACAGATGACAACGACCGCTTCTCCAAAAAAATCTCCCAAAACTGATAAGTAGATAGATAGAGATAGAGATAGAGATAGAAAGAGAGGGGGGGGGGGGGGGGGGGGTGGTTTGTAAAACTCCATTGTCGGTTATCAGTTGATAAATGTTAAACGTTGTGCAATCTTTATTAAACCTGATGTTGATCATCACCTGCATTTCATCCAAACAATTCTTTCCCTGAACAGAAAATAAATTGGGACGACTCATCTAATAAACTCACACGAGATGAAAAAGTTGAAAATCTCTTGAATGTTTCTTCATTTGAACTTTGAAGCACTTGTTTCAACATAAAAATAGTAAACAAAATGTGTTGAAAACATTCATAAGGTTACCTGTCAAGTTCTGTGAATAACATTCCATCTGTGTGAGAAGCCTGCACTGCCAACTTAGTGGGTTCAATCACTCGCATCCCATCACTGTGTGCAAGATGTCTATTGACTTGTATAGGCACCTTTGTGGATCAAAAACAAAAACAGAGGCAAAAATAAGTAGTAGTCAACACCAATTAGGGCTACAAACAGATGCCAACTTTTACTTGAATTAGAACAAAAGAGCCGTACTAAAATCTTCAATATGCATAGTGAAACTTGATCATCTCTTGCAAAGATCTGCTGCTCTCAAAGATATAATACAATCTGATTTAGGAAGAGATCTGGAATTTGAAGTATTACCTCTATGACTTTTTCTAAGAGCATTTTCCAACCTACATGATTCTTGAATCTCATCCAAAGAGGAAATCAGAAAAGGGATTGAAACAGATAAAGGAGAAGAAAGAACCTATGACGTTTGAAGTTTCTTGAATTAAAGCAGAAGCAACCTCCCTATAAACCCTAACAAGTAACAATAAAAAAGGACTAACAAATGTGTTTATGGATGTCAAACCGCTGGAGTGGTCCCTCGCCATACATACTTTTGATAACATTCCAAGCCATCCTCTTTTCCTCAAAACAGCCATCCATATCCCCGGATTCTCATTTTTAAGATTTTCAAATGCCTCTTTCATCCCTTCCATAAATCCGATGGACAAAAACTTCTAAAACCAGTTCAACTGACAAAGTATGAGGCTTGGTTCATTATTATCGAGAATAATAGCTCCTGCAGATAACTAACAAAGAAATCAAACCTCCCCTCCCTCAAATCAAAATAAACATTTCCTATAAAAACCTGGCAATGTTAAACCCAAAACTTCCTAAATAACTATCACTACAGCAACCCTCGTAAGTAGTTCTTGCACTAGACTGCACTGCTATTTACACTTACACCTCATTCTTTTACTTTTATGTGGATCATCCTTTTATAAGATGCAGGAAATAATGACACGTTCATTTAAAACCATAAGACAAGAAAATTACCAGCCAATAAACAACCTCTAGGTAGTCCTTAGCATAGCCAACTTTTGTGATAGCTTGCTGAACATCTAGCGACTATTAGAATCATAAAACAAGTTGCGATTTTTAAGGTCTGAGAAGTAAGATGATGAGATCCCAAGTTGGAATCAATCAAAAGAGTCTTTAAATATGACAAGGAATGAAACAGACGAAATAAATTCTGAAAAAAATAAAGTTCTCACTCCTCTTTGATCAAGATATTTGTGGACAGAAGGCAGTATAACATTATTAGTAAACATGAATACAATAGGCCCAAAAGAACTAAGTAAACATTTTCAATTTTCTTTTCAATTCCATGTGCTTTCTCCCAAAGTATGATCATAGACTATCTATGACAATAAAAGAAAAAATTATCAAAGGGAGCTCCAACACATGAAAAAACATCTTCTACCGTTATCATTTATTACATGTCCTGAAGCCATATCCTATATTTTCATTATCTACACTAGAGTTTCCAACTAAAATATATTCTTCATATTACCTTCTATAGCTTCATTCCCCAACTTCTCTCACACTGATATTAGAAGATGATATAATAGTTACACAGCAAGGTGATGTGGTTTGATAAAGATGGTATTATTTCACAAGGATAACTTCAATGATATTCCGCGCATGAATATTGAAAAATGAAAACTTGCTGAACTTTCTGAAAAATTATTAAGAAAATAGCAAGAGCAGGGATAATGCAAAAGGTGATTCTACAATGACCTATAATGTTATAAAAGCTTAACTACAATGAGAAAACTGCAACTTTAGGCTCATAACTTCAGAAATAAATTGTCTATAAAATGAAATGGGCTACTGGGAGGCCCATGCTTAAATGAATAAAAAATGACGTCCAATATTAAAGAAGCAAAACTACAATAAGAAAGAAGAAAAAATTATGAGGCCCTCATAGTAAAGTAGACGGATGTGCTAAAAAAATGTCAAAATTAATTACAATTATAATTTAGTTGAGCTTGTAACTGTAATAACATAGTTGTTTATGCAAGCATTAAATGCTATCTAGCTTTTTGTTTCCCTAAACTTGTTCTGAAGAACATGAACTGTGGTTCTGAGATATAACTACCCCCAAGTGATTCCAATAATGAAGTGTTGCTTCTGTTAAAATTAATGTCTGTCCCATTAAGGAGATTGCAAAAAAGACATTTAAAACCAACTACCAAGTTACACTTAGCATGGCCGAAAATATATAATTACTAATCAAAATGGTTTCTACATAATCATGTTAGTGCAATACACTGGAACTACATTGGCCAGCGGCTAGTGTTAATTTGAATAATAGAGCATACCTTGCACCGCACAGCCATATTAATGGCATCTGAAGGTCGAAGATCAAAGCTGATGCTCTCTTTTTCATTCCCCACCTGCATGAACACATGACATAGTTCAGGATTTACATTCACAAGGATACAGCTAACATTAACAAAAAGCGATTTGAAAAGATTGGGATTTGCCTTTGCAAGGTACAACTGAGCAAAGTAGGCCTCATTCACTCTTTTGGTGACTCGAACAAGTTGTACCTGAAAAATGAGATTATTGTTTGATAACTGGAAATGGTTCTAAAACAAAAAAAAAAACAGCCTTGATCAAATTTCAATAGAAAAGACTAAACAGTCCATCAACATCACCTTAACGACTCAGTAGGCCACTCACATATGTTATAGTCAAAGTAAGATGCATATATACCAAATGTTACTAACAAACCCAGTGAGCATTAGGACAATTGACTGATGAACTTACACAAATCCAACACAGAGAAATAGAGTTATTCAACCAAATGGGGGCATGCAAAAGGACAAAAAAGAGTGTTTTGCATGCAGGACTAATCTATTAAACTTACCACATATCCCATCTTTTCAATCATCTCTTTCACCACTTGATATATAGTTGGCCTAGCCTGAGAAATGCATATTGGTTACTCTTCTTTTAGAAGAAAATAAAATATTAGTAATTATCCAATTAAAAAAAATAGCTTGATACTTCACATTTGAGAATAAAGGAGCCTTACAATATGAACATTCCGAACCGCAGCCATTAACAACACACTTGGCATCTCCACTGTAAAGGAAAAGGAGGGTTGAAGATCATTCGTTGGAATAAAAAACTTGCCCTCAATAAAATATCCTAACCCTAGGCAAAAGTATACATACAGACAATAATAGGAAGAAGAAGACCACTTCCATCTTCCATCTTTAGTACGATGGCTGGATGAGGAGCATAGTCCGGAAGGCTTCCTCCTTGAGGGTTATTGTGAACGCATCTCAAATGTGTACCATCACGCATCTTTATCATGAAACCATCTGATCCACTCCTGACCTCAACTGCATGAAAGAACAAATTACTGCAACTAGGACTTGAAATCCATAAGCAACAGAAGCAGCTCAATTCTCCATTTTTTAAAAAAATGAAACAACTTGTACATATTGCTAGAAGCATAAAAAGTTTTGCACTCTAAGGATTAAACTGCACATGACTAGACATTTATATGTATTAGACACTTTGATTGTGACCAATTATGTAAACCTGGTGATACCAAACCTACTAGGAGACAGTCTTGGCCTGTAACTCAGACAGTTGAAAAATGGCAAATATTAGAAACAATGATGTTTTAATTTTAAATTCCAATCTAATTTCCACAAAATATGGGAAGCAATATCGGCGGAACCGTCCCAGGGCGGTTCCGGTCGTACCGAGCCATGTCGGCGGTTGACCGACACGGAAACGAAATCCATTGCCAGAGGGAAACAAAGAGAAGGAAAGAGAGAAAAAGAAAGAACAAGCAAGGGAGGGGGAGAGGGAGAGGGAAAGAAGAAGGTGGAGGCTGCCCGACAGAGGGCCTGCGGAGGCCAGCGAGCTGTGCAGAAAACACGCTCCTCCGGCTCCATGGCTCCACAGCTGGAAAATAGAGTGGATCTCCTGTTTTGAACAAAGCGGGAGACCCGCCCCGCTTTCCGGCCACGGAGGTTTCCTTTGCCTCCTGCTCAAGTCGCCGGCCTTCGACGGCCCTCGTTCCCTCTATCTCCCTTCTCTCTCTCCTCCGCCTCCTCTACTGTGTCGTCACGGCCCGGCATGGCACGGCACGGCACGACGCAGGTCCATACCGACTTGTCTCGCCAAGCAATTGGTACGGTGTTCGGTATCGATTCCACCGACATTGATAGAAAGAAAACAACCAAAGGGATAGCCCTGCAGATTAACTCAGAACCACTATATTACCAACCGATTGTTTGCTGAGAAAAGATGGTCTACAACATGGTTTTATTGCACGTATCAAGCTAGGAATAAAAAACACTGCCACTATGACAGTCCCATCATGAAGCATGTTGATCAATCAAAAAAGTGAACTTCAACTCAATGTGTTGGTTCTGCAACAACTTTTGCTTGCTCAATCTCACTGATGACAACCTAGTAATGCTTTAGACCGCAAGCCAATTTCTGCTCTTAAAAGCAGGAGCATCCAAAGCAACACCAGAAACATGTCCTGAAGTTCATATCAGAGAAGACTCTAGCCCTCCTACCGCCGGATTTCTAAGTGACTGGAGTAGAAACTTCTACATAATAGACAAAATTTAGAATTGAAAGTTCCAGTCTGCATGCAATAATCTCAGACATAAAGAAAAGAGAAGGGAAAATCAAAGGACCTGAAAATAAAGCACTCAAATAGAATAAGATGGTACCCCCTTCCACTCAAAAAAAAAGAAAAGAAAAGAAAAGAAAAGAAAAGAAAGAAAAGAGATGATTCAAAATTTCAAATAGAATACCTGCTTCAGTCACACTGGAATTCACATATTCTTCATCATTTTCACTGAAGTTCCCAGCCATGCTGCCATTACCATCAGAAGACGAACTGAAACTACAATGAACAGGCCAGCCTTTCCTTTCACAAGGTTGAATAGAAAGAGTACCAACTCTAGTTATACTTCTGCATCTAGCTTGAGACCCCCAAAATCCACTTCTAAGATGCCTAGTCTTTATTAATGAACTGTTAATTATAGGAGCAGAAACTCTTGCTTGCTTAACATGTTGGACAGCAGGACGACAAATAACTGGTCCCTCTATAATTGCCATCTTACTTCCTCTTGTACAGAACAATGGAGAAACGTAAGTACGTTTCAAGAAACCACAAGATAAAAAAAGGAAGGAAATCTGATGATCGTAGAATAATGATTAGAGATAAATAAGAATAATACTCAATTATTTTAATTTTAATAGAGGAAAGAAAGACTACATGAGAATAATAACATCTGATAATTTTTCCTTAAGTTTAGCTCTAGCATAAAAATAAATATCACCATGGATAAACAGAAAGTCCACAGAACAGTTGAGACTGAAACATGTAGTGTTTGTAGCATTGTGATACAATGAAATAGCTATCTGTTCCCATCATCCTGCCACACATTATTTAATATATATGCCAAAATATATTCCTGAGGATACAAATATATAGCTGGTATTGATAATATAGTTGCAGAACTGAAGTGAGATCTCCAAGAAACAATTGTTAAATTACATTCAGCAACACTATATACGACTATACAACTTCTAGTCCAATGTATGTATGCAATATACAATAACATCTACATGATTCAACTTGTGTAACATGGAAATTACTATTCCTTTTTTTTTTCTTCTGAAAACCATGTATAGCTAGAATAGATAATTATTTGGTTTTATATTTACCTATTCAAGACAGAACCTTATGACAAGGAAGGGAACATGCTAAATTGCCTCGTGATGGAACAGGTCACAGTTTCTCATAGGCTGAACTGAATGCCATGTCTCATGTGGGCCATGGTGATACATGGCTCTTTGCATAGGAGCCCCCTGTTTATCTTGTACAAAATCAAACGCATCAGCGCAAGGGAAACCGTGTGTCATTTTCAACACAAAGCAACCTAACATGTGCTGGATGAAGAAACATTAAAAGTGAGTCAGATATCATAGCTGGAAATAGGAAGTTAAACGTTTGTCTAGCACTAGATTTTAGTTGCCAATCAGAGTGGGCATGGGAGCAGGTGTAGGTGTGGGCAAGAGAAAGTGAACACTTTAAGATCTCCTGAAGGAACCACTTTTGAAGCAGGTGCAGCTCTGAGATTCCATAGAATTTCAGGAGCGGATTCATTACCTCTGGTAAAAGGTTCTTACAAATAAGAAATAGAGACTAAAAAATTTTCTACTACTTGAAGGCAATCAATGCGCTGAGAGCTGAAGGTTTGGCATTTAATGGCTCCACAAAAGGATAAAAATTTCAAACTATAATCTGGACTTAAATTGATTTTAGATGATTTATGATCATGAAATTCATCTTAAATTGATTTTCAAACAATTTCATTCATCTTATCATCTTGGGAGCATTCTAAGGAAATAGCTCCTTGAAGCTACTGTCTTCCCTTAATATTGCAATAATTTAAAATTATGCCCGAAAAAAGAAAAACAAAAAGCAGGCGCTCTTAGTTGTTCTGATCGGAACATCGTATAGTATATATGTTTGGGAACAAATCAAAATATTATAACTGCTTCAGATCCAAAGTTGCACTCTTTACCTCTCTCAGATTTCCTAAAATAACAAAAATTGCATAATATCAGACGTACACCATCTATATTTGTAAAATCTGTAACTATTATATCACAAAAATTAGCATCTTGATCGTAACTCCAATCGGAGACATCGCAATCCAACAAGCAACAGAAGATACCAAAGAGATTCTCGAATTTCACAGAGATCTGAATCCCCCCTTCCCTCCCTTCAGTACAATACATTAGATCAACTCAAAACCCATTATTTATACACAACAATGATCGAATGCACTAAAAATACAAGGAATCCGCTTTACCTGCAGCCCTGTACAAGATTCTTCCACTCGAACAATCAGATAAGGGAATACCCTGAACAACGATCAACACCACCAATATCAATCCTCCAAAATTATCATTCAACAAAAAAAAAAAAGAAACCCTAAGCTCCTCGCTTCCCACGAACAAATCTTACCACGGCCTCAATGATCTGCTCCAATAAACATAAAGAAAGAAGTAACAGCGACCAAAGGAGGGGGGTGGAGAGGGAGGAAGGGAGAGGGAGGAAAGCTTGGAGCCCAAGGGAGAGAGGTGGTGTTTGAACACTTGAACAGGGAGAGAGTCTTATAGGACGATAACGAAGCGGTGAGGTGGATGAGGATTGAGGTGGTCCCCTTAAAATTACTTTTATACCCCTGAATGCCAACTGACTAAACTACCCCTGAGCGCGCGAGTCTTTCACACGTATGTAGTCTCGTGTGGTGAAACGGCGCGAGGAAAGGATTGGGTCTGAACGAGGAGGGCATTTTAATTAACGTCTCCTTGGATAAAATATATCTGATGATGAAAATATTGATTTCACAAATTATACCATCTTAATAATCAACCATGGTTATATTTTTTTTTTTTTTGGTACAACAGCAGCTTATATATTACAAATATAAATGCATAAAACAGTGAAAAAAAACACTGACATAAGATCTGAATAAAGCCCCAAGAACTATGGCCGTGTTTGACCGTAACTTTCACAATTTAAACCACCAATTTTTTTTAACATGGCTCAGCAAAAAGCTTCATGTACATGGAGTTTTGTTTTAAAATACTCTATCGTAAACTATGTTAACACAACTAATTTATAAAATAATTAATTTATCTTTGAAAGCTAAGGCTTAGATGTGTCGTCTGGAGCTGATTTTTTTGAGGAAAAAAAAACGCTTTTACTTCCGCCTTAAATATCTTGCGAGGGTAGGGAGGGTATTTCGGTCAGGAGGAGAGATTTTTCGCCCTCGAACCGGCGGCAATGGCCGGCCGTTTTTAGCAAAGGCCGCGGGCGCAACCGAAGAAGTCGCCGGTTAACAAATCGGAATTAGAATTAATATCTGGGACTATAGAGGTAGTGACACGTGTATCCTGGGAAAGGCCGGATAAGGCTATGTTTCATCCTTTTCTTATTTCAACAGTTCCATTTGTTTCTATCCATTTGAAAAATATCTTATTGGGTCGTCCCATGGCTCTACTGTGGGCGGCAGAGTACGACCATTGCGACGAACAAACATCATATGGGTTGGACGATAGGTGGGGAATTACCGAGCGGGTTTTTTTATTTTTTTTACCATATTTTTTAATGTAGAAATTTAAAAATCAGAGATATTTCTACTAAAAAAAAAAGTTGTTAATTTCATACTTCAAAAAATTAAAGAACAAAATAATATCACACACGTCATTCTTTTTTATTATTATTATTTTCAAAATATGGTATACACTACATGACCAGATAATATATACCAATCAAATTAGCTATATAGCAAGCTAATACATACCCCTAGATACATAGTTTTCAAAGATATGATGTTCAGTCATACACAGTTTTTAATCGAATGATACACATTTAGTAAATTAGTCAATCTATCAACCTCATACATACCTTCAAACAAATTAATATGCACTTTTCAGAATATCATATCCAGCAGTACACCCTATATAGCCAAGTGATATACATTCATTGACTTCTATATATACCGCAAACTTCTTTAACACACGTCCGATAGTTATCCAATATATTCCTCCAGCTAAAACAATATATAGTTTTCAAATATATTTATTTACAAATACACACTACATGGTTAGATGATATGTACCAAATAAATTAGTCATTTAACCAGCTAAAATACATTTCTAGATAAATCGATTCATAGTTTCTAAAATATGGTGATCATCAACATCAGTATATAGTACACATTTTTTTAGCTTTGTCTGTTATAAAAAATCATATACATACCATTTTTTAGATTTTATGGACTCTTAGATGCAAAGATCAAAAAAAAAAGAGAGAGAGATTTAGAGGAGATGAAAAGAACTCGAAAAAAAGAAACAAGTCCTCGTGGATAAGAGAGACGGCTTGACGTGAAAAATGATGGATGGAGAAGCTTGATGAGGAAGAAAAAGGATGTTGCGCGTAATTTCTTTTCCTCCTTTGAATTTTTATTTAAGCACAAGAGTGACGACTCCACCGTTAGGAGAATTTCTGACTTTTGAGCTTCTTCAAGAAAAGTATTTTTTGCCTCTCATGCCCGAGCCGTATGATTTTTGTTCCAATGTGACCGAGATAGAATTTTAGTTCTCAGGTGGGCCCCACAAAGTATGGTGGTTGATGGCAAAACCACCAAGTTAGTCTTCCACACTAGAATGGCCAATTATTGTCTCAGATTTATTAATTCTTCTGTTAGGATTTATTATCTTTGCTCTTTTAAGAATAAATAATAATCGGTGCTAGCAACATCTTAAACTGCAACCTTTGTGTGACTTGTGAGTTGTGACACTTATAATTTAATCTTTCAAGATGTTTGCAGCACTTCTCTATAATTTGAATAGAAAAATCACTAATCCTATAATAACTAGGTCAAGTTCAATCCTATAAAATAAATAAAATACCATAGTTAAAATGCAGTCAGATGGATCCAAAATATTTTTGAAATACACAACTCGCATACACCCCCTTTTCCGAAAAAATCAATGCACCAATTACTACACTTAGATAAAGTGCAGTCGGATGGATCCAAATTATCTTATGCTCCATCATTACCTTACTCTTGAGTCAATATGGTAAGGCCAAAGACTCAAGCGGACTCCCCCTCCTTCTCATGTGAAAGATATAAAATATTTCTTTTGTACATAGATAGATGTAAAATATTTTTGCGAAAATACGAATTAGGCTCTGATATGTCTTTCTTATAAGATTACTTGAGAATTATTTCATGTAAGTTTAAATTTTGCGATAAAATCCTAGTCGTCAATTTCTATAAATATAAGTTTCATAGAAAGTGAGACTATTATTATACATAGAATCATGAAAACTCTAATTTTAGGAAAATTTCTTCATTGTAGTTCTTAGAATCTAGCAATACTAGGATAATTTTTGCTAAAGGTTTAGCATGGTTTAAACCTTTAAAAAGAATTATAAATATCGCCACTTTGAAGTAATAGAATAAAAAAATTTAGACATACAAGGCAAGGGTTTTTAAACATCCAATATCAAGGCTATCTCTTGACTAAGGTATACCAAAATCAATTGAGACATTGTTTCATCTCATAAAGAATCCAAGATGAATGTTCATGAAAAAACGTTGGGAATAAATATTTTTAAATAACATGCATTTAATAATTGAAGTGTGCAAATTTCAACTAGTTCAATGAAAAATATACCTAATGTTAGATGATTTAATATATATATATTGCAACCATGGAAAGATGATTTTTTTTATTTTTAATAGTTTGTCTGTAGGATTTTGCTATTTGACAAAAAAAACTTGATTAATAAAAAATCTCAACCTTTCAAGCTTGATATTTCAAATTTCTTTAAATTTGGTCCCGATGTTGAAAAATTTAATGCACAGACCATCAAACTTTATTTGGAGCTATGAATCAATCGTTCATACGGGAAATGTTTGTGCACTAAAGGCTCTTTATTGGGTACCTTCGTGCTAAAGGCCCATGCTCACACTTAGGCAGGTTGATCGGGTCAACCTACCTGAACTGTCCTGCAAATGCTCTACCGGGCCAGGCACCACGTGGATCTATAGTTTAGGAAAAGGATGCGACTTGGCCCATTTGCACAGCTTTTAGTGGGCCAGAAAGTACTATCTGACCCTCTAAAAGTACTTTTAGATTGGACATGGATATTTGGTAAAAAAATCGGTCAAAAAAATACTTTTAGCATGTATCGAAAAGCTATTTTGATTTATTAATTTTGCTTTTTGGACTAAAATACCCATGATAAAATATTATAATTACAAAAAATATCCTTTTTATATTTATTAATATATAATAATTATTATTATATTTTCTATCTTTATTATTGTATTATACTATAAATATAATATAATATTATATTATATCATAATGCATTAATATGTTATGTTATTTAATATCAAATTATGTTATATTATTATGCTATAGTATACAATATTAAATTATTATATTATAATAATTTTATATTACATTACAGTGATATTATACTATATCATATATTTATGTATTAATATATATTATATTTATTATGCTCTGTATAATATTATGCAATGTTCTTTATGATCATTTTATTATACTAAAAGTATTTTCTCAGTTTGTTTACCAAACACATATTAAAGTTTTACAACACTTTAGAAATATAGTTATCAAACAACAAATATATTTTTATAAAATCTTTATTTCAAAAAGCTCTACTTTCGAAAACTCTACTTTCGAAAGCTCTACTGCCAACAGCTCTGCCAAATGAGGTCTTCGTCGATTGTGCGGTTGAAGTTCGAACCAAATAGGTCGAACTAGTTCATCTCCGTCCAATTCACATACCAAAATCCTAAAGAAAAAAACTCTTTTTTCGGTAAATCGGCTACTCACACACCTCTGGCATGAGCATAGCCAACTACATCACTAGCAAGAAGACTACACAAAATAGAAGGAGAAGTTTGTTGGGTCTATAGAAAATCTCCCGAATGATAAGCGATAAATAAGGCAACCCAGTCTGCAGCTCGGTAAACCATCCGGAGAACATGCCTGGCCTGGATATTACGACACTCCCACATCATCCGTCATGTGTCACTGAAAAGCAGATGCTCTAGCACGTCCCACCCCTCCTCCCGTAATCGCTCAATCAACGCAGCGGAGTCCCCCTCCAGAATGATACAGTCAATCTTTAGTGCATATCTCGCAAAGGAGAGTCCCTCCCATACTGCCCTGAGCTCCACCCCAAAAGCTGAAGCCTCGAAAGAGCGCGAGCCCCCGCAGCAATCAGCCTAGAACGGTGGTCTCTGACTACAAATGCAACTCCAGCCCTATCGCCACCGTCGGGCAGGCTTCCGTCAAAATTCACCTTGAGCTGGCCAGGAGGTGGGAGCTCCCAAAAAACAACAACAAACCAGGACGCTATAATAGTGGAGAGGGGGTCCCAGGTTTTCCTAGCCATCCTAGATGAATCCAACCTAACAGTCTCAGTGACCTCCATAGCCTGGTGAAGTGTCCGCTCTATAATAGACCTCAACGGTGCCCTCCTGTCCTCAAAGACTCTGGCATTTCTGTCCAACCAAATATGATAAGCTAAGTGTTGGAAATTGTATCCTAAGAGTCAATCGTCAGTGTATTGATGATTGAATTTTGTAAATAAATTGACAAATTAATAAAGTGTTATTTGGCATTGCTCGTCATTTCATTGTAAATCTTCAAATGAACTCTTATATGATAAAGTCCTTAGGACTTGTTTTATGATAAAGGAGGATTTATCTTCAAGTTCTTAAACTTGTTTGCGACCAAATGATTTGCTGTTAATAGGACGATAGCATTGTCGAGATTAGGTCGTTGTGAGACATATACGTTGGTTGTCCTCTTAACCAAGGAGTGTGGAGACATTGATATGTCCCACAGGTGAAGTGTAGAAGTACATTTCACTGACCGTAGGGCTGGAAGTGGGCTCGGGCCGGCCCGAAGCCCATCGGGTCGGGCCGCGCACGGGCCGGGCTATGGGCTAGGCTCAATGCATTTCGGGCCGGGCTCGGGCTGAATGATTAAGCCCGTATCTATTTCGGGCCGGGCTCGGGTATTTCATTGGCCCGGCCCGGGCCCGTCCAAGCCCGAGCCCGCTGCCAACCCTGCCAGCCCGACTCGCAGGCCCGAATCGCAGCTAAGCTCGAGCCTGCTGCGGCGCTGCCAGCCCTACCTAAACGTTAAACCCAGTTCAGTTGCCATTGGAGCTAGAGATTTGCAGAGGCGGAGCCGCAGAGCGGACAAGCGGTGGAGGCGACGAGGCGTGGAGCTAGGGTTTCTCCGGTCGTCGTCGTCGACCGGTCGTCGTCGTCGTCGACTGTCCAAGCTCGGCGAAGTGGTGAAGAGGAGTCCCGACCATCCTATCATCGGCCAAGCTAGGTTTTGAGGTACGATTACGATTTACGAATGATCTTCTTCCATTCTTCGTTTTGGTTGGGATTTGCAGAGGCGCAGAGCGGACGAGCGGCGGAGGGCTTCTTCCGTTCTTCCGTTCTTCGTGTTGGTTGGGAATGATCTTCTTCCGTTCTTCCGTTCTCACCCCCATCGCCACCTGAGGGCTTTCACCCCATTGCGATTTGAGGGCTTTCACCCCCCTCTGGTATCTATGTGATCTCTGTTTTGTTGTCCATCAAAAAATCTCTGTTTTGCTTTCTGCTTTGCTTTATGCCGAAATTGTATCTAGAGGAATGATTGTTTGATCTCCAGTCCCTCTAGATACAATTTGTTTAGATGCATATGGTTCCCTAAGAGAAAAATCATCAGCAACATAACATTTGCTTGATATACAGCACCGAAAAAAAAAGTAAAAAAAAAAAAAAACAAGGGGACACTCTTTTATGATTCACCAGCTTCGTGAGCCTGGGTCACGAATACTGCCATAATTTCCAAGTATTCCTGGTATTCTCAAGCTGCCCTGTCTCAGGAGGTTGATGCTTACTGCACAGAAAGGCATCCTGAGTAACAATGAGAAAGGGGAATATATTTCACAGACAGAAACACACACAAAGAGAGAGAGAAAGAAACTCTAGTAGTTATATACAGGACATGCCTTCAGTTATATGCATGATGATCCTTTTCAAGCTAAAATAGTAGTTGATGTCTTGAAAGTTGAAACTGGCTGTAAACAACTCTAGCGAACTTGACTCATTTTTGTCAAATTGTGCTGTGCAATTCATTCATCAAGGAAAATCGAATGAAATATTCTCGTATATTGCCTGCATTTATTTTTATGTCACTAAATGTAATGTACTTATTTACAAGATTACACAGCAGCATGATGTTAACTGCAACATCACCTAAGATGCAAGAAAAGGTCTTATTCACACTTCTCCTTTTGCAAACCAAAACAATCAATATTTGTAATATCCGGGCCCAATTTGAGCCCAATACCTTTTTGGGCCCGTACTTGAGCATTGGGTCAGGACACCTAATGGGCCCAACTGGGACCCATTGTTGGCAGCCATTTGATGGAGGATGATGTGACTAGGGTAGGGCCAGCTGGGAAGCTGTGGAAGACCCAGCTGTTAAGCCTTTCATGAAGAGGAAGCTGGGCGTGACACCTCGCACCCCCCCCCCCCAAACCACTTAAGAACCTACTGGTTCTTCCTTCAAAAATCTCAAGAACCTATGAACCGGCAGAAGAGGTGTTGGAGTGGAGGCACCGGAGCACGGGATACTGCAATCTCCTTCTCCTCTTCCCGCAGAACGGAGTCTCAGAATCGTTAGCCTAGGCGTGGGAGCAGGGATCGTCGCTGGTACTCCCCAGAAGCTAGGTATGCCCCCTGCCTTCTCTTCTCCTGATTTATTCAGGACAACAAAGAAACAAAGAAAGAAGGGAGGAAGGGGACTGTTGGCTGGCCGAGGGCCACCGGCGACAGCCACCGGCTTCAGCTGCGATCACCGTCGGCGCGGGCGTCGGCTGCGGGCAGGCCAAGGGCGCGGCCGTGGGCTCAGCCGTAGGCACGGCTGAGGACGTCGCGAGCCCGGCCGCGGCACCGCCGGCTGTGGTCCGGCCCTCCCAAACTCCCCTTCTTCCTTCACTGGAGAAGAATAAAGAGAGGAAGAGAGAGGGTTTGGGAGCGAGAGAGAGAATATGGGAGGTTGGTAAAGAAAGGAAGAAGAAAAAGAAGAGAGGAAGAGGGGACTCATCCTCGTCGTCGTGTGCGGCGGCCGCCGGCTTCGGCCGCGAGCACCGTCGTCACAGGCTCGGCCGGGGACGCCGCGGGGCCTGGCCGCGGACGCCGCTGTTCGTGGCCTGGCCCCCTTCCGCTCGCCGTCCCCCCTTCCGCTCGCCATCCTCCCTTCATCGGAGAAGAGAGGAGGAGACCGTCGTCCTCTCTTCGCCGGAGAGTAGAGGAGAAGAGGAAGGGGAGATCGGGATAAAAGAAGAAGGGAGGAGAGGAAGCTTCGGGAAGGAGAAGAAAAGAAAAAGGAGAAGAGAAGAAAAGAAAAGAAAAAGGGAAAGAAAAAGAAAAAAAAAGAAAAAGAAGGAAAAGAGAAAAAAAAATGAAATGGGTTTAGCCAAATTTGACTAACCCAAGCCCAATTAGACTGGGCTAAGTCTAAATCTGAGCTCAATCAGATTGGGCTAAGTCTGGATGAGCCCAAACTATAAATTGGGTAAAATCCGAGCTAATTTAAGTTAAATAGAAATGGGTCCGAACCCAATTAAGCTGAGTTGGTCTCAGCAGACCTAATTGATTGTGAATCAGGCCCAATTCAAGCCCAATTCAACTGACAGAAGATTGAATTGATCTTGGGCTAACCCTGACTCATGCCCAAATGAGCTACATTGACCAAATCAGAGGACCCAATTGGCTAGAAAAGGTTGGACCCAATTATAAACGAGGCCCCATCCTTTAATTAAAAACCCAATCAACCCATGTGGACCTAATCTGGTTTTAAATCGAGCCCCAAAGGCTCTAAATTGGGTAAATTGGACTTGGGCTCGATCCTTGGATGGGATCCAAGCAAGTAAGTTCATAGTATGATGAACTAAGAAATTTTATAATAAATAAATGGGAAATAATGTGATCCCTATGGTGTTGTTTTAGGTGATTAAGGATTTGTCACCTGAACTTGAGAAATTTGGAAAGCGATTTGAGGTAAGTAATCTATCTTAATCTTATCGTAGATCTTGTATTACGTTTTATAAGATGAACCAGTGTTTTTCATACAATTTGAATTGTATACATGATTTGTGAAGAAAGTAAGTAATCTATTTTAATCTTATTATAGATCATGTGAGTACTATGTTTATTAAGATTTTAAAGTGTTATTCGTGTATATATTTCATGAATGGGTGTATCTTATTGTGGACCATGTATGCAAGTAACCTGTTCTAATCCTGTTATGGATCATGTCATGTTATTAATGTTTCCTCAGCATTTTTTTTAAGTATATATGTTTCATGCATGATATGTTACAATGCATAAGTAACTTGCCTGATCCCAGAAGCTATGGCCATGTATGCAACATGATTATGCTGGTATTTTAATCATGCATGTAAGTTTATACAGTCTTAGCTAGCCAAGAGGCACTATAATGGGCTCAAAGATGCTACTGATCGAATGCAACTGAACTGACCTTGCTAGTGGCCGAGAATAACTTCGCTGGCCTTGCTAGTGGCCGAGAATGACTAGCTGGCCCCGCCAGTGGCCGAATGGACTTCGCAGTAGCATCCGAGAGAATGGACCACGGCATGCCGGGGGCACGGTTAGATATGCATATTTTGTGACTTGCAATACTGCTTTGTTTAACTTGCATACATAGTATGCCATGATAATTGTTAGATAACCATGCATGTCAGCTTCTCAAACCCTGATAAACATGTTTAGCCTACTAGTCGATCCGGTAAGATTATGCAGGATTACTTACTGAGCCGTGTAGCTCACGTCTGTTTATTTTTCATTTTCTTTCAGATCCTCACCAGTGATTGCCATCAGATGTATTTTTATTTTGTTACAGAGCTTCGTTATTTTTGGAGAAGCTTATATACTTTTGTACATCTGAACAGCATAGAAGTTATGTATTTTTGGTATCAATCTTCAAGGTTGTAATGCAAATATTTTAATATATAAAAGTTTGAAATCTATTGGCTACCTGTTACCCCTGTATGAGGCTGCGTGCTACTGTGGGCGATAGTCGGCAATAGCACGGCCGTGTCACGAATCCGGGTCCGGGGCGTGACAGCCAACAATGGGTCCCAGTTGGGCCCATTAGGTGTCCTGACCCAATGCTCAAGTACGGGCCCAAAAAGGTATTGGGCTCAAATTGGGCCCGGATATTACAATATTGGCTGCACAAATGCACTTATAGATGTTTTACATTTGAGTTGTGACTGCATTATGCTTTTATTTACTTTATCAGTTTATCATGCTTATTGCCTGTGTTGAGTGCATCCCTTGAGTACCTTTATAAAAGGAAGCTTGGCTTTCTCTACATTTTGCAGTATAGGAATATAGTTGGCTGATTGAAGATTTTTATTTTTCTATTTGGGCAGATTATTTTTACTAATGTCTCATTCTAAAATCGGTGAAAATGAGACTGTTGAAGATTTAACGAATGAGGATGATAGAAATGAAGCTACTGCTGAAAATGTTTGTGATAATTCTTCTAGAAAAAGATCTTGGGTATGGAATCACTTTATCGAGGAAAAAAATTCTGAAGGGTCAATAGCCAAGTGTAAATATTGTAAAAAAGTTTTAAGTGGGAGCACTAAAGGAGGAACGAGTCATCTAAAACGCTATCTTGAAAATGTTTGCAAGAAGTATCAAAAGAATCCGACTAATCAGTTGCTCTTACTACCAAGTTCAAAAGATCCGATAAAGTGTTTCAAATTCAATTAAGAAGAGAGTAGAAAAATTCTTGCAAAATTTATCATATGTGCTGAGCTTCCATTTCGTATTGTTGAGCACACTCTTTTTCTGGATTTTATGAGATCTCTTCAGCCATTATTCAAAATTATGGGTCGTAAGACTGTAAAACATGATTGTATGGCTTTATATCAGGAAGAGAGGAAAAAATTGCATGATGTATTCAAGAACCTAAGTTCTCGGGTTAGTTTCACTACTGATATTTGGACATCTAATCAAAAAATTGGTTACATTTCTTTTACAGCACATTATATTGATTCTGATTTTGTTCTACATAAGAAGATTATTAGTTTCAAAAAACTCCCATACCCTCACACCAGCTTTGCAATTGAAGATGCTGTAAGAAAATGTCTTGTTGAATGGAAATTGGATTGTAAAATATGTGCTATTACTTTGGATAATTGCAGCACAAATGATACTGTAATGAGAAGGCTCCGAGATCACTTTTGTTATTCAATATTGTTTAATGGGGAGTACCGTCATATTAGATGTTGTGCACATATATTAAATATTATGGTTCAGGATGAAATGAAAATCATTCATGAAGCTATTGAATGTATAAGAAAAATTGTTAGATATGTTTCTGCATCCCCATCTCGAATGCAAGCATTTAATGAAATTGTACAACATATGAGACTTCCTGCTAGAAAAGGACTCACTTTGGATGTTCCTACAAGATGGAATTCTACTTATGAAATGTTGCATGATGCACTTGGTTATAAAGATGCTCTTATTAGATATGCAACTGAGCATTCATGTGTATGCCCCACCAATGATGAATGAAAAAAGGCTTCTATAATTCTTAAATTTTTAGAAGCCTTTCTTGATGCCACTGAAGTATTTTCTGGTTGTAAGTATCCCACATTCAATTTATACCTAAAAGAAGTTTGGGGAATTAGGGCTTTGTTGATGGATGAAAGTATCGATACTGATGAAACAGTGAAGCAATTAACAAATGAGATGCTAAAGAAGTTTAACAAATATTGGTCTCAGTGCAATAATTTGTTGGTAATTGCTTCTATTTTGGATCCCAGATCAAAGCTGATATTTGTAGAGTTTTGTTATCAAAAGGCATTTGAGTTGGAGGAGTGCAAGAAAAAGGTTGATGATATTCGTGCTTGTCTTTTTAAATTGTATAATGAGTATGTAGATGCAACAAGAATGCAGCCCTCTATGAGTTCAAGTGAGCGAACATCTAATTTTGGTGGATAAGGTGATATAAGTTCAGTTTCTTCCAAAAAAAAAATTTGGTATGGATTTTGCTCAATTTAGAAGTCAGAGTTCTTCAAAACGCCCTAAGAGATCCGAGTTGGATAGTTATTTGGATGATGATGTGCTTCTTGATTTGGAGAATAAGGAGTTTGACATCTTGGCTTGGTGGAAGAGCAATGCAGCAGTCTATCCTATACTATCAAGAATAGCTCGAGATGTTCTAGCTATTCCAGTCTCCATTGTTTCATCTGAGTCGGCATTCAGCACTGGTGGTAGAGTTGTGGATCAGTATTGAAGCTCTTTGAGCCCTTCTACCGTAGAAGCCTTAGTTTGTACCCAAGATTGGCTTCGTGAACAATATGATGAAGGTATATAAGTCTTTTAAATTTATCTAATATTTTTTATTTGCTTATTGTACTTATAATTTAAACATTTATGATTGATTTGCGTGTTAACAGTTGCAAATTGCTCGAGTTCTGTAATGTTGAATGTAGATGACGACACCCTGGACTCCTGGAGTGGGCAATTTGGGAGAACTGAATGACGATACCCTCATCAGATGTAGTTCATACCTAAAGTATCAAGTATCAAGTATGTTTGTTGATGGAGTATTTTCAACCCTAGCTGTTAGAGATCAATGTGGAAACTCTGCCTATCGTTGGGTCAACAGGAATATGCTGAGTTAGTTTTACAATGTTTTGCCAAGAGTGGGAATAATGAATAGTCTATGCATGTGGAAGGATTCATTTAAGATTCACAGTGGGTGGGTGAAATATAACTACTGGTGCATCAATTATGTTTTCTTCTTCAAATTGTTAGATCTTCGTGTTGTTAGATCAGTGTAGTTTGATCACAGTGTTGGATCACACAATTGTTATTTGCAGGGTTGGAGACCAGCCATCACTGTGAAACAAATTCTTGTGGGAATACAGGACTTACTTGATCAGCCAAATCCTGCTGATCCTGCCCAGACTGATGGTTATCACCTATTTATCTAGGTTTGTGGATTAATAACTCATCTTTGAGTACATTGGCAGCTTCAATTGTTTCTGTTGATGCATCAATTTATATGAACTATTGAATTTGCAGGACCTAGCAGAGTATAAGAGACGGGTTCGACGGCAGGCCAAGCAGCACCCCCTGCTGATCTAATATTGCCCTAAGTGGGGAGTTGATGTTGCGCATCTGTCAATACTCGTATACTTTTCTTTTGTTTATGCCTGTCTGGACTGGACCATAAATGTTAAGTTTGGTTGCCAACACCTCTGTTATATCAACTTGCTTGTTCGGTTTGGTTCAAACTTTTGCTGATATCGTGGTTCATGGTGTTTATAAAGAGGTTGATCTGTGATTCTAATGTTATTTTGATGCAGTTGGTTTGCTTGCTGCATTTTTTAGTTGGCATCATTATGGATTGATGATTAGGAAAATGAATTAAGAAATTGGCAACCACATTCAGAGAACCACCCTCTCAGAAGTCAGGACCAACCGGGTTGGCCCAAACGGGCTGGCCCAAATGGGCTCGGGCCAGGCCCGGCCCGAAGCCCGAAAAAAAAATGTCGGGCCGGGCTTGGGTAGGGGTGTGGCCCAGCCCGGCCCGGCCCACTTCCAACCCTAACTGAACGTGACCAATTCCGGAACAATCTACTATCGAGAGATGTTCCAAGTGGATATGGGTATAAGTATCTCTCAGACCTGAGATCACCACAGTGACTAGCAAGCAACTCACTATACTTTGGCACCGGACTAGCAAAATTTCTAATTCTGGGATGGAAGGTTACTGGGTGCAGTCAAGTACTTGCAAAATCAGTGCGTGAGTTAAGATGGAATTGACCCCTCCTGGAAACAGGAGATAATGCTTTGTATTCAATTTAGTAAAACCTTGGCCAGGGTAATCCTTGTGAGGAGTCACAGAATTTCTAAAGTTGATCACATAGAGGATGTACTTATTACAGAGTTGACAGAACTCTGAAGTTATCCTGACATTAGGAGTCAAAGGGATGAATTATACAGTAACCATAGTCCTGCGTTTCAGAATATTTGCTTCGCATATATTCGGCCTATCCGGACGTCGGGTACCATTGCTAGATGGTCATTTCGATTAATACAAGAAGTTGTTCTTGTACTACTGACTTAGGTTCGAACCTATGGGGTCACACGCATAGAAGTTTCTAGGTTAATCAAATGGCTGATTGATGATTAAGAATCATTCAGGGATAATTTGGTCAATTCGATTGACAAATTATCCTAAGTAAAAGTTGCATTAAAATAATTATTAAATTATTGGAGGGTTAATTAGTAATTGGATTACTAATAAATTTAATTTGATTGAATTATTGGACTTTAATTAAGCCAAATTGAATTAGATTCAATTTGAGCTAAATTAGGGTTTGACCTAATTCGATCGGATTCGACCCGAGCCGATTGGGCATAACCTAATTG
Source organism: Phoenix dactylifera (assembly GCF_051530095.1). Taxonomy (NCBI): domain Eukaryota; kingdom Viridiplantae; phylum Streptophyta; class Magnoliopsida; order Arecales; family Arecaceae; genus Phoenix; species Phoenix dactylifera. The sequence goes on from NC_143190.1 coordinate 45,046,305, forward strand.
ATCAGACTTGACCCAATTGGATTGGGCTTGACTCAAGTCAATTAAGAGTTCTTATTTGATGAGGATTAAGAGTCCAAATAATCAGAATTTATTATGGGGAAGAATTCCTAAAATTTAGGACCCTAGCTTTCTTTCTTGGAGAAGAAAGACACCTCATTCTTATCCCTAAAAGCAGTGGTGCCTATCCTCTTTATTTTTAGCTAATTTTTGGCATGAGGAAAGAGGAGGCATGGAGCTATTTTTCAAAAAAATATGGCGCCTCAAATCTTCCTAAAAAGATAGGAATCAAATCCCTAATTTGTAGGGATTGCATGGCGCATCAAGGAGGATGGCGTGCAGCTGAAGTTTGGGGCGTAATAACCCCCTAATTTATAGGGATTCTTGGCATAAGATTAAAAGAGAATTTGTTCATCTCTTAGCTTCCGATTCATCAAAATTTTTTGGAAATTTTATCAGTCAAATTCATTGGCCAAAAGAGGTGTGAGGCGTGGGGGGTCTTTTAGCTATAAAAAGACCCCCACGCCTAGGGTTTGAAAAAGATGGTCTTTAGAAAGGGTTATAAATTCTGAAAAGATTCTGAGAGCCAGCCACCTTCTCTCCTCCTTCTTCTTCTTCATCTTCATCCTTCATCCTCTTAAAGAAGAATCAAAAGTTGAGTGCTTCGAGGGAGAAAAATTCAGCCACTGCAGCACCTCTGCACAAGCTAGCACTCCTGCAGTTGTGGATCTTCCTAGAGCTTCGCGTGGGCTATCCGTAGAGGCCGGACGTGTGTGAGGCTATACAAGATGATCAAGGCATCATTAAAGTTCTCAAAGCAAAAAGGTATGAGATCTGATCTTATTAAAAATTAAGATTAGAAATCAACTAGATTGCTGAAATTCTGCATGACTACATGTTAGACATAAAATCATGCCTACTTGTTTAGGATAAATGTTTAAAGTTCTGGATCTATTTTTGTTATAGAGATATGATCTCTAGCATGCATAGGAATTAAATAGTTTAATTCATGCTTCCACTGTAAAATTTTTAAAAAAATACAACACTAAGTAGACGGCAGCAATACCCCACCCAGCAGTACGCGGGGATCGAGTGGCAACCCTCACCTGCCGAAGGAACTCCTCCACCACAACACCGAACACTGACATGGGGAATGATGCTCTCCTCCACACCTGAGCTGCTCGCGGGCACTCAAACAACACATGGCTGATGGTCTCCATCGAATCCGAGCAGTCCCCACACATCGAAGAAATCCTGAAACTCCTCCTGACCAGCAAGCTCCTAGTCAATAGGCAGTCCCAAAGTACCTTCCAGATGAATAGAGCCACTTGGGGATGAACCGCAACATCCAGACCCAGCTGCCATCACACTGCCTAGACACCTTGCCACCCATCACCGTCTGTAGGTCCGCCGCATGTACCCTGGCTGATCCCGTCGCCGCCCACACCTGCTTATCTGGTACGCCCTGAAGTAGCAGGATGGCAAGCACTCACTCAGCTAACTGCGCCCAAAGGTCTCCCTAATCAAGGCTTCGTCCCACCGACCCCCTCCAGCGATTATCAAATCACTGACTCTGAGCCCGGCCAACCTCATCGAGTCAACCAACGCCGGTATCCTACACAGCGATAACTCCATCAACTACTTATCCTACAGAACATTGACTGACCGCCCATCTCCGATCATCCACCTGATCTCCGGTAACACAGATGGAGCGGAGGAACAGATCTCTCTCCATATCAATGAACAATGGCGATCGGTACTGAACTCCACCCCAGTCACGTATGCACCATACTTTGCCCTCAGTAAGGCACTCCACAATCTATCCGGCTCTAGAATGAACCTTGTGGTCTGCTGCTCTGCTAGAACCCCCGCCTCGCCAACAAAGACTGCACCCCCAAACCTCCCTATCTAAGAGGCTGACATATTACCTCCCACGCCACCAGGTGAATGCCTCTCCTACCCGCCTGGCTGCCCCACATAAAGTTCCTGAACAGCTGCTCTAGAGACCTCAATAGGGAAGTCAGCACGGGCGTGCTCACCAACAGATACACAGGTATCGAGCTCAACACCGATCGTACTAGGATGATACGCCTCATTATAGAGAGAGAGTCCATCTGTCATCCCTCCAGCCTACGTCTGATACTCATCTCGACATTGGAGCAGTCACTCCACCTAAGCCACCGGCTGGTGATAGGGATCCCAAAATACCTCATCATGCCCTTCTGCTCACCCACACCCAGAATCTCTTTAATGGAGGCTTTGATCTGTGGTCGGGTTCTCGGACTAAATCAAATAGCTGACTGCCACGGGGACGTGGTTGGAACGCGCTGAAGACGCGGGGATGGCGATGGCAGTGACGGCTCCGAGATGGCTGGGCTGCATTTGAAACGGGCGGAAGAAATGGGAGCATGATCGACGGGAGGAAGAAGACATGGATCTGCCGCGGAGGAAGGCTTGGAGGTGTTGTGGACGGCGGGATGGCTGGGCGTTGTGCTTGGATCACGCTGCAGTCGAATGAGCGTGGGAGGTTGGGGAGGCTAGGAGGTTGATCCGGTGCTGGGATCACTGGGATGAAAGGAGACACGGGCTGAGGTAAAGGAGGCTGCTGTGAATCTGATCACGGCTTGGAGCTGAAAAGATGGACGGCTGCGATGGGAATGTTGATCATGGAAGAGGGCGCGGTAGCTGATCTGGAATGGAGCTGGGGTCTTCCGTGGTATGGTTAGCACAATGTGGAGAATCACTCGGGGGCAAATGTGCTCGACCAGGTCATGGTAGGATTGGGCCTACGCAATCTGTACCAAATGTGCATTTAAATTTTAATTTGTAATAACCTGTACCAAACGAAAATATAATATTAAACCGGTGAATTTATCATTATCACTTAGCAATAACACTAATTTAGGTGATATGAGATTGCACTTTTGTGCTCTCATCACACCCCCCAACTAGCTTATTGCTAGTCTCTAGCAATTAACAAGCAAACGATAAATGAGGGCACAAAAAGATGTAGTCTAACTTATGACTCTCTCTTTTTTTTTTTATTGAAGCTAAATATACAAAACTAAGATATGTACCCATTTTCGTAGGGAGTCACGATTGCACTTAGCACGTGCAATAAGCCTTTAAACCCCTAGGTTACCCTAGTGGACGAGTTTTGTCTCGCGAGGGTTTGCAGTGAAGTTATCTACAAACTTCAACAGTCAGAAATTTCTAATTTTTAACTCGAAATTTGAACAAGTATTACTGTATGAAACTAGAATTGAAAGGACAATAGAGACTTGTTGCTATCCTATTTAAGTAGACTCTAACTCAAGTTTCGTTACACCCCATCTATCTGCTAACAAGTCAAGAATGTAGTGAGGTGCAAGATAGTATCATATAAATGAGTGGCTTTCACTTACTTCCAACATGATCACTCCAATTTTCAAGACTTTTTAGAGTTAAATGATAATGAACACCCCAGATTTATTTATTTATTTATTTATTTATTATTATTATTATTATTATTTTAGATTGAATGCTAAGAAGAATGACTTATGCAATATCTAGCCTTATTAAGCTTTCTAACTAACCCATGTAGCGAGTGTTAGGCCAATGACTCCCGATTCAGATGGCTCAGGGCACTAGGTGTAAAGACACCTTAACAGGCTTAATAACTCAAGTCAACTAGGCTCCAAGGCCAAATTAGTCACTCAGAGTTTAATCTCAGCCATCCTCACCTTTTTACGCGAACGCTCGCTGCTTGCCAAGCAAGAGGCCCGGTTACTCAGTGAGAAGACTTAAAATAAACTCGTTTTATTTTCTTCTCTTTTTTTCATAATAGGGTGTTCATCACACACATATAACTTTAAATTATCCAGAAGATTAAAAGTATTCGTATTAGTTGCAAGTTTACATACCCCACTATTCATGTGCTTACGTGTAGATGCTAAATCATCTTATATCATGTTAGCAGAAGACAGGTGGGACGAAAACTAAAGCTAGAACTGTTATCATATTCCTCAACTCAAAGCTAGTGTCAAAGCAATTCTTAGTTTATACAGCCAAAAAGATTAGATCTTGAGTTAAAAATTTGAAATCCCTTCTCTTTTTCTTTTTTTAAATTTTTTTTAGGCAGAAAAATCAAAAATATTCTCAACTCCATACCTAAATCTAACATTGTCCTCAATGTTAAAGAAAATTTAACGCAGTAATAGGACAGAGGAGAAGTTACCTGATATGGGTAGGTAAATTGACAATTAGGGCAAAAAAAACTCCAAATCTGCATGTTAGTAATTTATTGGTTTTTTTAATTAATTATATTATATTATATTATATTATTTTTATAATATCTCTATGTTGGGTTGCCTCCCAAGAGCGCTAAGTTTTATGTCTTCAGCCAGACAAAATGTAAATTCACTCATAATAGACAGGGTCGATCAGAAGTGTCTCCTCGACTTCTGGACTCAGATACTCAAGGTATGGTTTTAGACGATGTCCATTGACTTGAAACAATCTACCATCCTTAGTATTGCATATTACTACCGCACCATGCGGATGCACTTTCTCGACCGTGTATGGGCCAGTCCAGCGAGATTTAAGTTTCCCATGGAATAGATGTAATCGAGAATCATATAAAAGAACTTTTTGTCCTTGGTAAAAGAACTTTACGAGTAATCATTTTATCATGTATGACTTTCATGCGATCCTTGTACTTCTTAACACACTCGTAAGCATCGTTCCTAATTTCATCAAGCTCGTCAAGCTGAAGCTTTCTATGTTCTCCTGCCTTGTCGAGATCGAAATTTAGGCGTTTGATTGTCCAATAGGCCTTGTGTTCTAACTCGACAGGTAAATGGCAAGCCTTGCCATAGACAATCCTATATGGGGACATTCTAATTGGTGTTTTGTAGGCCGTACGATATGCCCACAATGCGTCTGTTAAACTAAGGGACCAATCCTTTCGAGATGGTTTGACAGTTTTCTCAAGGATGGTCTTGATTTCTCTGTTGGAAATCTCAACTTGTCCACTCGTTTGTGGATGATATGGTGTACCGATCTTGTGGTGATGTTGTACTTCCTAGCAAGGGCTTTGAAAATTCTATTGCAAAAATGTTTCCCCCCATCACTAACGATAGCACGAGGGGTGCCAAAGCAAGCGAAGACAGATTCCTTAAGAAACTTGATCACTACTTTGTGATCATTGGTCTTACATGCGACAGCCTCAATCCACTTGGACACATAGTCAACAGCTAGGAGTATGTACTGGTGCCCAAATGACATAGGAAAAGGACCCATAAAATCAATACCCCAAACATCAAAGATTTCTACAATTAAGATCGGGTTAAGGGGAATCTCATTTTTTTTGAAATTTTTCCTAGTCTTTGACATCGGTCACATGATTTACAATACTCGTGTGAGTCATGAAATAGTGTGGGCCAGTAAAATCCACACTGCAAAACCTTTGCAGCCGTCTTTTTACCACTGAAATGACCACCACAACCGTGGTCATGACAAAAAGAAAGGACTTTCCTTTGTTTGTATTTAGGGATACACCGTCGGATGATCTGATCAGGGCAATATTTAAATAGGTATGGTTCATCCCAAAAATACCACTTCACACAAGCTAGGAAGCGAAATTGCTCCTGTTTAGTCCAAGAGCTAGGCATTTGTTCAGTAACGAGGTAGTTGACTATGTCAGCATACCATGGAACATTGGTATGGAAAATCATCATTAGTTGTTCATCCGAAAAAGTTTCGGATACAGGTAATGATTCTGCAGATGACTCAACAATCAGTCTGGGCAAGTGGTCAGCTACTACATTTTCAGATCCCTTTTTATCTCGGATTTCGAGATCAAATTTTTGGAGCAATAGGATCCAACGAATGAGCCTTGCCTTAGCATCCTTCTTTGTGAGAAGGTACTTAAGGGCGGCATGATCAGAATAAACAAGAACCTTAGATCCTATCAGGTAGGGGCGAAATTTATCAAGAGCAAAAACAACTGCCAACAATTCTTTTTTAGTGGTGGAATAGTTAAGTTGGGCATCATTTAGAGTTTTGCTCGCATAATGAATCACATGGGGAAGCTTCCCCACTCGCTGACCTAGGACGGCACCTATTGCATAATCAGATACATCATACATGATTTCAAATGGCAGATTCCAATCAGAGGATCTTATGATGGGTGCTGAGGTTAGTTTAGACTTCAGTCTTTCGAAAGCAGTTATACAAATTGACAAAAAATTAAAAGTAGCATCTTTCGCCAACAGATCGCATAAGGGTTTCGACAATTTACTGAAATTCTTGATAAAGCGGCGGTAAAAACCTGCATGCCCTAAAAAGGATCTGACTTTCCTAACAGTTTTGGGAGGTGTAACTTAACAACTAATTCTACTTTGGCTTTATCCACCTCAATTCTCCTTTGTGACTTATTGTGTCCCAAAACAATACCTGATTCTACCATGAAATAACACTTCTCCCAGTTAAGAACTAAGTTTTTCTCTTTACAGCGTTCTACAACCAGTGTCAAGTGGTGCAGATATTCATCAAAATTGGATCCAAATACAGAAAAGTCATCCATGAAAACTTCTAAAAAATTTTCCACCATGTCGGAGAAAATACTCATCATACACCGTCGGAATATAGCCGGTGCATTGCATAGCCCAAAAGGCATGCGACGATAGGCAAAAGTGCCATAAGGACAGGTGAACGTGATTTTCTCTTGATCCTCACATGCGATAGGAACTTGGTTATATCCAGAATAACCATCGAGGAAACAATAATGAGAGTGGCCAGCTAGACGTTCTAGCATTTGATCGATGAAGGATAGAGAAAAATGGTCTTTCCTAGTCATGGCATTAAGCTTTCTATAGTCGGTGCATACTCGCCATTCCGTTTGGACTCGAGTAGGGACTAACTCATTGGGATCATTTTTCACCACAGTGATGCCAGACTTCTTTGGCACGACTTGAACTGGGCTTACCCACTGACTATCAGAAATAGGATATATAATCCCGGCATCTAAAAGCTTGATGACCTCGGCTCGAACTACGTCCTTCATGATTGGATTAAGTCGTCTTTGTGGTTCTCTAGAGATTTTTGCATCTTCTTCTAGATGGATTTTATGTTGGACCACAGAAGGACTAATCCCCTTAATATCGGCTATAGACCAGCCGATAGCTCCCTGATTCTTCCGAAGGATACTTAATAACTTATTTTCCTGTTCTTTAACAGGTAAGGTCTTGTTGTCTCCAAGAAATGCATACTTCAAGTTTTCGGAAAGGTCTTTAAGTTCTAGCTGGGGAGGTTTGACATTGGATGACACTAGCTGAGAGTTTGAAATAGGCAATGATTCAAACTTGGTGGCCCATCTGCTAGTATCCATCATAGGAATAGAATCTAACAATGCAAGGGTTACTGGGATGTGACTACCTGGATTTTTCACTGGTTCAGTTTCGAGGACTATAAAATTCACAGGGTAGTAAAACTCATTTACCTTTACAATCACATCCTCTACAATTCCCTTAGGATACTTCACAGTCCTATCTGCTAATGACAAAGTAATGTTTGTGGGCTTTAATTCTCCCAAATCTAGTTTGGTGTAGACAGAATAGGGTAACAGGTTTACACTAGCTCCTAAATCTAGGAGAGCTCTCCGAATGATGGTTTCTCCTATTTTAATTTCAACAGTGGAGAAACCAGGGTCCTTGTATTCTGGGGCAATCTGTTGTTGAATAAGAGATGAGGCTTGTGCTGCCATCACAGCTTGCCTAGAAATACTGGTTTTTCTTTTCATCATGGTTAGGTCTTTTAAGAATTTTGTATAGGAGGGGATCTGTCTGGTGGCATCTAGGAAGGGTAAATTTATTTGGACATTTTTAAAAACTTCCATGATTTCATCGTATTGAGATTTTTTCTTTGAGTCTTGTAGTCTACTAGGAAAGGGAGCTTTGGGTGTGTACGTCTCTATTGGTTTCTCCTCTATTCCTTGTGTTCCCTGTTCTTGTGCCTTTTTCTGAGTGGGGTTTAGTTCCTATTTTTCTTCTTTTTCTTGTACAAAAAGTTGGACTTTGTTGTCCACTTGTTTGTCAGACCGTAAAGTGGTAATTACCTGGACTTCATGGGTAGGGTTTCCATTAGAATCAATCTGAAACTTACCTCTTGGCCCTTGATTCTGTTGCCTACTAGGGTTAGGCACTGGTTGACTAGGTAGTTCACCTTTCTTCCTATCCCCTAGAGAGTTTGCTATTTGGCATAGACTAACCTCAAGTTTTGCAATTGCATGCGCATGGAATTGGTTAGTCTGGGTTTGAGCCATGTTGGTCTGTTGTTGCTGTTGGATAAAATCTTGTTGTTGTTTCATCATATTAGCCGTCATGGTTTCTAATGGTAAAGGTTGCTGTGGGATAGGAGCATTATAAGGAGGTACAGATGGAACCAAAGGTTAGTTCATTTGTGTTGGACCTATCCTGGAGAAGTTTCTCTGAAAACCTGGTAGACCACCTTGATGCTGAATATGTTCATTTTGCTTGTATGAGAAATTTGGGTGGAACCTATTATCAGGGTGGTAGACTGGGCTGAATGAATTGGGAGTGGGCTTCTTGAAGGCACTATATGAATTTAGAGCATTTGTTTGCTCGGCCTTTATGGTGGGCAGATTAGGGCAGCACTCTACTAGATGTTCTGGACTGTTACACGAGACACATAAACTATGTGACTCGTGATTCACTTTCATGATGGAATTTAACTCTTTATATGAACTCGAGCTAGTGGAAACAGTGAAAGCATCAAACTTTTTACTTAAGTTATTCATTCCAGTCACCAGATTGGACATGACATTTTTGAGATCTGGGTCTGCTTTCATTTCATAATTACCTGGTTTTCTAGACTCGAACTCATCTCTATTTACTTCCTCACCATAGCTACTCCAATTTTGGGCGTTCTCGGCTAAGTCAACAAGAAATTCATAGGCTTGATCTGGGGTTTGGTTCATGAACCTACCCTTGTGCATGGACTCAATCATGTTTCTATGTGCCGGAGATAGTCCTTTATAAAAGAAGTGGACCAGATCAGCCTTATCAAGCCCATGGTGCGGGCACTTGACCAAAAGATCATGGAATCTTTTCCAAAGTAGGAAAAATTCCTCCTCAGATTTTCCTCTAAAAGTTCTGATGGCATCCTTAATTTTTTCAGTTTTTACTATAGGATAGAACTTAGCTATAAACTTCCTAAATAGTTATTCCCATGATGTGATGGAATTTGAAGCAAGGGAATACAGCCATGCAGCAGCACGATCCTCTAAAGTCATGGGAAACAACCTTAATTTAATACCCTCTTCATCTAAGTTTTGATTTCTAAACGTTTGACAAATTGTCAAAAATTTGTTTCGATGAATGTAGGGTTGTTCACTCTCGAACCCATGAAACTTGGGTAACATGTTTATTGTTACAACCCGAATCTCGACTTGGGCTGCATTATTAATTGGTAATACTTTGCAAGTAGGGGGACTAGCGGATGCGGGTGCAAACAACTCATTCAAAGTTCTAATATGTTCACCCATTGTAGAGAGATTGACGGTTGGTTTACAGTTCGCAGGTTGTGATGAAAAGTTCTGTCAATCTCAGGATCAAATGGGTTTAACTTATCCCTTAATGACCTTCTACCATGCATACATTATCAACAATTCATTAGATTTGACTCCTAAAATGAACGAAATCCTAAGAGAAGAGAAGGGCTAGACACAGATGACCACAACCAACACCACACAACAATTTAACTCTATTAGTCTTAGAATTAAGTGAGGTTTAGTAGCTTTTAATCTAGTTGTACAGAGATTTATCAGGTTAAAAAGTTTCTGAAATTCTCTCCTAGATTAGACAGCTCCTAATCTCCCTTTCAGATTAAGCTTGAGCTTACCAGTTAAGCGATCCAGTAACCAGTGACCAAAAAAGTCCCGAGATGTGTGGTGGTGCCAGAAGGGATACACTGATACCACAATACCCGTAACAGTTCTCACTATTGTAAAACTTTACTAGACATCACCAATTAATAAATTCTCACTGGAGTGGCTTTCAGCCGCTTCTTTCTAAAAGCCTAATTGAGCTCGAAAATCCTAAGGCCAATGTCTAATTGATTTTAATTTAATTTGGCATAGGATATGTATGCAAGGTGGCGATTTTTGGGCTAAGGACAGGTAATGACTTCCTGACCTTATCTTTTTAATAGGTTTTGCCCTTAAATTATTTTATGCAAATGTTTAATACTAAATGTAGCAAATAATCAATGATTTTTTTAAAGTTTATGCAATGTCATTAGGTTGTACAACTAAATGAGCAAGCAATTTTTTTTCTTCTTTTATTATTTTTATATTTATTTTTTTTAAATTTTTTTTTTAATTTTATGTTTTTTTTAAAAAAATTATATAAGAAGAACTTGAATGTAAACTAAAAACTAATCCTTATGCGTCAGTCAATCTCCGAATGCCCGTTGAATAAACTCTGGAGATTACTTCGTGAGGAGCCCCAATAGAGGTATGATAATCTCGGAGGATTGCACCCTATCAATTACTAGCAAAAAATAATAATTTTTTAAATTTTTTTATTTAATTAATTTTTTTTAAAATTTAAATTTCAAATTTTGAATTTCAGAATTCAAATTTTGAATTTAAATTTTTAAATTTTAGAATTTTGGAAAAAAATTTAATTTTTAAAAAAAATTGAATTTTAATTTTTTTTCAGAATTTTAAATTCTGAATTTCAAATTTCAGAATTTAATAGCTACGAAATTATTAACTAAAAATAATCAAAACAAGAAACATTAATAAAAATAATAATAATAAAAAACTTACTACCGGAGTGCGTTCACTCCGGGCATCCAAAATTCGATTTAATCTTCGTGATCGTTCTTGCTTCTCGATTTGCCTCCCCGACAACGGCGCCAAAATTTTGTTGTCCGATTCCTGTTTACCTAAAAATATGCTAAACAGATCGTTGTTAGAACCGACAAACAAAGTTTAATTTAATTTTACTCTTACCTTTTCTACTTGAAGAATAGTGGTCGTAAGAGGTCGATCCACAGGGAGGTAATTGGAGTTGCTTAAAAATAAAAATGTTCGCTCGGATTCAAAATCGATTTTTGAATAAAAAGAAAAACATTATGTCGTGGATGTTGACGGATTCTCTAATCTACTAGAGAATGTTTTCTACTTAAAATTAACTAAAAGACAGGTACTTAGATTCAAAGAGCATTTATATATTTAACTAATCAAAGAAGAGTTTTGGCATAAGTTAAAATGGATAAAAACCAGTGCTAAGAAGATCAAAAGCCTAGAACATAAATTCCATAAAAGAAAATTTAATGTATTGTATAAAAAGCAGAAATTAAATTGAACCTAGAACAAGGATTGCATGAAAGAGAATTGATGGATTTCATAAAAAGAAAACTGATTACAAATAAAAATGGAGATTAGAGGCCTAATATTCCTTCTATTTTGCAAATAAAATAAATTACTTCTCTTCTCCCTCTCTCTCCCACGGTGGAACATAAAATACTAATTTCCTCTTTTTTTTCTTTCTTCTTCCCAAAAGAAACAGAGCACTCCTCCCCTGTTTCTTTTTGGACCAAACGAGCTCTTCCCCTGTTCCTTCTTGAACCAGCCGACCACCTCGCCGAGAGCTCCCTTCCTCCTCTCGTTCTCCCCTTCTTATAGATCGCCACAGCATGGAGAGGAGGAGAAACGGGCGCGGGATCTCGGGAGGTGGATCCGGATGAAGAGCACCGCGGGTGCTTGGATGCGGAGAAGGCTGGACCGGCGTGATCCGTGGATGGCGCCTTAGATCATTGCGGCTCGGATGCGATGCTTGGCGGCGGAGGAGCCGGGAGGATCGATTGATTTGGGAGGGACCTAGGAACATGGAATGGGCGCACGGCTGGGAATGGAAGATTGGCTAGCCGTGGGATCACTTGGAGAAGCTGGGAGGAGGCGTTCACGGCTTGGATCCGGGCGCTGGGACGTTGGGATTTCGAATCTGGCTCGGGCGCGATGCTGGGAGGATGCGGAATAGATGGAGGCATGCGGGATCGCCGGGAGGAATGCTTCACGGATGGAAGAAGATGGATCTTCTTCTTTGGCCCACGGACGGATGCAGGATCCGTGATGAACGCGGACGGGCGCTGGAGGAGACTGGATTGCTGGGATTCCGGGATGAAAGGCCACGGGGATGTGGTTGGAACGCGCTAAAAAAGCGGGGACGGCGCTGGCAGTGACGGCTCCGAGATGGCTGGGCTGCATTTGAAACGGACGGAAGAAATGGGAGCATGATCGACGAGAGGAAGAAGACGTGGATCTGCCGCGGAGGAAGGCTTGGAGGTGTCGTGGATGACGGGATGGCTGGGCGCTGTGCTTGGATCATGCTGCAGTCGGACGGGCATGGGAGGTTGGGGAGGCTGGGAGGTTGATCCGGTGCTGGGATCACTGGGATAAAAGGAGACACGGGCTGAGGTAGAGGAGGCTGCTGTGAATCCGATCACGGCTTGGAGCTGAAAAGATGGATGGCTGCAATGGGAACGTTGATCATGGAAGAGGGCGCGGGAGCTGATCTGGAATGGAGCTAGGGTCTTCCGTGGTATGGTTAACACAATGTGGAGAATCACTCGGGGGCAAATGTGCTCGACCAGGTCATGGTGGGATTGGGCCTGCGCAATCTGTACCAAATGCGCATTTAAACTTTAATTTGTAATAACCTGTACCAAACGAAAATATAATATTAAACCGGTGAATTTATCATTATCAGTTAGCAATAACACTAATTTAGGTGATATGTAGATCGTACTTTTGTGCTCTCATCACCAGTGGCCAATTGCCGACTCGAAGAACCGTGTGGGTGAGCCGTTCACTAAGATGGCAAATGACGGAGAGGTCACACACCCCATAACCCAGCCAATCCACTGCTCATGGAAGCCATAGCACTCCAAAGACCACCACAAGAAGTTCCAACTCATCCTATCATAGGCCCTATCCATGTCCAGCTTGATACCCATCAAACTCCTCCGACCCGAGGCTCTCTGAAGATCAAATATGAACTCCTGAGCAATAAGGATGTTATCTGTGATGCTTCGCCCACCCACGAAGACCTCCTGCTCCGAATTGATGAGTCGAGGTAGAATGCCATGTAGCCTAGCAATAAGAACCTTAGCCGTAGTCTTGTACACAGTCGTGCACAGACTGATCAGCCGGTAGTGGCTCGGCTCTGTCGCATCCTGTCGCGCAAAAAAAAAAAAAAAAACTCTTCTTCAATGCACGATCTTAGGAAGGGAAGGGGAAAGAGAGTAATCTATTGCCAGCTTCTTGTGAATCAGACGCAACTACTATCTCAAGCAATGTTTTGAAAACAGAACCATCCATAGAACTAGAAAAATGAGCAGATCATTTATCAACAGTTCAACCATTGGATTAACTAGAAACAAAGAATGGCATCATAATGATACAATAAATGTATTATAAGTAATATTATATAATAAATTATTGATAATAATTATAAACAACCAATTATTGTAATTGTAGAACACTGCATCATACATGTTATTTTCAGGATTTCATCACTTATAAATAAAAAAATAATTTATAAATAAAATAAATGGCATCGTATTATTAATAAATTCAACATATTGTTGATGGCAGATCCATTTTTAATACAATTTGGAGACCTAAAAAATTTCTAATTATCATATTTTTTCACCAAAATCCTCTAATACTATTAGTTTTTTTCAAACAAAAAACTTCCACCAAATTGGGCCAAACCCTCCTGCCAAAGCTATATGGAGACCACGATGGCTCATGGAGAGAAGCGGATGCGAGGAAAAAGAGATCAGGGAGGGGCATTCTTGTACAATTCTTAACATCAACAAACCTTGACATCCGCGAGGGCTGGAAGAGTATGAGAAATCGAGGATAGGGCAACGAGGTGATACCTGGCCGGCCAATAGAGGAACACTAGATCGTTGAGGGTCGAGCCAAGCGTGGGGAGAGAGGGATGGAGGGAAGGGGCACACACGTGCGTGCGCACACACATGGGGAGGGAGGGAGGGAGGGGGGGGAGAGAGAGAGAGGGGCATTGGCCATACCTCGAGACCCGCTGCCAATACGCCACCGACCATACCCTGTCATGGTGTGGGAGTGGAAAATGTGAGAATCGAAAATGGAGTGACATGATTTGCAAACCTAATCCCTCTACAAGTCCATAGGAAGATAAAAAAACCTCCACAAACTTTTTTTTTCTCCCCTTCTTTGCAGCCCAAATACTGAGATTTGTATGAAGCCTGGAATACACCGCAAGCTAGATAAGCCAACCAGCCTGATTCCGGTAAAACCCTATTTACCCCTCTTAATCCGATTAATTCGCCCGACTCCGGAAAGGTTCAAACAAGCCCCGACTCAACGGTTTTCCAAAAATTGAGCGGCATTTCCGGCAAACCTGGTTTAAAGTTGCATCTAGACTGGAAGCCTGACCGGTTGATGGGTTTAACCAGAAGCTATAGTCTCTGGTTTTTAAAACATGGATCTCACGTGAAAAGATGCTGACGGTGAAAATATATATTATACATCTTTATTTGCTTCTTTTGCTCCTTGTGTATATGGACGAGAAGATATTACAATAGGGGAAAGCATCCCTGGAGTTCTGTACTCGCCTGGAATAAAATTTCTCAATAAAACAAGAATCGCGAAGAAGAATTATATAATAATAAGCTCGACAATGTAACTTACAGTAATGAGCTGAACTTCGAACCTAGTGGCTTGAAAAAAGGAGCCCTCATCAACAAGCATGTTACATCTTCAAAAAATTATTGTGTTATATATATATTTTTTAAGACGACACCTGCGGTTGAATCTTAAGGATAGGGAATGCGATAACATCCCGTATACTGGCAGAGTTCGTCAGAAGCATCACCAACCTATCAATTCCAAGCCCCTGACAAGTGACAGTGAAAATAATCAATCACTAACTCATATATGGCATACCAAGACAAATAATTATCTATAATGTGTCGCAGAAATTCTCAACTGCTATCTGATAAAATGTGAGTAAATCGATTTTAATGATGATTGATGCCCTCAATAGGAGAGCATTTAGCATACTGAAATACCATCACAGTGACCCACTTAGAAGTACTCAAGATTTGGTACTAATTTGCCAGCTCATGACATATCAAACCGAGACCTATGCACATGTCAATATTCTTCAAATAAGTTCTGAAACAGATTTCTTTAGTAGGTTTCAGTTCATATGCCCTGGTGAAATCCAAACTTTGAGAAAAAAGTATCCAGCACAGATGCAGGAGGATAATGTCATAAACAACTTTTCAGGCACAAAACATGGGAATTGAACTTCAACAAAATTCGACAATTTAAAACTATTTTATGAATGGTATGCACCAATGCGAATATTATGAGTCCTTTTAAAACTAGTTAATAGTAGGTTAACGTGACTTGATAATAGGTTGACATGAGATCCACAAATTCAATTGCGTAATGCACATGCATAAGAAAGACAATTATATGTTTCTGTTTAGGTTTTATTTTGTAAAGAGATATACAGAATATGACCTTGATGCTGATGCAAAATAAATCAGTTGTTTGATCATACCATTCCTGAAGCAGGGGGCATGCCATATTCTAGAGAGGTCAAGAAGTCCTCATCCAAAGACACTTCATAGGAGCAATCATCAATCTCTCTTTTCCCTTCAGCAGATTTTGAGCCTGTAACAAGTGCTGCTCGCTTTTTATTATGCTGTTTAATTTGCTCTTCAAAGCGATTCCTCTGTCACAGAAAAGCAAAAACATATAAATAACAACATTTAAGACTGGCAACAAAACAACCTAAATGGGGAGATATCTTGAAATTCCAAAACAAGAAATGACACAGGCCACTCCAACAAGGCTATTAAAGGGAGAAGGAATAGGTCAAGGTCTAGATAAAGATTTAAAGAAATCTGTTTTGGCATTTGCAAGTTGGCTAATATGGAAAAACAGGTGTGATTGGACATCTTATGCTAAAAGAAGAATGCCTGAGAAAATTCCAAACTCTACAGTATGGATAACTTTTTCTTGATAGTAAAAATGCAGTCAACTCAATCAGCATGTCATACTCAACTAATCATAGTTGCACACGCATTAGATAAATCCCAATATCAAGTAAATGACATGAGCAAATGAAAACATACAGATTAGTTTTAGATAGCAGGTAATTTTAGTTACAAATGTTCAGAAATAATAAATATGCAAAAAAGCCCAAAATGACCAGTGAAGATTAAATTGCATTACATTCTACTTCATGCAGACAAAAGTATGATATACAAACAGAAGTTGGTCGATACAACTTTGGCTAGCATACTTTGATTTCATTGGTTATCATAAAAAATGAAGGCATCTTTATTTTTACTGAGAAAAAATCAGAATACAGTTATAAGATGGCTACCCATTATGAGGATGTTCAGTTTAGGTTTTGGGCATACAAGACGGCTATACCAGAACCGATTTTTGCACTGGCTGGATTTTTTCAACATGAATTAATATGAACCTGTTGGTCAGCTAATTCCAAATGTCAGATAAGTACCAGTTGGGGGCCTTCATGCTCACCTTCAGCGCACCAGGAAATGCATAGGATCAACCTCATTTTCTGGCAAATGCGAGAACGAATCCAGAAAAACTAATTTCAAAAGTAGACTGTCAATACTTAATTACTTGATACCCGTTCACTTAAAGTCAAACTATGTATGATTGGCAAACAAGGAAATCAGACCAAAGTCCCAGATTTGTTGCCCAATTAACTCATGCAAGATGTTTAACTTGCATGACCTGATTTAGTTATGCTGTACCAATGGTCATTAATAGAGTAGGCAAGGACTTAGGCAATAACTGATTTCAATAACAAAAGGTGGCCCAATGCACGAGGTTCCCGCCATTGTGGGGCCTAGAGAGAGTCGTATGTACACAACCTTACCCCCATATGTGGCACGGCTGTTTCCGTGTTTCAAACTCGTGACCTATAAGTCAAAATGGAACAACCTTACCGTTACGCCAAGTCTCACCCTCAATAACTGATTTTGATGGATATTCAGATAAGTATAAAACTATAAGCATCATAAAGTCTCCTGATATCTGGTCCAAAATATCATAGCAGGTGAAAAAAATACCAAACTGACATTGCCACCATGCATGCAGTACTTAGGAAGAAATTCATATAAAATATCCCAGACCGCAATATATAAACAATTTGTAGAATACCTGATCCATCGGATCGGTAAGCTCAGAGAATGCATTAGCAATCTCACGGCCACAAATGAAGAGTTCAAACCTCTCAGTCAAACCTGCATATCTGCAACATGGGCAGAACAAAAGCCAGCATGCAGTGTTAAGAAAAAATATAATGGCATGCACAATAATAAAGTTGCAAATCATAAGATTAATAATCAAGTATGAAGATGACACCAGCAACATATGGAGCATCACTAAAAAGAATTTCAAAGAGGTTCTGTGTTTAACAAATGATGCCTATTAAATGTTATTGTCTACTTCAAAGAAATGAACATTGCGATTCTTTTCTCATTCAAGTACAAGACAAATGAATCAACAATTTGATGGTCTTAGAAATTCACAAAATATGAACTGATATGTAGTAGCAGAAAGATAAAAGAGCTATTTGAAGTCCTAAAAAAAGGAGACTTATGTAGCTCAAGTTGCATGTGCAAGCCAGCCAGCTTGTTGGGATGCCTGCAACTCAAGTTATGCAATAAGTTAAGTTGCACGTTGGCCTGCAATTTAAAACTATCTTATGGTAGATTGACTTGCAGTCAAAATCGCTACAGGACAAGTTGTGGTCATTTGTGTGGGTATTGTAATTTAAAATAAAAGGTCTATGCCAACCCTCCTTCCATTCCCCTCTCCTTCACTCTGCCTCCTCCTCCATTTCCGCTCACCCCCTCCACCTCTAAGCCACCATGCACAACCTCTAGCCCCTGCCCTGCCCTCCCTTCTCCTTCACCTTCACCTTCACCTTCACCGCCCTCCTCAAGGTCTGCACCATCCCCCACACCCTCCACATGGGCACCCAGGTCCACACCCAATCCCTCTCCACCAGCAGCTTCAACACCGACCTCTTCACCCATAACACCCTTATCTCCATGTACATGGAGTGCTCTAACTTCGCATCTGCTTGCAGGGAATTCAACGGAATGCTATCAAATACGCTCCTCTTTTCCTCAAAATCTCTTCCAAACACAAGAAGGGAGCTTCCTTGAAAGTCAAATACTGCAACTTAAGTTACAAGATGACTCAAGTTGCAGTGCAACTTCAACCACAGGGCTCCAAACAGCCCCATGCAACATTAGTGGGATTAATGTTCCACTTTTTTTTTCTACGATTAACTAGCAAGTTGATAGTATGACTGGACTTTTATGAAACATAAAGACAGGACTTTTATGAAACATAAAGACATTCTAATAGCAAAACAATAACAACAACAACAGAAGTTAAGGAGTATTTGGCGATACCAAAAAGCCCTGCTTTGGTTTGCCTCACACTAGAGCACCACCATTTTTCGAAAAACAGTGGCAAAACTGCCAGTTACTGGGCTATTTTCTTTGAGTTCAGATCCTCACAAGTTCACTCATGAACTTGAAGTCATCTTGGGCAATCACACCCTGTCTGTGTTTTGCACGACAGCTGTGATGCAACAAGGCCCATGTATTATTGCACAGGCTGCTGTCCCATGTACAGCCAGGGGCCTGATGCATCACACCCATCCTGCAAAACATGGACGGCCATGATTGCCCAGCTTGACTCTCAAGTTCACAAGTGAACTTGAGAGGATCTAGACTCATTCTCTTTATAGGTAAAAATTAATCTTTTGTTGGGTTAATAACTGAAAATTAACTGAAATTCTTAAAAAAAATTAATGGTTTTTTCCATTTTTCCTAATAATAATAAAAAAGATAAATATAGTGTAATAAAAAACATGAGTAACAATACAGGATCATAAAGTTGACTCCAAAGTTATGGAAAAGACTTCTAGATGATGTATGGGAAATAAGTGTTATATTGTTATTTTCAATAAATCATTATACATTATTACTCCAGCCATGAAGGAAAGCATTGGCTATATCTTGAAGAAAAAGCAGTTAGATAACTGAAATGAATGTTCACATAATTCTTAAATAGAATAACAAAGACCAAAAGAATCTATTTCTGTGACATTAAAGGTAATCTATGATACTGCAATAAAGCATAACTAAACTGTTAAATTACCTTCGGTGTGGTTTGGCCAACGGGGATATCTCAACTGGATAGTCCAGAACGAATGTTGGTTGTATAAGGTTTGGCTCAACAATGGTCTCAAAAACCTGAATTAATAGTATATTTTTCCATGTTCAGATTCCATACCAAAATGAACTAGCATAGCTTCAAGAAGTAATCAAGAAATAAGCTACTAAAAATCTCTCCAAGTAATTTTCACATGTCCACATTAAGAAAACTAAGTGCCCTATTTTAGTTACATGTGACAAAATCAGCATCATAGTCTTCTGAAGATATATCAAGGTTATGTATCAGAGTTATGTATTTGAAATACTAATATTTAGATTACAACGATGTCGAAGAATTCACCATAACATGATGATGGCCTCAAATAAATGTGATACCCAAGTGGCCACTCCCCAAGAGCCTCTACATATCACCTTTGCAAAAATGTAAAACTATAGGTATTTCAGATGGTTTCAGAAAGAAGAAGAAGATTGCATTCAGAACTATCATTAGAAAGTTATTAGGTAAATTGCTATTCGAAATGAGGACACCACTTTAACTTCAGAGATTCTTAGTAGGGATAACATATTCTTCTTCTTCTTTACGTAAGAAAATAGCACAGAAAACTTTCTTGACTCTGCACATGGTCTGGTCGGAGACTTCTACCATCAGAGAGTTGGACCTGGAGGAAAACCGGTCATAGTCATTTTTTGTGGTCTTGATACAGCTGTTGCTGTACCCAAGCAGCTGGTCATAGTCATTGCTGGTCCTTCGGTAATGTTATGTTGCTTCAACATAGTTTTACTGAAATCCATGTAAAGATCTCAGTAGCCATGGATGACTTAAAACTACTGATGGATCACGGGCCCGGAGCAATCATTCTGCTAGAAGTGGAAGTATAACAACTAGTAAGTAAGTTGAATGAAGCCATGACAAATCAAGAATGTAACAAAAGTGATGCTCGAATCAAATTAGGATTCAAGAAATGCTAGCAAAAGTGATAATACAATTATACAATTGGTATCAGCAAAACATCCACATAACCAGATACTGGGCCTGGCAAAACATCCACATGCTTATGGCAAATTTCCTAGCGGCCAAAAAATGAATGAAATAAAAGAAAAAAAAATTATGTCCATGTACGTGTCAAGTAAAACTACTACCAGCATAGTTAATTTTCTCTGAATTATTGATGAATCCCCAATTTTTTTGCAAACTCTCCATTGGAAAAAGAAACTCCAAGGTATTCCAAAACAACTCGATTCAGTAAGCAAATTACACCCCTATCTGAACTTGTGACTTTGATTGTTAAAGCAATTACATTAATGACATGTTCAGTAACAGGGACGTTTTGAGCATCACTGAAAAATTAAAAACTTCTTGAGAATGTATATATTGTTTGGTTGATTACTAATATGATGTTTTCAAAGCTCTTAACCATTCCCTAGTAGGAACATCTACATTATAATAAAATAATACATTATCAATAATAATAATAATAACAAAAAAACAACACCAACTAAGAATAAACGATCTCAAGTTTCAACGTGTACAAAGATTTGATTTACCTCATTAAGAACATGTCCCACAGATGGGCATGTCTGAGCTAAAATATTATCTGTGTCTTCTGATCTCATACCCAGTATCCCTTTTGCAACTTCTTTTGCATCTTCAACATTATTCCCAAACTCATTAAAGTCAACACCAGTGGCTTCTTTAACAAGATTATGCATGGTTTCCTTCCTCCATGGTCTTTCGAGAGATATTTCAGTCCCCTGTGGAATATTACATAATCACTGGGATTACATGCAAAGTGCTTCTCAATATCATGCGAAATAAAAAACAGAAATAAAGAATAAATTTATAACACTACAGTACAAGTGGTTAGCTAGTCCAAAACTATTATACTAACATTAACGATACTAAAACATTTATGCTTTTTTAAACTGGAAATATAACAGCACAGGTTATTCTTAGCACAATATCTGATGCAACAGGCAAGCTATATATGTTACAGAACCTAGACCCGAAGCAAGGAAAGAGAAATGTCGCTCTACCCCTAGCCATAAATTTTCCAAATTACAATATTATCATCAACCATGAAAAAAGTCCTCCCTTTAAGTTTGTCATAGCGCAGACAAATTATTTTCGTAGGATCTTTATCATTCTTAACATAATCCTCAGCAGAAAAATTTAGGAATGATTTAAATCTCAGTCATAACAAAAGGTTTCAGATATTTATGTAACATAGGGGCCATTGCTTAGTGCGATTGTAAAGGCTTAGCGCAACAAGTACCAAAGGTTAGGTCTATCCCCAGTTTTCCCCTCCCAAAACCCTGGATTGCCAGGACCATAACTGGGTAATGGTCTTTTAATAGCAAATGGATGCTAGACAGCTATGTACCTATGCTGGCATTGCTTGGCCTTGTTTCAGTTAAAACCACTTTGCTTCATTTCAAGCAAATGGTCACAAACTGCAGCACTCGGCTCTTGTCAAAAGGAAATATAAAACATGACCAAAGTAATCAAAGGCATATAAACACTTAAAAAAAATCTTAGTTACTACCTAAATTTTAGATCACCAGATATACAGCTGACAGATTTCTTATATTGATATAAAGCATAGCACACATATATTATTTTAGCAATGGTAGCTGGCACAACATCAATTAAAAAATCAGAGATAACTAAATGATCATTATCTATAACTAGAGTGCTGAAGATGTAACTGTTTAAATTTATAATTAAATTTTTTCACGGTTTCTTTTATTATGAGAAATATGACTAAAAGACAACAAAAACAATAAATTGAGTAGCACATTGCTCATCTAGATGTGAAACCGACTCTCTTACATATACCCTCTGAAATTTAGTAAACAATTCTTACTCACAAATCTTTGGGATGAGAGAATCAAATGAAACAAACATATCTTAAATGAAAAAAAAAAAAAAGATCTACTAAGAGAAATTGTTGCATCTAATCACGTATTACCAATGCATGATATAAAAACTGCATATACTAGCGATAGTGCGATAGACTAGTTCTTGTAATTGAAAATTTATAATTACATACATATGTTTACCGTATTGATATTGTAAGGTATAGTAACTACAGTATAGTACGTACCCTGTACCGACACATGCTCCCAACACTTTTTATCACTCACAGCCATGGTACCATCCAAATCCAGATGGTGCAGTGCAACTCCACTTGGTTCTAATCTATAGAGACCGGTTCAGCATATGCCGAACCGACCCATGAAACCATAGCAGTACCTTTACCAATATGGTAAGGTAGGGGATTGTATGGGTCGGTACGGCAGCCCTTGGTAATTTTTATATTTCACGATGCATGCATTCATCAACTAACTAATGCTTTATTATTATTTTTTTTGGGACTTGATAACGTACTAGAGTCATCACGACACATGCATTCATCAACTAACAAATGCTTTAAATTTTTTCCTGGACTTGATAGCGTACTAGAGTCATCACCCTATTAGTTGCAAACCATAAAGATTGAAGAATTGGTGCAAAGTGGTAACCATGATCAAATTCACAAGCCTACAATTGAATCTTGGAGAATTCTCAGAATAAAGGTAGAGTCATATTATGCTTCTGTAGCAATATACTTGAAGTTAACTTTAAAAACATGAACTCCCACATTTACAATGTAGATTTGTAGTTGACCCATAATTTCGACACAGGTTACTCTAGGTCACAGGAAAGTCTGTTGGTTTAATCCTCAGGACCTGTTTGGATGATCCAAATGGATCCTGAGGATTGGAAACATGATTTCTAGTACTATAGAATATGTGGCCTAGCCCTACCCAAGTCAACTAGACCTCTCCTAGTCTGTTCCTGCAAGATAGGGGGAAAAAGGACCTGGCGAGGTCTTTTTCTTCTCCCTATAGGATTTGGGTCAGTCCACTCTGAAGAAATTCCTCTGAATTCTGTGAATATAGGCCTAGCCCAGCCTATGTTTCTATGAATCTTGTTTGTTTGTACAAGATTATCCACATGAAACCTAAATGGATGGCCCAATCCATGAAACTAATAGAAAATTCAGCCTGTTGCTGGAAAATGGACCCGGGGGCGACCGCGGACTGAGGGGGAGGAGCTCCGGCTGGTGGTGCAGCGGCGGGCGGCTGTCACCGGCGGACCTGCAAGAAGCCAGTGGCCGGGGGTTCCGGCGCCGGCCCTCCGATGCTTAAGTCAGAGGGGGGTTTTAATGGAGAGAAGCAATGGAAAAAAATAATGGCCGAGGACGAAGGGAAAAGAGAAAAAAATCCCCCTTGCCTCGAGTTCTCCCCCCTTTTTATAGGAAGGGGTGTAGGGGTTACCTGTTATTGGACGTGATTGTGCGAATTAATGGGTTACCGTAAATGGCCCGAGATTTTGGGCTGGCTGGTGATCCGTTAAGATCATGTGCATTTAAATATTGACGGTCGTTGAGGCGGAGATCGCAGGATTTGATCCCGGATGAGGAGGACTTGATTTTCGATGGAGTGGGGAGGCCTGCTTCTCCCTTTGACTGGATCTTCCTTGGCCTTGAGGTCGATCGGGCTTAACTCAGCCGAGATCGAGGTTGTGAGCTCTGGGGTCGCCAGTGCCGCGACCGAACGCTCTGAGGTCGGACGCTCTGTGGTCGGGCGCTTGAAGAGTATGCTTGTTGTCGCCACGTTTATCATCAAGTGCCAGCAATTTGACCACGTGCTTTGAATGATCCATTTTTCCCCCAACACTACCTCCTAACTTCCGAGTTCGAGCCGTTTACAAACTCAAGCGAAGGAAGTAGTTGTTTTCATCATGCCAGTGAGATCAGACAGCTTTAAATTGCTCCGTCATTTGGAGCGCTTTAGGGGCGTCTTCAATGAGAGCACGAGGCGGCGGCTTTTTGCTTTTCGAGGTGGTTTCGAGTCGTGGGCTCATGATGACACTCCAATATTCGATAAGACGCCGCTTCGATTCTGTTTTTAAAGCGACGATCCGATGTTGATACGCTAGTTCGGTTTCTGAGGTCGGCACGTGGCGCGATCTGGATGGGAGGCGCGGCTTGGCCTTATCGATCTGAACCATCAAGAGTATCTATATAAATCCTGACCTAGCCCTAAAAATCTTTATTTGGCCGCCATAGCTCTTGCCTTAGGTATTTCGGACTATAGCCCTGATTTCGTTCAATAACGCCCGAGGTCAAGGGGGACTGAGCTTGCGGTCGACGCGGCGGGGCATCCCGAGCTTAGTCAGGACATCATTAGATAGGACTCGAGGTCGCTACAGTAGGTCATCTTAGACCTGGGGCATCCCGAGCTTGGTCGGGCATCCGAGCTTGGTCGGGCATCCGAGCTTGGTCGGGCATCCAAGCTTGGTCGGGCATCCCGAACTTAGTCGAGGCATCCGGAACTTGGTCGAGGCATTCGGAACTTGGTCGAGGCATCCGAGCTTGGTCGGGCATCCGAGCTTGGTCGAGGCATCCCGAGCTTGGTCGAGGCATCCCGAGCTTGATCGGGCATCCGAACTTTGTCGGGCATTCGAACTTGGTCGGGGCGCCGCTAGATCTCCCCTAAGGACTCGAATCACCTCAGGGACACCCTGGAGTTCACAAGCAAATTATCATTAAAAGAAGCGTTGAATAATTAAGAGGAAATCTTAAGAAATGCCTTATTGGTTGCGTTTTCAGACATCGAAGACCTTTAGAAGGGCTTCACTGGTAGTATATTCGGAGGTTCTCGGAGTGCCAGCTTCGGAGAATGGGGGTCCCATCAAGGGACTCCAACTTGTATGCTCCGGGCCGTTGGACTCGAGCAATTCGATATGGTCCTTCCCAATTCGGGGCAAGCTTTCCTTGCTCGGTAGGTTGAGAAGCTTCAGCTTTCCTCAGAACGAGATCTCCCACTTTGAAGAGCTTGACTTTCACCCTGGAGTTGTAATATTGTGCCGCTTTCTGTTGGTACCTTGCCATGCAGATTCGGGCAGCTTCTCGCATCTCTTCAAGGAGGTCTAGGTTACCTCTGAGCTGTGATGAATTGGAGGTTGCATCATAGCTCTCTACCCTCAGCGATGGGAGCCCAATTTCTAGGGGAATGACCGCTTCCGTCCCATAGGCTAGGTTGAAGGGGGTCTCTCCGGTTGGGATTCGGAACGTGGTTCTGTAGGCCCAAGGACGTTGTATAGATCTTCGACCCAATGTCCTTTGGACCTGTCGAGTCTGGCTTTCAGCCCCTGGAGGATTGTCGGATTAGTCACTTCCGTTTCTCCGTTAGTTTGGGGGTGAGCGACCGAGGTGAAGCGATGGTTGATACCGAGCTCAGAGCAGAACTTCCTAAAGCGGGCATTGTCGAACTGACGGCCGTTGTCGGATATGAGGATGCAGGGGAGCCCAAACCTGCAGATTATGGATTTTCAGACGAAATCTTGCATTTTCGGCTCAGAGATTTGGACCACCGGCTCAGCCTCAACCCACTTGGTGAAATAGTCGATGGAGACAATGAGGAACTTTCTTTGTTCCGTGGCCTGGGGAAATGGCCCCAAGATGTCAATCCCTTATTGAGCAAAATGGCCAAGGGGCACTGATCGAGGTTAGCGGGATTGAAGGTCGGCACTGAATGTTGGCATTTCGCTGGCATCGGTCGCACCTTTGTATGAAGTCCGCGGCATCTTTCTGAAGTGTAGGCCAATAATATCCTTGGCGTAGAATCTTGTGGGCCAGGGCCCGACCTCCTAGGTGATTTCCGCAGATCCCTTCATAGACCTCTCGCATGGCATAGTCGGCCTCCGAAGGACGGAGACATCTAAGGAGGGGAGAGGTGAAGGACCTGCGATAGAGTTTGCCTTTGTATAAGAGGTATCGGAAAGCCTGACGCTTGATTCGGCGGGCTTCGAGCTCGTCATCGGGGAGGATTTCATTCTGCAGGTAGCTGACGAACGCATCCATCCAGCTCGATTCAGTTTCAACACAGAGAACTGGTTCAGGCTCCTCGGTGCATGGCGCTTGGAGATACTCGAGCGTCGTGGTCTTCAGGAGCTCGCTCATGCAGGAAGTTGCTAGCTTAGACAGTTGGTCCGCCCTTGCATTCTCTGCTCTGAGAATGTGCTGGATATCGAAGGCGTTTAGTGTAAAAGTGATATCTCGCACCTTTTGGAGGTATTTCTGCATTGATGGCTCCCTTGCCTCAAAATCTCCCAAGACCTGGCTCACAACCAATTGGGAGTCGCTGAAGACCCTCAGGCTTTTGACCTCGAGCTCTTTTGCCAACTTGAGCCCGGCGATGAGCGCCTCGTACTCTGCTTCGTTGTTAGAGGTAGGAAACTCGAAACGTAGAGCCTGTTGCGCGACCACCCCATCCGGGATGGTAAGAATGAGGCTTGCGCCGCTACCCCCCGAGGTTGAGGAGCCATCTACGTGTAGATTCCATGGCTGCTCCGGAGTATCCTCTTTTGGTGTGAGCTCGGTCTTGAGGTCGTCCGATAGGGTGCACTCTACTATAAAGTCAGCGAGCACTTGCGCCTTGATTGCCGGCCTCGAGCGGTACTCGAGGTCGAATTCCCCGAGCTCGACCGCCCACTTTGCGATTCTCCCCGCGCGATCCGACCATTATAGAACTTGCTTTATAGGTTGGTCGGTCGGTCAAGGATGGCGTTGTAGATCGAAGGCAAATGGACCACAAGAAAGTCCGCCCTCACAGTGCTCTCTCGAGGAGCGAGCCCGGTTGTGATAGGTAAGTTGATCATGCCTTCAACCGGGACCGAATCTCCGGTGAATCCGACCAGTGGAGCATTCATTCTTCGGAGCTGGCCCTCTGTCATCGCATTCTTTGGAGAGCATCGTAATATAAAACGTTTGCCGAGCTTCCATTATCAACCAAAATACGTTTTACATCAAATTTATTCACGACCATGAAGATGACTACAGCGTCATCATGAAAAGTTTCAACTCCTTTTAAGTTCTCATCCGAGAACGAGATGGCTTCAAAGGTGCGTTGACGCTTCGGAGGGACTTTCCTCTCGGTCAGTTCTTCAGCTGAGCTCCCTTCGATCGGGCCTCTCCCTATGGTGTTGATGGTATCAGCGATAAGCCTGTTGTCGTTTTGACCTTCAGGCGGTGCAGCATTCTCCACTGGCTTTCTTTCATCCTGCCGGTTCTACACGAATCGGTTGAGTACCCCACGGCGGATGAGTGCTTCAATTTCGTCGCGGAGTCGAAAGCACTTCTCTGTGTCGTGGCTGTGGTCTCCATGGAAGCGGCAATACTTCCTAGAGTGTTGCCGAGTTCCCGACTCCCGCATCGGGGGTGGAGGTCGAAAATAGTCTCGGCCTTCTATTTCCACGAGAATCTCTGCCCGGGTTGCATTGAGGGGAGTATAGCTCCCGTACCTTTTCGGGAGCATCTTTGGTCTAGGCGAGGATCTCGGCCGAGGTGGGGATCTCGGTCGGGGCTGCGCCCACGGACGAGGCAGACTCCTCAAACGAGGCAAGTTTTTCTTTTGG
This sequence comes from Phoenix dactylifera, assembly GCF_051530095.1. NCBI lineage: Eukaryota > Viridiplantae > Streptophyta > Magnoliopsida > Arecales > Arecaceae > Phoenix > Phoenix dactylifera. Next base: position 45,074,068 of record NC_143190.1, read on the forward strand.
CGGGGATACCTACTTCTCGGGCGGCCGCGCTCCTTGCAACACCTTGTCTGCCTCTTTGAGGCTTGCTCAGCTGCGTCCCGCCGGGAGGCGATAGCCTCCTCAGCCTTTGCATATTTCCGAGCTCGGGCCAGCATTTCGATGAAGTCAGCGAAAAAATTCTTCTCAATGGAGAAGAGGAACCTGTAGGACTGAGCTCCTGTTTTCAGCGCGGACATGGCGATCGACTGACCGAGCTCGCGGACCTCCCAGGTTGCGACGGTGAAATGGTCGATGTAGTCTCTGAGGGACTCTCCTTCCTTTTGCTTGATATCGAGAGAATCTGATGTTCGCCCCTGACGTCGACTGGCGGCAAAGTTGGCAGCAAACTGCCTGCCGAGCTGCTCGAAATAAAAAGACGGTGCTCGGCTTTAGACCGGAGAACCAAAGTCGAGTCGTTCCTCGGAGGGTTGCGGGGAAAGCCTTGTAGAGCACAGCCTCCGAGGATCCCTGCAGCCCCATGAGGGCTCGGTAACTCTCCAAGTGGTCCAGAGGGTCAGTAGTCCCGTTGTAGGGCTTTATTTGAAGCATTTTGAACCACGGTGGGACCGGTTCATCCTCGATCTGGCGGGAGAAAGGTGACTTGGTGGTGAACTCAAAGTCACCCTCACGCCTTGCCTTCTGGTCTTGGAGCGCCTCGATCTACCGCTCGAGTTTCTTGACCTTCTTGTCGACTTCTCCGCCTTGGAAGATTGCCACAATGGTCTGTTCCGGTACTGATTGACCCGGGGTCGATTTGGCCTTCGAAAGTTGTGGCATTTTATCCTGGTTCTTCCCTAGCGGCTCTCTCCAGAGAGACGCTCGGGTTGAACCCTGGTAACAGCGTCGTTCTCCATTGTTGACCCTCGAAGAGTCATAGGGATCTCGGCCTTGGAATACCAGTCCATCTGGAAGGAGCGCTGATTGGACCTGAACCTACGGGGGCGGCATAGGAGGGGCCTCCACGCGTTGTAGGCCTAGGACTGCTGCTGCCCGGGCCTGGACTTGCTGCACCGTGTTGAACTGCTCTGGCTGGACCTGAGGAACTTGATCTGCCGAAGGCCTTGGTGGCGGGTTCTGGACTGAGTGGCCAGGACTTGGTGCGCGATGCCGAGAGGCATTAGAGGCTCCTCTGCTCCTTAATCTCATGGTCACGACTGGTGCCCTTCCTCTAGCGTCAACTGTTGCTGAAAATTGGACACCGGGGCGACCGCAGACCGAGGAGAAGGAGCTCCGGTTGGTGGTGCGGCAGCGGACGGCTGTCACCAGCAGACCTGCAAGAAGCCAGTGGCCGGGGTTCCGGCGCCGGCCCTCCGATGCTTAAGTCAGAGAGGGTTTTTAATGGAAAGAAGTAATGGAGAGAAGCAATGGAGAAAAATAATAACCGAGGCCGAAGGGAAAAGAGAAAAATCCCCCTTGCCTCGAGTTTTCCCCCCTTTTTATAGGAGGGGTGTAGGGGTTACCTGTGATTGGACGTGATCGTGCGAATTAATGAGTTGCCATAGCGATTGGACGTGATCGTGCGAATTAATGGGTTACCATAAACGGCCCGAGATTTTGAGCTGGCTGGCAATTCGTTGAGATCGTGTGCATTTAAATGTTGGCAGTCGTTGAGGCGGAGATCGCGGAATTTGATCTCGGATGAGGACTTGATTCTCAGTAGAGTGGGGAGGCCTACTTCTCCCTTTGACTGGGTCTTCCTTGGCCTTGAGGTCGATTGGGCTTAACTCAGCCGAGATCGAGGTTGTGAGCTCTGAGGTTGCCGGTGCCGAGACCAAACGCTCTGAGGTCGGGCGCTCTGAGGTCGGACGCTCTGTGGTCGGGCGCTTGGAGAGTATGCTTGCTGTCGCCACATTTATCATCAAATGCCAGCGATTTAACCACGTGCTTTGAGTGATCCATTTTTCCCCCAACACAGCCCAATCCTACTAGATTACCCAAACGGGCCCTTAGTGGCAGAAAATTTCCTAGCAAGGATTTGATTACCAAACCATACCGGTATGTACCGGAAAACACTGCATTAAACAATAGAGAGGACAGATATCTGGATTGTCCCCCCTGCTGAGTGTCGGTGCCAAGGGATGTACCATGGAACGTTTGATATGGCCTCTACCAGTTCAATACTGGTATGGGTACCAAGCCAGTAGTTAAAACCTTGCTTCTTAGGGTGCCCTAACTTGCCTCAGAAATCCCCCATAAACTTGCCCTGCAGGCTGCAGCTGCCATGTAAGCACTTCCTTACAATAAATTGTTTTTTAAGAGAACCGTTTACCAAGAGTTGCTTCCATATCAAGAGAGTGGGTTTTAATCTCTTGTACTCAAAAATTATAAAATCAATATTCTGATATTGGTAATTAAAAATTCTTATCAAGAGATTATATTCTCACATGTTTGATGGTTGGTGAACTCATGCTCTCATCTCAACAGAGACTTGCTTCACACATGATTCCTCCATAAAAACGCTAATATAATATCAAAAAATTGAGATAGATATCTTGAAACGCTGTCTTCATGTAATTAAAGAGGATATTAACAGTAAATGATGCAATGGAAGTGATACAATGTTAAAGCAGAATGCATGAGATCAATGCATGCTGAAGCATGATGAACTAATAGCAATAAATTTCCAGCTCCTATTTTTGATTTAAAAGAAAACAAGGTTGTTGTAAGTAGCCTATATCTGGAATAGTGACAACAATTAAACTATACCTGATAATCAATGTTCAGCTTTCCATGAACAACCAGAGCACATCGAGTAACTATTTCCTCGGCCATGTTCATCATGCTCTGATAGTCTGAATATGCTTCATACATCTAAATGCCAATATAAGACCCATATAAATCAGTGTTTGCTTGTGAACACTGACTCTTAGAAAAGAATATAGTGATGAAATAGCAAGCTTGAGAAAAAGATCATCAAAGGCTGCTTATGATTTGCAATGAAATTTTACACATACTAAACATGCGGAGCAATCACAATGAAAGAATTAGAAGGAAATTAAATGTGACCTCAATTGTGGTAAACTCAGGATTATGACGAGTCGAAATGCCCTCATTTCGGAATATTCTCCCTATCTCAAATACCTTCTCAAGGCCACCTACCTGCCATTTATAGCAAAAGAAGAAATACTTTAAACAAAGCATTCACTAGTTAGAATTTCAAAAAACACTAGAAAAACAATATAGTCAAGACAAACAAAACAAACTGATGATCCGACTAACTCTTGCAGAGACTGAAATGAATGAATATTATTGCACTTTATATAGGATCTGGATATCACAATATCATATTTTAAATACACATCAGTGATTACACCTCTATTTTGTTATGCATATAGTGACCAACATGCACATTTGAATCAAACTTCTGTTAAGCAATTAATAGAAGTGCCTATTAAAACTTTCCATATAAGCTCCCCAGATTGATTCACAAGCATCAAACAGCGCATCAGTTAACTGCTAATGGAGTTTACATAATTAAGAATTTAATTACTGGCATGTACAGTCTGTATCCACTATACAAGTAAGATACTGGTAATCCGGTACCGAGACACCCACAATATCAGTATCACATCAATGTGTGGAATTCCATCTATATTTTGCTATGCTGGCACCAAGAGGTGTATCATGTGGCTTCCTATTATAGCATACCCTACTGATGCTAATTCTTCAACCCTAGTTTAATCTTATGCATCTCATATAATTATTTGACACATCCATCAAATAGCTAAATCCGGTCATCGTGAGCACCATCAATTGACTAACCCAACAATATTATAACAATCAAGGTATAAAATCCTGATAAGGTACCCATATTGAGTGGGGCAAGTCCAGTATGGTACCAAACATATTGTACTATATTGGCAAATGGAACAGTAGTTGGTGTCAACACAGCAGCTCGCACCTTTTTTTGTACCACTATGAAAGCCAGTAAGTCCAGTTTGGTACAACCAGAATGGACTGGTACAATCCGGTACTTAACTCCAAGATAAAAATCTTGACCAGATTCAAGTGTAGCTGTGTGTTGTCTACAAAAAGGAGGTTTTCTAGTTCAATTACTAGCTTCTCCCTCTTTTCTAGTGAAAGGAGACATTACTCTCATGACTGTAGGTCTCATTGTCCAGTTACACTGTAAACCAACTAAGCATTTCCAGTGTTAAGGACTTGAATATTGTGCTTTTTTTTCAGATTTATGATCCTCCATGATGGGATCCCTTAATTTTGCACAGCTAGTTAGGTCCGATTTCAGTTGGTTTAATCCCCTTTCCATTTGTTTCACAACTAGCATACAGGTGGATTCCCAATTTCTTGTGCATATTTTCTATATTGGGTTTTCCACATCCACATTTATCAGCTCTTTTTGTCGTCTCTTAATGACTATTGATCCAGTTATCACTCAATCATTTTTCATCTCTCAACTTGGAGCTTGGAATTCATCTACTAGCTGTTCAGCATATCAAGAATTTTGACAGTTTTGTACAATTCATAGTCCATCTTACTTTCTCCCACCTCAAAGGAGACACAATATTATGTTTGTTCAATCTTCAAGAAGCTTATCTTAAGAATTGCAACATACAAGGCTAAGATATGCTAGATAAACTGGTGGAACCTATCAAAAGAAAGTTTAGGGACTATTTGATTGATAATCATGCCATGGCCATCATTGCACAATAACTATTTTCTTCAATCCAACTAGAGTTAAACAATTCTCTAGTGTCACACTCACACCAATATGAGACTACATGAATAGTAGGAAACAAGAAAGCTCTATACATTGGTAATAATTTATTGGCAAATATTTCCATTCTGAAGCATTATACCTCCTCAATACAAGTACCATCTACATCAGCATCACTAATAACTTGAATAAATTCTGATGGCTGATGCAACTAATGCTGGATGCTGCGCCTACGCATCGCTAAATCTATTCATTGCTGAACTAATAAACCAATAAAGATATAAAATATCAACTATCAGCACATAAATCACTGATTAAGCCCTGCTGCTCTTCAATGTTGTCTGTTACATCTTGAAAGTATGATGACCTCATTTTGCACTTTATATCAATTTTTAAGATTTTCACCTGACTGTTACTCCAACCAATCAGTATACATTCACCTGTCTGGTAAACCAATAAAGATATAAAATATCAACTATCAGCACATATATCACTGATTAAGTCCTGTTGCTCTTCAATGTTGTCTGGTACATCTTGAAAGTATGATGACCTCATTTAGCACTTTCTATCAATTTTTAAGATTTTCACCTGACTGTTACTCCAACCAATCAGTATACATTCATTCACAAATTTGGTGAAATTAAAACAATAAAAATATACAGTTACAACATATTCAAATCCAATGAATACGATGCAATGAAGCACATTTCATGTATAGAATCATTGTTAAATCTTAATGTAGAAGACATGTACAGGCTCAATGAAAAATTAAAGAAGACAAAAAAACAGCACACTGAACAAGTGTGATAAAGTTTATGCCTGACATTTAGAAAACTAAATGCTCCCTACAAAATGAAAATGCTTCATTTTTAATTTATTCATCTGGATGTGGAAGGCAATCATAGAAAAAAAGATTTGTGAAACAAACTGATGAGCTCCTGTTGATAGCAAATTTATCACTTGATAGGAATGAAGGGAAAGAACTATTTCATGGAGCCATCCAAAGTGATAAGTTTACTGCCTATCCGCAACCTCCTCTGTTTTGCTAAATGTCAGTTAGATAATACATTTTAAGTGGGCAATCTTATTTTTAAAAGCAAATAATGAATGCAGTCACTCATTTAAACACATTCTGAAGCAGCATATATAGAAAAGATGATTCAGAAGGTGTTAGATGCATGGCTTTAACATTATAAAAGCAATAGTTAAAATTTAAATGATACTCCAACCTCACCAGCATTCTCTTCAAGTGAAGCTCTGTCGCGATTCTTAAATAAAGATCTCTTCCAAGTGAATTATGGTAAGTAACAAATGGCCTAGCATCTGCACCCCCTGCTGCTCCCTGATTCACCATTAACACTCTTAAATGATGGTCACCAACTATCGATAACAGAACAAACATTTGGGAAGAAAGCTTCATTCATGCACATGACTAGAAGGTAACAGATGACAACATCCGCATAAGGTTGATGTCTAAGAAGTTCAGGGCACCAGTGGCATGCATATCTGTTTGATGGAATAGAAGCTTAGGATAACAAAGGATGATGGTGAAGGACACCATATTATCATTGTTTAGTATAGTTATAAAATGTTTTCACTGTACTCATATGATGCTGAAGGACATCAAACAATTAAAAGTAATAACCTGGAGAGCAAGCTTGACTGTGGTTCACTAATTTTTGCAGTTCAATATTAGAACAAGGCAATCAAGCACAAGGAGAATTTGAGACAAAAAACAAGTAAAGAGCACAACAGCATTATATATAGAATGGCTTGATAGAAGGAAATAAAGGAAGTGACTGTAATTATATAAGATAGGGTCCATCTTCCAAGGTCTCGCCGACTTTTTCTGTTAGGGTGTGGGAATAGTATAGCTAAGTCATAAATCAAGAACTGATCACCAATATATAAAACTAGCATGCGGACTGTATTAATCAATAAGGATAGATGTGAATATAAGAGTAAAAAAGGCTAATACTTACTTCAGGCAGTCTAAAAGAAAGCACATGAAGAAACATATAGGACTATAAGCAAGCATTAGGCTCTAACAACAGGGATGGGAAATGTATTTCCATGTCTATGTAATCCCCAATAACAATTTTGGGAGATTTATGTTATCCTTGCAATGATGCAATAATTGTCTCAAAAAACCACATCACAGGATGGTAATGACATTTATCCTTTGTCTCTCTAGGTTGTTAATACTCATCAACATGGTATGTTGTACCGTATCGAATCGGACGGTACGGAGCGTACCAAACTATACCAGTTTGGTATCCGGTACGAATGGCGTACCGACACTCGGTACACCAAAAAAAATCCATATTAGTGTAGCACCGGTACAGGGTCCGGTACTAAGACGGCGAACCTTGCTCATCAGGCTCTCGAAAACTAGAAAGAATACAGCCTGGAGTATAATGTTGTGATGATCCGAGAAGCTCGTTGCATACATGCAACATGTCCATTTGCCTAGATCAAGTCCCCATTCTGGACATGTATGGGCCACCTGACCAATAAAATGTCAAGGTCAGCACTTGAGATCAGTTTGCGAGCCCTTAATACCAAACCTATACAAATGCCCAATAAGATAAATCTATGTGATTATGTTGCCAATTTTTATGGCAAGTATATACTATTATGAATTTTAAAATTTAACTACCAAAATTTGATTATGTTAACCAAGTTGCACATTGATTTGGTCATTTTAATGTCTTGTATCTTACGTCAGCAAGGTCCTATGAAGTGCATTATTTTGTTTCTTTTTTCGCCTCTTTTCAGCCATCATCGGAAATATGTAGGAAAAGTCCAAGTAGAAACATGCAGGACAAAAGCATCAACAAGAAGAAACTAGCAAAGTCATTATCCACAGTTAAGTACTCTTCAAATACCTCTCCCAAGCAATTTCCTTTTTCTTTCCTTCAAATACATGCAGGACCGATTGGCGCACGGCTTGAACCATACAATCGGTTCAATATACCCCCCCCCCCAAAAAAAAAAGGGTTGTTTCACCTCCGCCCGTGCTTGAAACGTTCACCTTCCCCTGCGCTCAGAGCTCAATGGCAAGAGGCATCAAAGTATGCGTCCTCCCTCTCTCTATCTCTTCTTCCTCTCTCCCCCCTCCCTCTCCCTCTCTCTCTTTCTTCCTCTCTCTCCTCCCTCTCCCCCTCTCTCTCCCGGTCTTTGTTTTAGAACAAGGGAGGGCGGTGTTGAACAATTTTTTATTTTCGAATTTTGAATTGAAGTCGACGCATCCTTTGCCAATTTCAGTTCAAAATCTGAAAAAAAATAAAGAGGTTGTAATGCCCCTGGCATGGTATGGTAAAGATTTGGAGTGTACCATGCCGGTCAGCGACCGGCACGTCCTGGTACCAATTCCAGAAACTTTGGGAAGTGATCTTCTTCTCTTTCTCTATCCAATTCTTTAAAGGGAACAAAGGAGGTAGTCACTCTGCACCTTGATTACTGGAATGTTTTTGTTGGGATGGGAAAAAAGGGGAAAAAAAAGAGAGGGTTTTCCCTATCCAATTCTTTTAAAGGGAATAAAGGAGATACTTACTCTGCACCTTGATTGCTTCATTGGGATGTTTTTGTTGGTTAGCCAAAAATGGGATGTTTTTGTTGGTTAGCCAAAAAAGGGATGTTTTTGGCTCCTTTTTTTGTTTCTTCTTCAGGCTTGCTTTCTTTTTTGCATTCACTGACTGTTCCTTGTAAATTATATCATACCTGATAAGAGCTAATGTGGTCTCATTCAAAAATATTGGTCCTATTGGCGGATTAAATCAAAATAACAGTTAAACAAGCTTTTATCTCTGGTTACAGTTGGAAGAATTGGTGAAAAAGGTAGCAGACTAATCATACATGTATCTGGAATAAGAGATATTACATGTGTCCAAGAAACTCCAAACATACTGAACCAAGCAATAAAACTGCAAAAGGCAAACCTGTAAAACCGGAGTCTCAACTTCAATAAAGCCCAAAGATTCCATTGTCTTGCGGATCTCGGAGACAATCTACATTAACTTGAGAAATGTATAAATACCAATATGCAATAAAAGAAATGGACTAAAGAAGGTAAAGAAGGGAAACTGTTTGGCTTTAATGTGGCATAAACATATAAGAAGAGTTGGAGAAGTTGTGATCTTTCCTGCAGAAATACATATGAAAATTTAAGCAGTTCCAAGTAACGGCAACTGGCTAAGGTAATAAAGGATCAGAAAGCAGACTGCAGGGCAGTATAGGATCTTAAAGAAGTTTGGAGTATATCAAGCGGTGCAAAAAACATAACTGTTTCTCCAAAAAGTGTAGATTAAAAATTATCCAAAAGCAACAAATATAGTCAGAACAAAGATGGAAAAACCATAAAGCATGATGTGGACCACTAAGGAACCACCAAACAATTTCCGGAGAAATGAAACTACAATAGGAAAAGACTAGTAGAACCGAACATATTTGAGGCATTAATGGGGAACTTTAATGTTAACCAGTTCAAAGAACAAAGTAACTAAATATTATTAGCATAACTTGAATCACGTGCAGCCATACACAGCATGCAAACAACAAAGAATTTCAAAGATGGAGAGAAGATGGGGCAAATTAGTTTTGTGGATGGCTAATTTAAGTTCTTGTCCTCTCTATTGAACGTTGTGGTTCTTCTATCTTCTCTATCTGTAGTTTCTCTCCAGCTTCTATTCTTCTCCCTCATTCTCTCTTTTCTTCATTTTTCACCCTCCAATTATTCTGTTTTTTTTTATTTTTTCCATTTTGAAATGTAAAAAAACTAAATGAAAGTTATTTCAGCCATTTATTTCTGCAGTCTGATGCGACACGAGTCTGCATCATTTTTCCCTCTCTTAGTAATTACATGAATTTACCAAATCCTTTGGAGTACAGGAAAATAGAAGGATAATGTATTATGTCCCATTATATGCTAGTACTGAAGGATAATTTTTTATGTCCCACATATTAATTATCTTGTAAGGACAATAACAAGGAAATGAATAGCACCTTCAAAAGCATAAAGCAATATTAGAGTTCAATTCTTCAATCACCTTTACCAATACATAATTAAAAACATCGAAGGGTTTTAGAAAACAAAATAATATATGATTTACCACCTTTGCTCTTATTCGAAATACATCAGCAACCTCAGGATTTGCAATCATGTCAACGTACCTGAGCATAAAGATAAAACTAAAATTACAGAACATGTTATAGGAAACCAACTGCAAAACCAAGTACAGGTAGCTAAGACATGATTTAAATTTATCATAGGCATGAGTTCTGGTTCAGCAAACATCTTCTCTAACTGGTACCAATCAAAAATAAGAAGGGGGAGACAAAATATATTGCAAATTTACCAATGGACATGCATTTTAATAGCAGGCAATCATACATGAGCATCCAAGCATAGCCCCCCTGCTACTAAAGATCTTACATTGACTGAAATGTCTAACACAAAGCATATTATGTACAATTTACAATAAGCCAGTATTTTCAAATTTAGGCTTTATTTAACCATTGATTCAAGTCTCCTTGACAATTTTTCCACTTAAGAATACATAGATAACCTTTCTTTGTAGATTCAAAGCAATGTAATGTTTGCATCATTTGACAGGTGCAACACTCACTGTAATTGACTGAGATTTATAAACCCATTTTATAATTGCCATCTCTCGAATATTGAAGGAACATTAAAATAGCAACTGTAGTTCTTGGTATTTGAATATGGAAAACAAAATGTGCATTTGAGTAATGAGTCAAAATAATTAATAGAATAATGATATAAAGAAGAAGAAGAAGAGGAAAATAGAAAACTTCAGATTTGGCGTTGACATAGGAGGAAAAAGATGGGTAAGAGGCACAGATTTACTGTTCTTTTCATCACAGAAAGGAAGCTGTTCAAACCATAAGAACTGTTTGTATGGCGTGAAAGTCAATTGCAGTGGAGAGTTAGTCAAGCAGTTCATCCTCATCTTCTTATATACACTTTAGATCGTGCCTATGAAAGGCTAAGACAGATTCAACAGCTTCCTCTTGATAACAAATGAATCCAATTCAACTGGAATATAATACCTATATCTAATGTCTTAACCATGGTCCATCGAACCGGTCTGTACCGGCCAGTTCGGCCCGGTACAGACCGGTCCGGCCTGGAACCGGTACCCGGACAGCGTGGATACTGGTTCCAGCTGTTTTCGGGCTGGTACCGACGGGTACGCATGCGTACGGACTACGTACTAGTCTCGTACCAGCCCATACCGGCCGGTTCGCACCGGTACCAATTTTTTTTTTAACTACAGCGCGCGTGCTATGGATGTTAAACCACAGCGCTCGCGCGCTGGCGTGAGAGCACGTAGCCCTTTCCTCGGGGCAGAACACCCCGCGCGGGCGCGAGGCCGCGTGCCCACGCGCGGTCCCCCCCCCTCACGCTGTTCAACCGCACGCGGCGCGATTTCACAGTGCACGGGCGCGATTCCCCACACTAGGAATCGCCCCGCGCGCAATTCCCACATGCCAACTCATCCGCGCGGGGCAACATACGAGTGCGCTCCCCCGTGCGGGTCATAAATGCCATAGAGTGGCATTTAATACCACTCTGTGGCCAGCCCTGGCGCGTCCGCGTGCGGACGCGAACCAAAAAAAATTCTTTTTCCATGGGCATCCGCGCGCGTCCATGAACCAAAAAAATATATATAAACAAAAGACCGGTTCTGGTACGAACCGGTCTCGAACCGGTCCGGTAGGCGACCGGTACGCCTACCAGTACTGGTTCAGCGTACCTTGGTCTGGTCTTAACCAATTATCTCCTATTATTAGCCCAAGCTTTATTTTGCACCTTATATAGAGTTTGTACCCCCAACTCTGAGAGAAAAATATTCTACTTTAAGTAATCCGGAATTAATCATAATCCAACCTAATACAGACCCAAATAGATACTACTGCAAAAACCTTTAAAAACAAGAGGAGGAGGAGGTGGAGAAATGGGATCTTAGATCCAATATGCTACTAGATGGTGACGCAAAAAAAAGAAACATAAATCTCTATAAGCTAGTTCCCAAGCAAATAGTCATGCATCAAGGTTTCAAGATGTTTAATTCATCTCATAGAGCAACAACTAGATTTTCTCAACTGTCTTGATGTCTCTGTTTCCTAAGCAGCTAGCTCCAAGCCCTCTGTCTTGTCCTATGCAGTGGCATGGGGATGTTTATGAGCCTGTTTTTCTTATACATGCAAGAAATAACTATCCTAAGTAACCGTTTTTCTTAGACAGAGCAACAAGTTCATCTCCTGCACGCCATTTTCAAATTCTCATAGCCTCACATTCTTTCATGCTTCAGTCAGAAAATCACAGTGAAACTAAAAGAATGTGAGCAGTGATAGGAAAATCATCAGGCAGAACTTTCTCATAACTGAACCAAAAAAAAAGAAAAATATAGCAACCATTGCTCAGCAATGAGCTTCCCATCTTGGCAATTAAGATGTATTAATTTGCGCCTTATTGGAGGCTCACCACCCAATATCTCCACCAGACCTCTAAAGACCAGTTCCAAGGCACCATAAGGTTATAATTTTTTCTCACATGCAGCTCACTCTTGAAAATGCTTTTGCCTCATAACAGCATGTTAGACTGATGCGTTATCAAATTACATTGAACCAGAACAACTTATGTACTCAAGTGTCTCCCTTTTCATCCTCAATATCTTCAGTATGGTTAGCTGGTTTTCTAAAATACTTCGAAAAATTATATGTAAATATGCCACACAACAAAAGTGTTTCTTTTTTGGTAAACCAGGAATTATGTTAATCTAGAGTAGATACATTCCATGGTATCAGATCAAACAAATTCCCTAAGTTGTGCTGGGTACATCAACAGAAGTGTTTTTAACGAACTACTAACTACAGTCTCTACTTATATCAGTCAATTTGGAGGCAAATGCTGAGCATGTTTTTTTCCTTTAACTGACAGGCAAAATAATAAATGGCATCTACCTCTCAATGATGATAAACAGCATTCATATACCATGAAAAGCTATTCATACTTATGCTTCCACACATCTTTCACTTCTCTAACTACAAGTTGCAACTAATTTGTAGAATATGTATGTCTGTTTGTATGTATGTATAAATGTTGTGTGTGTCTCTACATGTATATACATGGACACATACATGTATATATGTGTGTGCGCGCGCGCGCGTGTGCGTGAGTGCCCATATATATATACACACACACACACACACATATATATATATATGTATGTATGTATGTATATGTATGGATGCATGTATATGTATGGATGCATGTATATGTATGTATGCATGCATGTATATATAGTGGTGAAGGATATCTCCTAGTACAACTCTTTATTGTCTTAAGGTTTTAAATCCCAAACCCAAGCCCTATATCGGTCCGAGGCTGGATTGAGATGCTATTGAGATTCAGGAAGGTGCCATCCCAGCACTTAGGATCAAAGTACGCTATCTCGATACAGGCCTCATATTAATGCCACCCTATCACACAGTGCCAGTATGCTCGATACAAGAGCTGGTTCAGCATCCCGACACTCAGTATGGTACGCCCTTTGTACCATGTACAGGTACAGTACGGTATTGTATGCTTCGTGCCATCTGATTTGGTGTAGTACATCCCGTAACGACCAGTTCGGTACGATATAGCGTACCTTGCTTGGGATAGATGGAAGTCTCGATGACTCGATAGGATGCCATTGTTTTTGTTTTTAATTATTGTTCGTTGTTTTTATGATTGTTTACAAGGGCTTTAGAGTTTGTTTGTCATAATTTAGGTTTATGGTGCCAATACCAGTACCTACACCATTTTGGTATCAGGTTTGTGTCCATGACCTAAGCCCTATTCCTTTCTTCCTCTATTTCCAATGTTAATACTCTAATTGAACTAGAGGTAGTTGGTTCATTTTGAATCTTTATATTGTATAATCCACTATTGATTGAGGGCATGCCCCATCCAAGTAAAAGTAGAAAGGAGGAATGGAATATTTTGACATGACTACTAAAGTTGCACGCAAAAGTGTCATGTTCTTGATTAATACAATGAAATTTTGAAGCCCCACTAAGATGGTATTTTAGTGGAGAAAAATACAATTAATATATCATAAACGATTTCAAGATATTTTTTGTCTAACAATCTTGATGCATATAACACTGGTTTGTGAGGTACCTAGGTGGAGACACAATAAAAATCTCTATCGGCCACAAATAAAAATCATGACAAAGGCTTTCTTTTCTCACTTAAGCACTTGCAACAGGCTTCTTCAAGGTTGCTTTTCAACCCATAAACAAGAGGGCAAAAGTTAGAACAAGAAAAAATGAATGACCATCCTAAGTATTGAGACACTGGTAGCAACCACTCCAATTCATAGCAGCTGAGACAGACCGGGATGATTTGGTTTTGCATGTATAAGGGTCCTGGACCCATCTACGGACCCAGAACTTCACTGATCCAATCTAAGACAGACTGGGACTTTATCCTAAGGTCAAACTTTCCTCAGTTCACATCCTAAGTTTCCAAAAATCATTCTAGGATGATGATTATAGGTTATGACATGATGAAGCTCAGCAAGCAGATGCTGGAAAGCTTATACTGTGCTCATAAAATACACAAAAAAAAAAATTAATAAAGGCATACATACAATGCATCATTATAGACATAGATATCCCTAAAGCTGATGGTTTCAAAATTAAGCTACTCCAAGATAACATGCATATGACATAAAAATCATGTGCGAAGATTCTAAAGTTAAAAGACTCTGCATGTTATAAAAAGAGGATATTGGTGTCAAACTACATACTTGTTGAATAAACCAGCAAGGATATAGCAAAATTCCATATAAAGCAATAGAATTGAAATCCTATATAGATATTTGAAGATTATATTTAAAATTTAAGGAAAAAATATTGATTACTTATTATAATAATATTAAACATTTAATCATTGTTCTATTAAAAAAAAAATACAAGGAAAAGATGATACGAGCCAGTGAAGAGAAACTAACCTCTGACGATACCGCTTATCGATATCAGTTAAGCCATGATATTTATCTGGTAGTGGGACCAAAGATTTTGTAAGGATTTCAAAATACTTCACGTAAACAGACAGCTCCCCTGGAAAAAATAAGGTGATTAAATAAGATGAATGTTCAAGCGGCAAAGAGAACTATATGGTAATCTCGACCACCAATAAGTTCTTCAAAAAAGCAGACATGTTTATGGCCCTAGATAACATATGTAATGTATTAGATATGGTTCCAAAAATTGGCCAATAAAATCCAAACTTATACTTCAAAATTTAACCAGAAAACTCCATGCCTTGGCAACGCACCAATTTGAAAACATAAGACTAGATTTTTCTGATGAGAAGCACAAGATTGTCTGAGTGTAAACATTGAGCAAAAGATATAGAGAAATAGTTTTGAATGCCATAAGCAAACAAAGTAATTGACGAGATACAAAGGGATTTGCTCCACTGCTGACCTTTCTCTGTCCTCTTTATGGAACCACTTGCACCCAAAATATCACCAATGTCAACAAATGTCTTCAACTGCTCGAATTGATCCTCTGCAAGGCTTTCTTTCTCACAGTAAAGCTGCAAATGGAGTGAAAACATTAGAGGAAACCACACACATGCATATACAATTGCTAAACAAAATGAGATTAATGAAATATGGATAGCACCAAAACTTTTACAAGTGCTAAATGCTTTTGGGAAAGCTCTGGATAGGAGATATCAAAAGAAAAGCAAGTTTAAAGTGGAAGGAAGACTCATGGCAAGTTAACTAAAACAATGGCATAAGATTATGAGTACAAATTTACAAATCAAATGTAACTAGAAACAAAAGCCAAAAGTGAAGAAAAAAATCAAACAAATTATCCTATTTTGAAGTTGTAAATATTAATTTAAGTCTCAATACCATATCCCATACCAATATCAATATGACACTCCCTAACCCACCACAATGTATGTTGTTTGAGTTGGCACAGCACCCATATCATTTATCTATATATGGGCATACCATGCCCCTATACGTACTTTATTGTACCTAGGAGGAACAGTACTCCTTGTTCTAGTCAATATCGGACAGCACTTAACACATTGGTGTTATGATGATAATGAGTGTAAAAATAGTGGATAAACCTATGATCTGCCATACCGCCCCGTACCGTATAGAGAGGAAACCGCTATGAAACTTAACTTCAAGTCAGTACAAGCTCCATACCGCTTGTACCGAGATGTGCCGCCCCATACCAAGGTATACGGCCCTGTATCGAGGTGCGTACCAAGGTGTATGGAGATAAAAATAAAAAAAAATAGTTAGAAAGCTATTTCGGTATGGAAATATATCATACCATATCATACTATACCGTACCAAACCGATAAGGTATTGATATGGTATCCGGTACCAAAATTGCGGACCTTGGATAAACCTATAAATATTCTTTTTCTTTTCTCGTCTTTCTTTTCTTGTGCTTTAACAACCTCACCTCTTGGGAGTTTATGATAAGGTATACTAGCAAAGTAACATGTTCCCTTCACAGACCCATCATAGGACAGTGTAGAATTTCAAGACATGACCAAATTGATGCAACAGATGCAAGAGATGCACATGATGGAATCTTCACAGTCCTAGTACCTGCCTTCGCTACACAAGAAGAACCACCTAATTTTTGAAGAGGGAGATGGGGAATATGCAGCAATTTCGCTCCATCTTCCTAAACCATGCTAGCTCTTGTTTCTCTCAAATGAAGGAAATAAAAATGAACTGCAATATTAGTTTCCCCTGCCAGCTAGATTTCACCAATAGGTATTGCGAGATAAAACTATAATAATTATGATTTAAGAGGAGTTATGATTATTTTTAAATAACTTAGAAAGGACCATCTCCATTTTCAAGCTAGATACACCACCCAGACCTGAATTTAGTGGTGGATAGTCAATAGCAGCTTGATAGCTAGTCAATAAAAAAAATTGCACATGTAATGTAGCTTAGGTCCATATTGGGTCAAATTTAGTTATTCTGATTTTGATTATTATTTTCAGTTAAATTGCTATTTTTATTGTCTTAGATGTCTTTTATTGAAGAAAACCTTTAGGGTCACTTTCCTGAAGTTTTTTGAGCCCTGATATGAGCCGGATTATCATCTAAAGGTCCTACTTTGGGTCTAGCATGGGTTAGAAAAGCTTTAACTTCATTAGGATTGTCGATGGAAAAATTTCTAGAGCCTTTTATATGGGATCCTTGGGAATTCTGAATTTACTATAGATGGAAAAACTTTAGTCATTTTTTGTTAAGAAAATGAATAGCTTTTATATTATTAATTTAGATCAGAAGTCCTTGTTGAGTCAAATTGTTCAAGTCGTAGACTTAGGTCCAATATAAGCGAGTTAGATCCTTTAATACCACATTGTTTTATGGTTGTTTGTCTGTAAATATGCATTATGAGAACACATGAATAATATATATGGATTATTTTGAATGAAGTAGTTCTTTTTTGAAGATCTTACCCTCTGTTCTTTCTTCCCTCTCTACCTCCTCCTCTTTAATTCCAACTCATTGAATGAAGTAGTTCTCCTTTTAAGAAATATTGCCTCTTCTCTTCCTTGCTGCAGATTTGAGAAAGATATATATTCAGATCGATCTAGATCCGAAATTCATTTCAGCTCATATCTATTCTCCTTGCAGCCCTAACTTTAAGGGGCTACATCAACCTAACTTAATGGGTTCAACATAAGGCAGAAAATACAAATTGTTGAAGTACATATGAAGTATTCAAATTTATAGAAGTTCAACATTGCAACAAAAAGAATATTTGGCATTTTTTAAGTAATTAGCTAACAGGTGTGGTTTACAGTTGATATATAATATTAACGTAAATGCATACTTAACCAAGGTTTCCCATTTATCCAGCATTCAGTGCAAGTATGGACTGGAAAATATCAAACAGCAATGCGTTATTGGCTAAATGCAAAGGTATGTGCTGGTGTACTGGTCATACTAATTCATATCATAACATGATGGCATGTAACCATGTTTATCGCATAACTGCATCAACATGGGCTAGCATGAACGATACAGCAGTATGTACAAAACACCACATAGAGCCTATAACCTGCCTGCAGGGTACGTATTGTAGAATGAGGCATTGTCCAAACTGGCACTTTATTCTCAATTTATAGCAAGTCAACTATTAAATAAATTTATTCAATGCCAACTATATAGATGTTTAGGAAAATATAAAACTTTTAATTAGTCATCAATTATTCTATTTATTACTTTAATGCCGCAGACATAATGGAGCTAATCCTTTTCTGCCCCTTTCCTAAATCCTGTTTTAATACAAGTTGGCATCTAAATTAATCGGTTAGCTATATGGTGCAACTATAAAAGAAGACAGGAATTTGCAAATGTTATTTTATAGCTTTGGAAAGAAGATAGGTAGAGTAGAAGAGGCAAACCTGGATTGTCCCTGAATCATCTCTTATAGTCAAGAAGGCAAGTTTACCAAATGCTCTGCGAGCAACATTTCTTCCTGCAATGGATACAGAGACTTCCTTACATTCTTCACCATTTGCCAAATTGCTATAAATTTCCTGGAGCTGGCTTGCAGTGTGACTTCTGTCCCACTTATATGCATAAGGCTCATAACCCTTGCTCCTCAACTCTTCCACCTAACCATGAAGCAATATTTAAGGTTAAGGGCAGAAAAGGCAAAAAAAACGCTACAATATAATAACAGAAGTATGTTTTGTGTATTCAGTTATATTTCTGAAGGGTAGATTGAGTCAATGCAATTGCCATGCAATAAGATGCACACTCAATAGAGCTAACCATTTTCTCAACTATAATACAACACAGAAGGCAAAGAAAACTGGGCACGATATTAAGGAGTTTCAGTTTTCTAGAACTAAGGACATAAGGAAAGTTGAAGAGAGCCCTCAAAGTTGCAAAAAACATATTATTAAATTACGATGCAAGGTCCACCATGCAGTCCTTTCACCAATCACAAAGCAATGGACCAAGAAAATATACAAATAAGAAAAGATTGAAATTTAGCAGCCATAAAAGTTGAGAATAATACGATATATCTTACTAGCATGTATAACATTAAAGCCTGGCATAACTGCTTGATGAAACCCTGAATACTTGCATTGAATTCCTTTCCCTTAAACATGTATGAACTGACCTTAGGAAAACGGACTAGCTTTTGAGGTAAATCAATTAGGAGATCCAAACTGAACCTTTTGGATTGAAATTTGAATGTGAACTGTATGCACCATTCGAAACTTAACCCATGAACAATCAATCCTATTAGTCTCATTATTGTTACCACCCTATCAATCATCCCTCGTGCTGTCTCCATTATCTCGTGCTCCCCTCCCATTTTGACGAGGATATATGATAAGCAATGAATTCAAACTTGCGAATTTCTGGATGCCCCGGAGAATAACTTTCTAAACTAAATATACTGAAAGAGACAAATCAATTAATCATCCAATGCTAACAACGATACATACAGGTAAGAAAACCTTGAATCTAGGGTTGTCAACTTAAGTTCATTTTTTTGAAGGAATACCTAAAAAGTACTTATTTTCTTGATGTTTCAGAGAATAAAGAATAAGGTGAGATCGAGAGTGGGAAGATTGCCTTTTTAAGACGGATGGCGCGAATGGAGTCTCTGTCGGAGGTGGAGGAGGAACTTCGGCGGCGGCGGTCGGAGGTCCCGGGAGGGACGATAGGGGAGGGCGTGGCAGCGGCGGTGGATGAGGACGAAGAGCAGCACCTGACTCTGGCCCTAGCTTTTGTCCTGATGTTGACGGGGACGGCCCTGGAGCCCAGAGTGATGAGGTGCGACGAAGACCTCCATACCCTCAAAGCAAACATTCTTGTTCTTGGCCTTCCAAGGAGATCAAGGCACGTGAGAGAGGAAAGAATGGTTAGAGAGAGATGATGGGAAAGAGGGGAGAGGAGGAGGAGGAGGAAGAAGAGTAGGGTGGTGAGCGATGGCAATGCGGCGGATTGAGGTGGGAGAGGGGGGTGCGGGGAGGGAGAGGAGGAGGAGGAGGAGGAGGAGGAGAGGGCGGCGTACCTGATGCGTGTGGTGCGAGGCGGCTTCCCGTCCGGTCTTGTGCGGCGAAGAGGACGGTAGAGATGTGGGGTGGCGGAACGGGAGACGGCGGTATGGTGGCGGAGCCGAGATAAGGAGAGGCCGGCAGCCGGAACCGGAAGAGAGGGATTCTTAAATCTTGAGCCGGGATATGGCAAGGAGATATTTTGGAGCAGATTATTAGCGCCATGTTTGGTATCAAGCCCTTACTTTTTTATAATTTCATATTAATCCCCCTATTTTTTTTGGGGTTTTTTTTGCATAAATATCTTTTCTTAAAAATTTAAATTTACGTAAATACCCTCTTAAATTTATATTTATTTCTGTACCCTCATAAAATACTATTTTTTACAAATACCTCTGATAGAGGGAAAAACGGATCGTCCAGCCCACAACTAAAAGGCCGCCCAGTTTCGGCCCAGTAAATACCAATGATGAATGACTAAATCTTCACTTCGGTCCAGAGCCAGCTCGTCCTCGGAACTCCACCAACTCCGGACATTCGCCGACTTCCCCGACCAAGTTCGGGGTGCCTCTAAACAAACGCCAACCCGTCCCGACCAAATTCGAGACGCCGACCCCAGCAATACACAGCATACGCTCCGACCCACGAGCTCGGAGCGCTCTCTCAAGTACACCTCGGAACCCGGAAAACCGAACCATTTCCGGTCTACACCAAGTCGGTCTCCATAAACGCCTGACGCGACTACTTAACGAGCTTGACCTCGTCCGTGACCACACCTGTGTGTGAGCTTACACCCACCTATGCGGCCATACTCCACCACACTGTCGCGTCCTATCTCCATAACTGGCCAACAGCAGTCAAACGGCATCTTGACTACTCTGGCCATGCCCTGTTGCGACTGTCAACGTCCTACCGTTCTTAAGAACAGGCTGTACCGCACGTCACCTGCCTACCTGGGCTGCACGCCATCCGGTTCAGAGCCATACCCCCTCATGATGGGGACTGACAGTACCTCCATCACCCGGGCCACTACACCGAGACTATAAATAGCTCGGTCAGGTAATTCCTAAAGGACCCTTTTTTGGCTGGACCAAATCTGCCCACTCTAACTTGATCGTCGGAGGGCCCTCACCGGAAACACCGGTGAGGCTTCGTGCAGGTCTGCAGCTGTCACGCAGGAGGCGGCTCCCGTTTTCTCTTTTCAAGTACCGGCGGTTCCCTCGGCTTCACCAATGTGGTCACCCTCGGGCTAGATTTGAACCACAACATATTTGGCGCAAGAGAAAAGGCTTGAGTCATGATCGCGAGGATAATGAGCCAAGGGGCCCCAAACACATCGAGCAGTCGGGAATCAATGCCCGACTGCTCTCTCCAAGGTCCACCTCCAGCATCACCCGTCCCTGCGGACCAAACCTCTCAAATCCAGCCAGGGCAGTTCTACCTGCTCGCCCAGCAAGTCCAAACCCTGGTCGTGGTTATCCAAACCCTTCATCCGGCTGGAGCTCCGGCAATCACTAAACTCGACAAGAAGGTTGAGGAAGCGGGGTGACAAATCCAAATGCTTTGGGATCAGATCGCGAAACTCCGCGATGAGTGTTATCGGTCGAGGAGCCGGTCCCCCCAAAGATCTAGGAGACACCTCTCCCATCGAAGTTTTGAGGAGTATACTCCTCTTACGTCCTCTCGAGCCCAAATCCTCATGGAAATCGAGGGTTGCAGCTACCTCCAATCTCCTCCGAAGATGCGACCGTCCAAGTCACGGAAGCGTGCGAGTAAGTACTGCCGCTTCCATAGAGACTACAGCCACGATATGGAGGATTGCTATCAGCTCCATGATAGAATCGAAGTGATCGTCCGCTAGGGCTATCTAAGCCGATTCGTTGGCAAGCCAGAGCAGAGCGGAGCCTGAAGGGAAGACTTCGGGACCATCCGACGGACTCGATGACAGACGCCCCAGTGCAGATACTACAAATGCTCTGCCCATGAGCCTTATGTTGATGCCGCCCTGGCCCTGAGGGGCTGGGGAGAGGCCACGCTCACCGGCCCAAGGCTAGTGACCCCGGATGTAAATTAAACCCCCAAGGGAAGACCTTAGCCCCCTCCAAGTCAGGGTTTTCTTCCTTGGGCTGTAACCTAATAAAGTGATCTTCCAGAATCCTCCCAAGGTGTCTCTAAAGGATCTTAGGATGCTCGGCACACATTCGATATCCTGGCAGCGCGAATCAAACACCTTGAGGAGCATCTACAAAGTCATCCTTTGAGCTCGGCTCGGGGTGCCCTGCAGTGTCAACGGGGAGCCTAGGAAGAGCACCCCCGTCTACAGAATTCTACGAGTTCGCCCCTAATCTGAGTGGGGGGGGGCATCTACAAAGTCACCCTTTGAGTTTGGCTCGGGGTGCCCTGCGGTGTCAATGGGAAGCCTAGGAAGAGCACCCCCGTCCGCAGGATTCTACGAGTTTGCCCTTGATCTGAGTGGGGGACATGTACAAAGTCACCCTTTGAGCTCGGCTCGGGGTGCCCTGCAGCATCAACAGGGAGCCTAGGAAGAGCACCCCAGTCTGCAGGATTCTACGAGTTCACCCCTGATCTGAGTGGGGAGAATCTACAAAATCATCCTTTGAGCTCGGCTCGGGGTGCCCTGCGATGTCAACGGGGAGCCTAGGAAGAGCACCCCCATCCACAGAATTCTACGAGTTTGCCCTTAATCTGAGTGGGGGGCATCTACAAAGTCACCCTTTGAGCTCGGCTCGGGATGCCCTGCGACATCAACGGGGAGCCTAGGAAGAGCACCCCCTGTCCGCAGGATTCTACGAGTTTGCGCCTCATTCACAAGATGTTCGGGTGGATATCTATCCCCGAACTTATTATTTTCGAGGTGGCTTCGGCCCCTCGGGTGGATTTCTAAGTCTGAAGGTGGCTTCGGCCCCTCGAGCAAATCTCTACGTTCGGGTGGATGTCTATCCCCGAACTTATTATTCTCGAGGTGGCTTCGGCCCCTCGGATGGATTTCTAGGTCTCGAGGTGGCTTCGGCCTCTCGAGCAAATTTCTGCATTCGGATAGATGTTTATCCCCGAACTTATTATTTTCGAAATGGCTTCGGCCCCTCGGATAGATTTTTAAGTCTCGAGGTGGCTTCGGCCACTCGAGCAAATTTCTACATTCTGGTGGATGTCTATCCTTGAACTTATTATTTTCGAGGTGGCTTCAGCCCTTCGGGTGGATTTCTAAGTCTCAAGGTGGCTTCGGCCCTCGAGCAAATTCTTACGTTCGGGTCGATGTCTATCTTTGAACTTATTATTCCCGATGTGGCTTCAGCCCTCGGATGGATTTCTAAGTCTCGAGGTGGCTTTGGTCCGTCAAGCAAATTTCTACATTTGGATGGATGTCTATCCCTGAATTTATTATTTCCGAGGAGGCTTCAGCCCTCGGGTGGATTTCTAAGTCTCGAGGTGGCTTCGGCCCCTCGAGAAAATTTCAACCTTCGGGTGGATGTCTATCCCCGAATTTATTATTCCCGAGATGGCTTTAGCCCCTCAGGTGGATTTCTAAGTCACGAGGTGGCTTCGGCCCCTCAGGTGGATTTCTAAGTCTCGAGATGGCTTCGGCCCCTCGAGCAAATTTCTACGTTCGGATGGATGTCTATCCCCGAACTTATTATTCCTAAGGTAGCTTCGACCCCTCGAGTTGATTTCTAAGTCTCAAGGTGGCTTCGGCACCTCGAGCAAATTTCTACGTTCGGATGGATTTCTATCCCCGAACCTGTTATTCTCGAGATGGCTTCGGCCCTTCAGATGGATTTCTAAATCTCGAAGTGGCTCCGACCCCTCGAGCAGATTTTCACGTTCGGATAAATACTTATCCCCGAGCTTACTATCCTCGAACTCATCTATGCCCCTGAGTTAACCAAATTCCCTGGAGGGGCTTCTATCCTTGAGATAATCTACGATCGCTTCTTTCGCTCTCCCAGACAAGGCTTGAAACGGCCCATGCTATTAAACGAAGAGCTGCGAGCTCATTTTACGCGAGATTTATCCTAAGGGTATACCAAACTTGGAGTTCCTCCAAGTATTAAGTGCACATCCTACTGTGTAAAACAGGCCCGGGTTTGGGTCACATAATTCAAATCTTAATATTCAAGCACGAGACAGAGCGAACTCAAACACTTGCTAAAAGAAAAAGGAATTTTATTGCAAGAAAAGGCCGAAGGCTGAATACAAGAGCATCCGACCTCATGGTCGGGAGAGTTACAAAGGACCTAAACAGCCAACCTTACAGAAATAAAAATAAAAATCAATCGACATGGACGACCTCCGCATTAATATCAGTCGCGGCCTCCGGCTTAGCTGCAACTTCGAGAGCACCATCCCCCGCCCGCTGTGGTGGCTTCAGCTCTAGGGCCGGCCTCTGGAATGGCTGATGATTCCATCCCATTGGCTTTTATGGAGGCAATCTCCGACCCGGTCTCGCCAGCAACTTCGGCGGCATCCTCTCCTTCCTCAGCGACCCCATCCGTGTTCGGTTCAAGGCCGCTGAGGTCGACCCTAGTACAGAGCTGCTGAACTTGGAAACGACAATTGTCGAAACCTTGGATCATGGCGGCAACAACCCCTTCCGCCAGTTCGGCGATATAATCCTCCGACTGGCGAAACTTCTCGACGGCCTCGCGTGCGGACGATTCCACCAGGCCCTCAAGCTTTTCGATCTTCAGCTCCCGCTCCTTCACCTCGCCTCGAAGGCGAGCTAGACCGGCTTCAAGCTCGGCAATATGGATTGCTGAAGAAGAGCAGGCTCGGGAGTGCTCAGCCTCTATGACTTGGATCTGAGCAACCTTATCCTTTATTACGACTTCGGAAGCGCGTACCTTTTTCTTGGTCTTCCGAAGCCGTTGTTTAGCGGCAGTAGCATTCTTCTCGGCTTCATGTCGCTGCTGCTCGGCGGCTGCCACTCGACCCTCGGCTTCCTACTGGCATTGCGCAGCAGACATCGCCCGGCCTTCAGCCTCTTGACTTTGGAGCTCAGCATGCTCCGTCCTCAACCGAAGTAACTTCAGCTCCTCCCGATCAGCGAGCATGTTAGAAATCAACACGTCGACCACGTGAAGAGACTAGCACAGAAAGGGAAGTGTCACGAAAGTTAAACATCCATAAAATAAAAAGGACGAAAGAATGAACATCACTTACCCGTATGCTCGCTGAGTAGACATGATCGACGAGGTCGCCAACGTCGCCCTCCATCAGTGCGCGGTCGCGCGAAAGCATGATGCTGCGCACGAGTCCGCGAGCGGCTTCTTTGGATTCGAGGGCCGAATCATCCTCAGGTACGCACCGATGACTCCCCGCCGAACTGGGGAATCATTGGCTCAATTCTCCCCAAGGTTGGAGCTTCGGAGGGAGTCACAGCCTCGGCACCCACCGAGAATGTGGGAGGAACTGAAGTCCCAGGCCCACACCTCAGCTCAAAGTCCAACCTGGACGGTTGAGCTGCGGCGGCAATCTCCGGAACTTGGTCGGTTGGCGCGACCGCTGCCCGGGCAGGAAGATCCCCCCCAGTCATCGACTGGGGTACCTCGGCCTTCCCTACAGGCCTCCGGCTGGGCCCGGCCAAAGTAGGAGCAACAACTTCTCCCTACCCGACTTCATGGCCGGAAGCGACTCTCGCCTTTTTCGGCCTCCCCTCAAGACGGACCCCCTCGAGGGCGGCCTTCTTCCTCTTACAGATAGCCACCGACGTCTTAGTGTCGAAAATCATCCCTGCAATATCTAAAGACAAAAAGTCTTGTCAGCATCCCCGACGTAAAAAGGAAAGTAGGAAAAGTCAAATTGCTCTTACCCTCAGGACGGGCCGGACTCGGGCCAAGATTGACCAAAGCCTCCTCGCTGAGCAGGTTGGTAAGCCGAGGAGTCTCTTTCAGTCCGAGCAAACTATCTAGGATTTTCTGCTCGGACTGCGACAACTGCGGGAGCCTATTATTCACTGAGGCCAACGGAAAGCTACAGATCGAATTAAATCCCCACGACCGCTCGGAGGAGATGTAGAAAAAGTTATCCTTCCATCCATGGATGGAAGTGGGCAGGCGCCCAAATAGCTTGCGACCTCCTCGAGGGAAAAAGTACCACCACCCTTTATCTACAGGATTGCCTTTTAATATAAAGCAACTCCTGAAGACGTTCACTAGGGGGGAGGCCGTGCGCCAGGCAGAGGGCAAGGAAGCTGATGATTAATCTCCATGAGTTCGGGGCGAGCTGCGCGGGCACTAGGCCATACGCCGTCAGAAGCTCGCCCACGAACCTATGAAGAGAAAACCTCAGCCCTGCTTGGAGTGTATCTACATACACTCCGATCCAACTATTTGGGGGATTGGTAACTCGGCCCCCGAGGTCTGCGAGTTCAAGAACGAACTCCAGAGGAATGAAAAATCGGCCTCGAACTGAGCCCAGATCCTCATCGGTCATGAGCGAGCCGCTTCCATACGGGCTCGGGCCCACCTCAATTTCAACCTCTTCCACCTCAGAAGAGGCCGAAATTCGTGATGGACCTGTATCGAACATCGATGCCCTCGTCGGCGAGTCCTTTGCCCAGGTTTTGAAACTAAAAAGGAGGAGAAAATCGAAAAACTCTCCGAGCGACCGAAAGAAAGGATAAAATGCCTACTCGAAAACTCACCGAAAAAGACGGATGAGCAAAGAAGGAGAATAACCCCCAGAAAAGAAAAACAATGGATGATGCAAAGGCTAGCCGAGAACTCCCAAGAACATCCGAAAGAGAATTCCAGCATTCCGGCGACGGCGGCTAGACCAGAGCAGGAGGAAGGTCAAGTAACGATCCTACGACCCCTTCTTCAGGCCTTATATAGGCCACCGCAGCGGTCCCGATCGGGCGACCTAAATTATCGTACGGTCTGCAATCCACCATGTGGCGAGCCCTAAGACGGCCTCAACAAATCTCTCCGAAATGCCTCACTAAATGCGGATCATTATGAAAGGCGCTCCGGAGCTCGAAATATTGATCATTGACCTTCCGCCTTTTACCGGATGAGATGCATCGGAGAAGGGAGCATTAATGGCCGACTCTTCATGCTCCGCTAAAAGGAATGCTTCGCGGGACGGGGAATTAATAATTGAAACCCTCCTCGTCCCAATTCAACCACTTTCCGGAAAGAGACACCTATGTGAAACCCCGAAAAACTCCTACAGTGAATTCTATTTCCGAAAAATCTAGCAGCTCGGACACCCCGAATCTGTTGCCGAGCTCTCAACCAAGAAGTGTGCCGAAGCCTACACAGTCTAGTGCGCGTCTCTTCTTGTTTATGAAATTAAAGTACTGGATGATCGGGAGTCCGACTACTTCCATCGTTCGAGCAGCAAGGCAGCTCGACTTCAAAAGTGGGGGGCAAATGATAGAGGAAAGAACGGATCGTTTAGCCCACAACTAAAAGGCCGCCCAATAAATACCAACGATGAATGACTAAATCTTCACTTCGGCCAGAGCCAGCTCGTCTTTGGAACTCCACCAACTCCGGACATTTGCCGACTCCCCCGACCAAGTTCGGGGTACCTCCAAGCAAACGCCGACCCGTCCCAACCAAGTTCGAGATGCCGACCCCAGCAATACACAACATACGCTCCGACCCTCGAGCTCGGAGCGCTCTCTTGAGTATACCTCGGAACCCGAAAAACTGAGCTATTCCCGATCTACACCAAGCCGGCCTCACTAAACGTCTGACGTAACTACTTAACGAGCTTGACCTCGTCAGCGACCGCACCCATGTGTGAGCTTACGCCTACCTACGCGGCCGTACTCCATCACACTGCCGCGTCATGTCTCCATAACCGGCCAATAGCAATCAAATGGCACCTTGACTACTCCGGCCATGCCCTGCTGTGACTGTCAACGCCCTATTGTTCTTAAAAACGGGCTGTACCGCACGTCACCTACCTACTTGGGCTGCACGCCATCCGGCTCAGAGCCATACCCTCTCATGATGGGGATGACAGTACCTCTATCTTCCGGGCCACTCCACCGAGGCTATAAATAGCTTGGTCAGGTAATTCTTAAGGGACATTTTTTTGGCTGGACCAAATATGCCCACTCTAACTTGATCGTCGGAGGGCCATCACCGGGAATACCGGTGAGGCTTTGTGCAGGTCCACAGCTGCCGCGCAGGAGGCGGCTCCTGTCTTCCCCTTTTCAGTATCGACGGTTCCCTCGATTTCATCGGCATGGTCACCCTTGGGCCAGATCTGAACCACAACAACCCCTAATATAATGGTTCTTCTATTAATAAAAATCATATTTATTTTAGTTAAAAATAAATTAAAATTTTAAAATTACTTTTTTATAAATATTTCTTTTAGCGCATCTACTCATTAAGAATATCTTAGTTATTTTAATTTAAAATCATTAATTTTTTAACAGAGTTGGATGGTGTGGATACATATACAAAAATAAGGATAAAAAAATAGAATAACAAAATAAGTGATTTACAATGGTATATATTATAAATATTAATTTGAAAAAAGTATTAATGCAAAATTCGATATTTAGAAGGATATTCATAATTTTTTTTTTTTTTCCGAAGTCTACTGTTCTCCAAACTTAAGCATTTTCCTCCTTGGCAGACAATTGGAGGAAAGCCCACCCATTCCATAAATATTGGGGTCTGGTCCAGATCATTGTGATGCATCATCCAGTAATTGAATCCAGGGCAATCTCTCAAAGTTGTTCCATTTATTAAAGAAAACCTAGCAGCTTTCTACCAAGGAAAAAAAGAAAAGAAAACTAGCAGCTCAAATACAGCCTATTTATTGAATAGGTTAGATCTGCAGAATCAAACCCTATCCAGTCTAGTTATAGCCTCGATAGTCCATGATAAATAAGTCAGATTGGGTTAACTCAATGATAATAAGATAAATGGATCTTAACTATATTAATCATAATTCAAAAAGATTGATCATGTTAAATAAGTTTTAAATAGGCCAAGTTGTGATCTGGTCAATCCATGCCTATAATCAAATAGGCCATAATAAGTTAGACAACTTGGGAGTACACTTAAACTCAATCCATCTTATTAATAGGTCAATTTGAGTTGGCATGTTTACGGTCCGAATACCAAACTCAACCTTATTTATATTTGGTCACTTATGAGTTCTATTGGTGGGTCGAGCTATATATTGCCACCCTTACATGTAAATCCTTCCACTATTGATGCTTAGAATGAATCATTATTAAGAATTACCCACCAATAAAAAAGCCTTTTAAGTAGGCTAAAGTCTCAAATATATTGAAGACTTGTCCCTTATTCTCTTTCGTTATTATACTATCAATTACTCTTGATTTCACTATCATCCACAAGCACAAAGTTGAATCACCACTATTTCTATTTACAAATTCAATGCTTGTGCTATGACTAAGGTCCATCTCCTCGTGACTATTAGCCCGAGCTATTATTATTCCCCACGATTTATCCTCCTAAGAGTCTTAGAGTTAGACCGCACCATTTTCTTGGATCTAATAACAATCCTCGGCAATTCACTACTTGCCAAAATTGCCATGGTCAGTACTTCCGATAATGATTTAGTTTTATTATATGTGAAATAGATTAATTAGTGGCATTATATGAGTGTTTAAATATTTGTCACTCAAAGCTACCAAGTACTTGCTTGGATTGTAGGTTCTTTCTGGTTGGAGTCGGCCTTTTGAGGGTGGGTTGGGAAAGAAAAGATAAAACAAGCCTTTTCTAGTCTGAAAAGAGTTTCACTTTCATAGAATTATACTTATGTTTTTTTCCTCAATCAATCTAATTAATTTTCATTGATCTGAATTATCATCATTTTAGATTATTAATCTCGATACTCTTTTTGTAACATGGTGATGATTTCATATAGAGTTTGTTTAATTTTGATGCGGAAATACTGAATATAAGTTCTTTAATCTTTCAAGTGGTTAGGCTGAATTCGTTTATGATTTTATGAAGTTGTATGATCTTTCAGGGATCCCTAGCCGAACATTTTCATGTTCGTATCAACTTGGCTCTGCAAGCTCGATATATTATGTTTCTTACTACTTCCAAGCTTCTTAGCTACACAAGCTCAATATATTATGTTTCTTGCTACTTCCAAGCTTCATATTTGTTGTTGGCAGTCTTTATCATTATGGAAAAGGTATCAAGTGTTTTCCTATTTAAAAATTATGTATATCAACGTTAGGAACCAAGTGAAGGCATCAAGACAAGAATGCTCTTAGTAATGACAGTCAAATGAGGTGGCTAACGACCTCGTTGATTTCTTCAAAGTCGTGAAGTCATCCTATCTATTGCTTGTGTAGCTTCCATCCGGTCAAGTAGTTTTGATATTTAAAAGACTAAGTGCAAGTTTGCACTAATACAAGAAATCAGGGGATAGTGAGAATGATTCATCTTTGTTTACAATACTAGCGTTTCAATATATTGCTCCCTTATATGCAATTTATGATTCAAATATACTTACACACTATATAACTCTTAAGTGATTAATTTGTTAACATTCATGGGCCTAAAACTAGTCAAATTAATGATAAGCCTGTTGCTTTCCCTGCTACCTAGAAAGGTCAGCCGCAAGCCTTGAGCCTTTCATTAATCTAGACCAAGAAAGAACATCAAACAAACGCGATGGAGACCGCATCCAACCCAATCCAAGCACATGATACCCATGTTATCATTGATCGAAAGCGCGATTAATCCGACCGGTGGATTTCAGCTGCAGTGTCCATTTCGGTTGGTCCAATCAAGAATTATTCAACATAGTACTTTTTTACGGTGATTGATTGAATACAGAGAGTGGATCGATATGAAGAGAGTCATCTATTGCTCCGTAAGACCCGCAGACTGGTCAAAGAATTGGGCTTCTTCCAGGCAGCACGTGTGTGCCAGAAGGCGAAAAAAGTTGCAGATTGGATTAATTTCTTTGTTACTCGGCATTTCGGAGAGTTCATCAGCTGGCATATCTTTGCCGTTTGCACGAAGACAAAAAAAATTCTTCAAGCTAAGCTACTGACACGTGGAAAAGAACCTCCACATTTTAAGTCCCCAACGCATAATCCACATCCCAACCAGAAACGTGTCGAAAAATAATTCGCTCTTAAGGCTGCGATTTGCTCGGCGAGGATGGGCCTTTACAAGGTGGTATATCCAGAGGCATATCTTATACCCCCAATGATCTGGGAATTGGCCAAGCAGTGCTCCGCGGCCGAGAGTACCGAAAAAAAACAAAAAGATATATCGATCCAACGGTCGGATTAGAAATCCGGCGTAACAATCACGTGACTGGCTGTGTTTAAAAGATCACGACCGCTGGAAAGGAAGGGAACGGCCTCGGAGGGATGGAGTCGTCGAGAGTCTCGACGGTCGGCGGTGGGTATCATGTGCCGCCGGCTTGACGTAGGGGGGAAGCGGAGACGTATCTTCCGATCGAGGAGAAGAACCACAAGTCGGTCGGTTATTTTTAGTTTTGGCGCCACGCCTCTCTCTCTCTCTCTCTCTCTCTCTCGGGGATTTATAAGGAGAGTCGGAGGATCAGGGCGAACGAGATTAGATCGGAATTGAAGATATAGGTTAGGGTTGTGCAAGATCCCGTCGAGTGATGCGTGGATTTAGTTGATTTGGTACCGTTATTTGGGGATTCGGAGATAAGGAGGTGATTAGAAGGGGGATTTGAAAAGGAATCAGAGTAGAAGGGGAGAATTTGGAGATATCCAAGGTATTTAGTCCTGGGTGCTGTAGATCTTGGAGGGGTATCGTAGTTTTCTGAAATTTTGGGAGTTGAGATTTTCTAGCTGAAACTATTGGAAGATTCTGGAATAAGTGAGCTAATCTGTTGAATCTCCCTGGAACGAGGGGAATTGTAGGACATCAGTAGGAGAAGTTGGGCGTCCACGAGTGCAGATCACACAAGTTATTGTTTATATTCCAAATTTTAGGTACACACAGTTCCTGATTCTGAAGATTGTTCTGTCTCCACACGTTATTTGTTTTCTGATGATTTCATTTCATTTCAATTTATTTTTTCGGGTTTTGAGCATAATTATTAGGAACAAATCGGAATCTCTTGCAGTTTCCCTTTTCTAATTGCTAGCAGTTTGTTTGAACTGCTGTGATTCGAAAGAGTTCACTGGGCTCCTTCACGCAGTGACTTGGAGTGACGTGACTCTCGGACTGCAGTATTATGAATTGGGGGCGGGGGTTGGATGGAACATTAGCAGAATTAATGAGATTGTTATGCAATGTGAATCTATACATGATGTCCATTTTTTAGACTTAGCAGCAACACTACAATGGGTGAAATCTTCAATTGGTTGTGCTCCATCGCATTTTGCAGGGAAAATGGCTATATTGGTTGATCCTCCAAATGGCATGGGAAACAGCGGGAAGCACTACTATTCCATGTGGCAAACCTTGTTTGAGATCGATACGAAGTATGTGCCTATCAAGCCCATCGGAAGAGGAGCTTATGGCATTGTATGCTCATCCATAAATCGAGAGACAAATGAAAGAGTTGCAATAAAGAAGATCAACAATGCCTTTGATAATCGTGTGGATGCACTTAGAACGTTGCGTGAACTGAAGCTTCTTCGGCATCTACGTGATGAAAATGTCATTGCTTTGAAGGACATCATGATGCCAGCCAATAGGAAAAGCTTCAAGGATGTATACCTAGTTTATGAACTCATGGATACTGATCTGCATCAGATTATCAAGTCATCACAGGCACTTTCTAACGACCATTGCCAATATTTTCTCTTTCAGGTATGAATCCTCTAAATAGACCTTCTAGAAATTCATATTTTCAAATAATTATTCCTTCTTAAGATCATGACGTTCGAAAGCACTTGCCAAGGAAGAGAGAAATTATCTGTAAATGTCCATGTGGTTAAAACTCTGTAGTTGCTGAGACTAACTGCAAAGTGGTGGTTGATAGGAAGAATAAAAAAAATACTATAGTATAAGGATATGCTAAAAGTTTTAGGTCATTCAGGCACTGTTTTTGATGCTTCCTATCACTTTTGTTTCCATATCGAGGGAACGAGATGAGAAATCTTATAACCAGCTTCGTTTC
Source organism: Phoenix dactylifera (assembly GCF_051530095.1). Taxonomy (NCBI): domain Eukaryota; kingdom Viridiplantae; phylum Streptophyta; class Magnoliopsida; order Arecales; family Arecaceae; genus Phoenix; species Phoenix dactylifera. The sequence continues at coordinate 45,106,950 of NC_143190.1, forward strand.
ATGCAACTGGTGTACCTATTACTCACAGTAAGAAGACAATCTGACTTGTGAGGCTACTTGTTGGATAATACTCAATTTTAACGGTGAGAAGACTATCTGATTTGGGAGGCTATTTGTAGGTTCAGAGCAACTAAAAGGAAAGGAGAAGATAAGAGCACAAAATGAGAAAAAAGCGGAAATTCTCTATCTAAATATCTGTATTGTTCAATTTATTATTTAATGACTTTATATCCATAGTGAAATGTTATCACAATAGTATTGCATTGGCATGGATTCAGGATTCTGCACTGGACATATGTTCTGGTGTACTATTCAACAATGTGGATAAGATTTTGGAACGCATTCAAACTCTGATTTTCAATATGATGTAGTTTAATTTATGTGATAAATTCTATAAAGGGTCAGTCAATTGTATGTTATGTGCTAACTTATAAGTATATTGTATGTCGCATAATAAGATTTAATGATTTATCATTGGTCATGTGCAAATAGTTGTGGAAGAATTATTAGTTTGATCGCAGTTCATCAAATTGTTACTATTATTACATTGGTATGAAGTGCAATTATTAGCTGGGCCTCAATTAACAAGTTGTAGATCCATTACTTATGGCACAAGATATATTTTTGGTATTCTTTAGCCTTTGAACTGATCAATGGTGAACTATGGCTATTTAGTGTCATTGGTGGGCTGCTGAGTGATGTTATTAAAATAATAAATTGTGGTTGGACCTGTTCCCACTGGCCAAAAACATGATTCTTCTTTTCCCTTTTTCCTATTATCTTCCATCTTCCTTCTTGCTTGATTGCTCTTAGTTTCCTTAATATTACTGATACTTCTTTTATCTTTGCTTGTTTTCATTTTAGATCTATTTAATTTCTTCTAAGGGAGTTATTGTCAGTTTTGTGTAGAATATGTTTAGCTGTTTTAGCCTTTAAGGCTTTATAACGTTCCAGTCCACAATAACCATATCAAAGTGGTTCTAGTCAAGGTTCTAAAGGTATGGCTTGTACTGGTCACTGGCAGGCACATTACATACCACATTACGTACAATATTTAGATATTATACTGTCAGGCATGGCTATGAGTAGAAATAAGGTGAGAAAAAAAGGTGTAAGAACGCCATTAAAATATGTACCCAGTGGTACAGCATTGATCCAAGACTGGCTTGTCCATGAATGACTCATGAAGAAGTGCTGGTTACCTATCCCTTTCTAGAACATGCTGTTGTGCTCAGTTTTTAAATCCTTGGCTATAGTCTTTATGACATCTACATATCTCCAAGTTCCCTGTAATCATCTCATATTTGCCTTTCCACAAAACTCTGGTGTTGAACCAACCCAAAATTATTCCTTATTATTAATTTTGAATAAACACATATGTGGTCTACATGATAAATTTTCTTGCGTAAGAATTTTCTCTTCAATTTCCATGCACGAAGGCTGCTGTGAAGAGAAGGATATGTTATGCAGTCCCAAGAAGGTTCATATATGTTGGGCTACCTGATTTGTTTAATTTGTGCGACCAACCATGATAAGAGAGCAAGCTATCAGTATATTGAATGTCTGTGTGTTTACTTGTTCTCTTTTCCTTCTTTTCATTTCTTCTTTTTTTTTGGGAATATGAATTAAGAATCATTTGTTTAATCTAAAAATTGTCTATTTACATTGATGAAATGTAGCACTCATGTTCCAGTAATCCAGTAGGTGTTCCATGAGGAGAATTATTTTTTGTTCCCCTAAAATTCATGTTGTAATAGGAGAGTGGTATATGCCCAGATCAAGACCTAGTAGTTAAATAGCATGGAGCCATTAAGCAACTTCAGTATGATGTTTATGAAGTCAATCAAGGAAATTTCGGAAGCCTTGACAAGGATGTGCTCAGCAAGGTTTCTGGTGCTGGTCCATGTCAGTCCGTGCTGGCTGGCACTTTCTATCCCGACCAGTACGGACACTCACAGTGTAGGTCAGCATGATACCTATTATTTTATTTCTTAAAATATTATAAAAAAGGTTTAAAAATTTTCTTTTAATTTTGGCATGGTGTAACTGGTGCCCCATGATACAAAACACTATCTTTGTAATTTTTACTCCTGAAACGGGCAACAGGTTAATGAATCTCGTTGGAATTTAATATCTCTATCTCTTTTTACAAATTTTCTGATCTCTCTCGATCCTCTCTTTTATAAGGGTATATACGTAAATATTAATTTTGGAAGGCTATTCATATAAATTTTAATATTTAGGAGGATATATACGGAAAAAAATCTCCAAAAAAAAATCACGCGTCTCTGCTTCAATTCTCCTGTAGTGGCCTTTCAGTTTGTTGTTTTCTTGCACTATTTATTGCTTGTATTTCACAATTTGACTGAGCATTAAAGCTTTTTTTTCGGTGGTGGGTTTAGAGGGGGGGGGACCCAATCAAATTCATTGAGAAAATGAACCAAGTACATGTACAGTGAATCCTCTGGATCCAAGTGAATAAAGGACAAGTAGGAGTAAGGGGGGATGGTTGGGGGGTTGGGGGGGGGGGGGGGATAAAGGCCGTAACGGGGGTTGCTCTCAACAGATAAGTAGTTTTATGTTTGCATGCTGGATAAACCAACATCCATTCTTGAGGCATGCGACCACAATGCCTTCCTAACATCTTCCACCTGTTTCCCTTTTGTCATTGCAAAACCTTGAGTTTTGCTCGAGCCAAACACTCCAAAGCAATTGAGCCACTAGAATATCCTACCCTAGGTGGACTTCTCTTTTGAAATTACATGCTCTCCGATCTGGCCATTACAAAATGATAGGTAGAGCTCTGTTTCTGATTCCCCAACCTCTAAAAAGGTTCTTTCAAAGTTGTCTCGAGAATTGACATTTAAAGAAGAGCTCTTCTGTAGTTTCCTCCTGATTTCCGCATAGAACACAGCAGGAGTCTAATGTTTCTTCTAATTAGATTGTCCTTCGCGATAAATTTTAAGTTGATCTAGACAAGTTAGAGTGTGAGAATTTTGCTGATGTTGTAATTTTTTTTTTTTTTGATGCAGTAATGACAGCAGCATTTGTTTCTTCTATGCCTTCATCAGCTTGCCATCTTCATTCAGAAATTTGTTAGCCATTAATATGGTTACAGAAGTACAAGTTTAGAAAGTGAATTTTAATTTTTTGCTTGCTAATCATCTCAGGAAGCTCTTTGAGAAGCTTTTGCCCTTTATTCATATGCTTGTTGTTTATTAATGACTTATAATCCCTTTTGCAATTTTTAGTTGCTTCGAGGACTGAAGTATCTTAACTCAGCAAACATACTCCACAGAGACTTGAAGCCTGGGAACCTACTGGTGAATGCAAATTGTGAGCTCAAGATTTGTGATTTTGGTTTGGCTCGCACCAGTAATGGGAAGAACCAATTCATGACTGAATATGTTGTCACCCGCTGGTATCGGGCCCCTGAACTGCTCCTTTGCTGTGATAACTATGGCACCTCCATAGATGTATGGTCTGTGGGTTGCATCTTTGCTGAGCTTCTTGGTCGTAAGCCCATCTTCCCAGGCACCGAGTGCCTCAACCAGCTCAAGCTCATCATTAACGTTCTTGGCACCATGAATGATACCGATATTGGCTTTATTGATAACCCAAAGGCACGCAAATACATCAAGACCCTGCCGTACACCCCTGGTATTCCTCTCGCTAATCTTTACCCCCATGCCAATCCATTGGCCATTGACTTGCTGCAGAAGATGCTTGTTTTTGATCCATCTAAAAGGATCAGTGTCACTGAGGCACTGGAACACCCATACATGTCTCCTCTTTATGATCCGAGTACCAATCCTCCAGCTCAAGTCCCCATCGATCTTGACATTGATGAAGATCTTGGAGAAGACATGATTAGGGAGATGATGTGGAAGGAGATGCTTCATTACCACCCGGAAGCTGCTTCAGCAAACTCGTAAGAACCTTGGCTTGTTTCTAGATCCATACTAGAAGCTTGGTTGGACTGGATGTCAGTTTTGCTTTTTTTGTTTTACTATTGTGAGATATGCTCTACGGTCTCTCGTCTGTAAATATGCTTGTTATGTATACGTGCATTGTGTGCTGTGAAAAACTTCTCTTGTACAATTTTGATGTTTGTATGTCTAATATTATGATGCAACAGTAATCACTTTTCAGTCATAGTAATATTTATCATTTTTGAGTTTTTTTTTATTTATAAAGTGTACATGAGTGCTAAAATACTGCTTCATTTGCTGGTTCATGCATAGACTTGAGAATTTTGAATTGCACCATCTATTGCTTATATAGAACGATCCTTTGAGTTAGAAAGCAAATATTCTTATCTTTGAATATTTGGCTTAGAAGCTTAACCATGGATATACAGAACAAAAATGATGATGCCGTGACTGCATGTGATTTTATTGTTTACAATAAAATGGCAAATTAGGATGACTGAGCAAAGTGTTGTTTAACTTATGGTAAAATGCAGAAAGTTGTTATTTACCACAAAATCTTAAGGGCCCTGGAACTAGCAATGGACTGCAACGTCTGAAAATAGAACTGGAAATGGGCAGTCCATTTTTCAGAAAAGATGAGTACAAGTACAAGAAAGAAAAATCTAAAGACCATAATAATCACTAACTACCTTCTCAAATTTTTACTTACATTGGTCTTATAAATCTATGATGTTATTAATATATTGTAGGTAGCAGGTGCATGGTTTGGTGGCCGTGGCGGTAGCCAGGTGCCTAGGTGGTCACCAAGAAGTCAAGGTGGTCCAAAAATAACAAATTCAAGAGACTAATAAAAATAGAGAGGCATAACTACCAAAAAGATTAAAATACAAAGAAATGTAAAAGGACATATGATCCAAGAATGAAACATAACATATTAAAACAAGATTTAGTAAGTTAATAGAAGTAATGTCTTGGTAACATCCAACACTAATTTCTGAATCAATATCAACTATCATTCTGAAACTTGAAGCAAATGTAGGTGCTTGGATGGCTCTGCGAGTTTTGTAAAACATTGATGCTGATCTAGGGTCCTATTCTGCCCTACATGTGAATTTTATGTTTTGGCGATCTCTAAATGCTTTTCACCACTTACATTTAGAGTTTCTTGGGATATGCTTTGAAACAGTTTTGAGTAGAACTGGTCTCCTTACAAGATTTTTTGTTTATCATTCCAGTTTAGTACTCCTTTAAATAGGATTCTCAAAACACATCATTATCTACCAAATGTTCTCCATCAGAGTTGGGGTCAGCTGTGGACAACTCTAATTTGATGAGGCTCCGTGGGTCGATTCGGCAGGGTTTTACAGCTTAACTCTTGAAGACCACCTTCTAAGAAATTCAGTCTGAATTTCGAACCAGGGCAACTTTAGGCGAGAAAGTCCCTGTCAAGAAGGTTAAAAGGGCCAGTTGCTCATGCAACCAAGGAGCGATCATCTATAATTCCATTGACCTGAAAAGAGTGTAGATAAAGAGAGATGATGATGTGATTAGATATTTGGTAATTGGTTTCATCTCTAAGGCACATATGTTGTACCAAAAATGTCATTTCAAATGGAATCTAGAAAGCCTACAAAAAATTGTTGAAGACAAAATTGAACTGTGGCATAAAACAGAACGATAAAGGATTCTTTTCAAGTTTGTAGGCAAATATGTGCTGTATCGTACGGTCGTTACATTGACTCACCCAACAAAATCAAACATCAACAGAATTTGCAATTCATTTTCGTATGGAAACTATACATAATGATTGTTTGAAAATAAAGTTTATATATGACTCCAACATCTTATTGCCATGATAAGCTTCAGAGATAAGACAGTTGTGGGGCAAGATCTGCCTTGGGCTGCACGTAAAGTCAGCTCCCAAGATTCCTTTTCCTGATCATTCTGATTTTTTACAAAGTGATTGATCCCTTTACCTAGTGCCTTGCATCTTTCTTCTTCCATGTTTCATATGTGAAATGCTATGTTCATTAAAGCATGCTTACAACAGTAGGCATGGGAATGTGTAATATACTTTTTTAAAAGCCTACCATTTTTTTTCTCAATGGTATCTTGTTAGAGCATGAGCTGAGAGGTGGAATCTTTTCAGCGCTGACGCCAAGGATTTCTAAAAAGATGGTGCATGTGGTGTAACAGTGATTCCTTTATGAATTATGATCATAAAGATCCTTAAAGAAACCTTGGGCATCAAGCTTCAAATTTCCTTGGGAAAAGAAGGTAATTTTCAGCACGGAATTAAATGACTTTAGAGCTTGCTCGTACATCAACAGAGTCAGTGGAAGACATCCTTTTTCGCGCAAATCTTATTTGGTGCATGGTGTCTTTTTTTTTTGGCCCTTTGGGAGGAAGGGAGGAGGCAGGAGGGTGGTGGTACGAAAGCTAAGGTTTGCAGTTTGCGTGGCTTCATGGTGTCTCCAACTGCATGGCACATGAAAGGCAATTAATAAAGCATCGTGAGACACGTAGAAGTTGGGAGCGTGGTGGTTTCTAAAGCCGATAGTCTTAGATCCGAACTTTATGCAGTCTTTGGAAGGAAGGAACTTTGCAGTAAGGGTATCTATAAGGAAAGGCAGGGGCATAGCTTTCTAGCATTATTGCTATCATCACAAAATCATACCTTCCATATGTAAGTATGAATTGGGGAGTGATGTTGTGAACTGAAGCAAAGGATAGCCCTGTGGTCTCGACCTCAGAGTTGTTAGTATTTTCCCTGTGAGATAATTCAGATGATTTTGATTATTATAACATTTTGCTTATGATGGGTAAGAGGAAGGAGGAAAGGCTTGACTCAAATTCTCATTTTCCTTAGCTTTTTCAGGTTAAGCTTTGGACTCCGGTTATAGTTCTAATAATAAGCACACTTGAAATCAAATAAGAAGCACGAGAAGGAACAATTCAACAAGGACAATAGGCAGACATTTTGTTTTGAAATTTTTCAAGAATTTTCAAACATTGATCTTGGTTCAGCACCTATGTGGATATATACAGGTGAATGCACCCAGGGAAAAAGGGGACAAGAACTCTATGATATGAAGCTTTGGCTGATCAATTATGGGGTGTAAATCTATTTCATCTTATTTCATGAGGCAGATGCTATAGTTTGATGCCTTAAATTTTGTGTAACGTGCTAACATTTTAATAGTTTTTCTTGTTAATACTTGCCCCTATACTAGTCAACAATAGAACCTAGAATTCTTTGAGGGCGCCAACTAATAAAGTTGGAGTCACGGGAGGTTGGATATGTGTAGTTGCATGAGATCCTCTCTTTGATTTCTTCCAAATTTTCTCTCGTCCTAGTTAAAATACAATAAATAATGGAAAGTAAAAATAAGCATTACTTGCATCGAGAGGCATGGCTTTTATCTACTCCGCCCTGCGTAGATTTTGTTTTTTGGATTAGGATAGTAGGGAAAATTTATGTGCAGATGACCCTACGTGAAATGCCGATAGAAAGAAAACATGCAAAGATAAAGCCCCTGTCAACCACCTACACAGGGGGTGATGAAATAAACATGTGATGGGAGCTGAAAGTGTTGTGATAAGGTATTGTTCTTGGAGTCTAGACTTCTCAATGAAATGATCAACATAATAAAGCTAAAAAAGAGAAACAAAATAATACTTTGGTCAACATCATGACGATGACTTCTTTATTTTCTTTAAGTTACCAATCTGATGGGGACATCAGCTAGGTCCCCATTTTATTTGCATGTTTGCTTATTGTTATTTCTGGGTTTATTTGTGTTTAGGGATTTATTTGTGGTTTATTTTATTCTGGGCTTATTTTCATTTTAGGGCTTATTTGTGGGGAATTATTTTATGTAAGGGGTTTATTTTAATTGTTCTTATGAGGCCCTATTTAAAGGGAACTTGTAAGCTGATTAGGGTTTAATGCAGAATTAAAGAATTTCTTTCCCCACGTTTCCCTCTTCTTCTCTTCTCCTTCCTTCTCCTTCTCCTCTTCTTCTTCCTCCTTCTCCTCTCCTCTTCTCCTGCTTTCATTTTAAAATTGGTCCGGCATCAACTTGGTATCAGAGCAAGGCTGGTTTTGCCCCTGCTGCCAAAGCCACGGTCCAGTGTTTCCCCTCCTTCTCTCTCTATCTTCCTCTCTTCCTTTCTCTCTCGGTTTTCACCAGCCCCCCCCCCCTTCCTCTGTCAGTCCGCTCACCAAAAAAAAAAAAAAGAGAAGTCTGCAACCGAGAGGGAAGAAAGAGCCACAGCCACAGTCCCTGCGCCGGATTCCCCTCGCGTCCATCTGACTTGATCCCTCGGTCGTCGCCGCCGCCCACCACCGCCCTGTGACAGCCTCGGACGCCCTCCACCCGATCCGGGAAGAAGCTGCCCGCCGCCGTGATCGGCCGCCACCTGTCGCCGCCGACCACAGAGCCGCGGCTTCGAGCTCCGTCGCCGTCCCCTACGGCCGATCCGCAGCCGCCGCCCATCCCTCCTTTCCGCGGCCGCCGCAGCGAGAGTCGGGAAACCCTCCCGAAACGGTCGGGAGGTTGGGAACAGACTAACGGGTAAGTATCAGACCCGTTAGCCCGCCCCACTAGCCCGGACCCGTTCCGGAGAAGAAAAAAAAAAAAAAAAAAAAAAAAAAACGTGCACGTGAATTGCACGTGCGGTCGTTAACGGGTATCGGAGCGGGTTGCGTTCTAAAAACCCGAATCCGATAATCCGAACCCGAAAGGGTTAACCCAAAAAAAAAAAAAAAAAAAAAAAAAAAAAACTAACCTCTGTTCTGCCGAAAGGGAAACCCTAAGGTTTCACCGTCTTCTTCGCCGCCGTCGCCGAGCTCCACCTGCAGCGCCACCACCAGCCGCTCCGCCTTTCCCCTCGCCGCCGTCGTGCCACCTCTTCGCCGCCGTCGCCGAGCTCAGCCTGCAGCGCCACCACCAGTCGCTCCGCCTTTGCCGCCTCCGCCCGTGCCACCTCCTGCCGCCGCCGAGATCCATTCCATCCTCTTCTCCTCCGTCGTCCACCGCCCGAGCCGCCGGTGCCCGAACCGACACCACCATCCCGCCGGGGCCCGAGCCGACGCCACCATCCCGCCGGGGCCCGAGCTGACGCCGACGGCCTCCTTCCGCCCCCATTTTCCTCACCACCGGCCGACTCCACAGGCTGCCCGCCGCCCTCCTTCCGCCGTCCTCTCCTTCTCACGGTCCGACTGCCCCGCCGCTACGCCCATCTCCGCTTGCCGTTTGCCGCTGCCCATCTCCTCCACTCGGGTGGTGTGTTATCTTTCACTCGAGCTCCATCGCGCCCCATTCCTGCGCCCGATCCACTGTTGCACCTGCGGCCCAACTGACTGCAGGGCCCGCCACTGATTCAAGGGTCAACTCACAAGCATCCCTCATTTACAGGCCCGCTAGCCACACCATACAGTATACCCCAAAGTTGACAGGTTCAGCAGGTTCCCCAGTTGCTGTAACTCGACCAGATTCACGCCATCCGACGAGCCGACTCACCGCGCCCCGACCGTCGCCCCAGCCCACGAGTACATGATTCTGATTGGCTGTATCCACCACAGGTAATAGGTTCTTCCTCCTTTGGGCTTGTTTATCTAAATATGTTCTAGTTCTCTTGCATGACAACCCTATCTTGAAACTTATTTTATTATCAAACTGCACAACCCGGAACATCTACTACCACACCCATTCTATCCACCATTTAAAATCTAAATATTAAATTAGCACACCTTAGCGACAGGATAGTTCTCAACATCCATAGATCAGATTACTTTCGGACTTTGAATGACTGTAATACGTGTTTGCAACCTAATTTCTTATAGTGACTAATTTCTTGCCTTAATTCTGAAATAACCAAAGTGCAAATTAGTAATATTTAATTTTAAGTTATTTTTGTAAAAATTTGCTGATTTCCGAATTCATAGTAGGTTGCATTAGTGGGTTGCATCAGTAGGTTGTCCTGCATTACCTTTGGACAATTAGGGTTCTCTAGTAGTATTGCATATCATATTACCAACTAGAGTAGTTCCTGTATGCCCACCCGTAGTGGTAGAGAGTACCTCCTCACTGACTCCCAGACTCCTTCATCCACCATGGACCCCAGAGTCATACAAGATATTCTGGAACAATTAGCTGCAATACGAGCTGATCACGACGAATTCAAACGTGAGATCCGTGCTCAAATACAACACCTTAGGCCTCCGGAACCATCATCCCCAATCGCAGCTTACCCCGAGTTTGGTTTGACCACACCGCCGGCAGCTTTTCCCCATCCCCCTAGGAACCAACATCATCCTGATCACCAGCGCGATCTTGATGAGCGACTACTTCGTACTGTGCGAGTAGAAGCCCCCACATTTGCTGGTCAATTAGAGCCGAGCGTGTACCTTGATTGGAGAGCAGCCATGGATAATTATTTTGAGTGGTACGATATGATTGAAGATAGAAAAGTACGATTTGCTAAAATGAAGCTTATTGGGCAAGCTCACTGGTACTGGCATAACGTTGAACATATGCGTGAGACCCAAAGGCTTCCTCGTATCACTACCTGGGAGGATATGAAAGAAAAACTGAATGAAAAGTATCTGCCATTCTCTTACCGACAACGCCTTATGGATAGGTGGCAGAAACTAACTCAAGGGACTTTAACCGTCGCCGATTACATTGCACGATTTGAAGAGTTTCACATGAGGTGCGGTGTAATCGAAGAGGAGACTGTTACTCTTTCTAGGTTTCGGGCAGGACTCCGCCAGGAGATTCAGAAAGAATTAATCCTCCGAGAGATTACCACCCTTGGCCAAGCATACCAGTTGGCTCAAGATGTAGATAGTTTCTTACAAGCCCCTGTAGTGAGGCATACCGACCCTCGACCCATGGCCCCAGGGGCCCGACCTAATCAAAACTACCTCCCACAACCCAGGCAGCTTCCCAATCCTTCTAACCAGCCCGGCCCTAGCCAAGCACCGATTCGGACATCCCCGATACCTGTCCAGAACTCTTCAAATGATAAAGAAAAGGGCATACTAGGTCCCAATCCTCGTTCTAGAAGCCAAACCCAATGTTTCAGGTGCCAAAAGTTTGGCCATATCGCGTCCCAATGTAATGCCAAGACCTATCTAATGACTGAACTTGAAGTAGGAAACCAGGAGACTGAATGTGTCGAAGAAGTCTATGAACCAAACATCGAGGATTTTGTAGAAGACTTTGGAGACGAACAGACCGGGTTAGAGTTTATCCAGTCTGCACCCCAAAATGAGCCCACTGATCGGAATGACCAAAATCCTAGGCTTCATGTGGTTCGGTATACTCTAGCTCAAACCAAGACCGAACAAGATTGGCGTAGAACCTCCATATTTTACACGTTTCTTAAGATCAATGATAAAACATGCAAAATCCTATTTGATAGCGGGAGTTGCATCAACGCCATTGCGTCTGGAGTTGTTTCCCGCCTCGGCCTGAAATCTACCCCTCATCCCAACCCATATAAGGTAGCCTGGGTAGATAAGACATCCATCTCAGTGTCGGAAAGATGCCTTGTACCGATTCAATTCCTATCTTATAAAGACGAGATCTGGTGCGACTGCCTTCCGATGGACGTAGGTCAAGTCATTTTAGGGAGACCTTGGTTATATAATAGGGACGTCACACTTCATGGACGTTCGAATTCGTGTAGCTTTATGTTCCAGGGTCGGAAAATTGTACTGAACTCCTTGCCTCCCCGAAAGCCCGCCTCTACAAAAAAGAGTGCTACCCTACGGAAAGATAAATCACTTCACATCATTACTTCGAACGAGGTAATGAAAGATATCGACAGCCAATCACCTGTGTTTAACCTTGTGGCTAGAGTTATCAATGTGGAGTCGAATCCTGAGCACCCACCCGCAGTAGTTTCCCTGTTGGAGGAGTTTCACTCTGTTTTCTCTCAGGATCTTCCATATACACTTCCTCCGATGTGTGACCTCCAGCACGTCATTGACCTCATTCCTGGAGCATCCGTACCAACTCTTCCCCATCATAGGCTCAACCCAAACGACCACACCGAACTGAAATGTAAAGTTGACAAACTCCTCACTCGAGGGTATATTTGTGAGAGTTTGAGCCCCAGTGCTAAACCCACATTCCGCACCCCCAATAAAATTATGGTTCAGTATCGTTTTTCCATCCCTAGGTTGAACGACCTCTTCGATTCTATGTCTAGTGCCACGATCTCATGGCAAGATGTCAATATGGACTTCGTGTTGGGACTTCCTCGTACCTATATCAAGCACGATTCCATATTTATGGTTGTGGACCATTTTTCGGATATGGCTCCTTTTCTCCTATGTCCTAGGACTTCTAACAATTCTAGAATTGCCACACTTTATTTCAATGAAGTCGTTAGACCTCCTGACCTTCCAACACCTATTATATCTGATAGAGATGTTAGATTCGTGAGTTCTTTTAGGAAAATTCTTGGACACATGATTGGCACTAAATTAAAATTTTCGTCGGTCTATACTAGGACCTGGGATTTAGTGTTACCGACCGTCGAGTTTGCATATAATAGTTCGGTCAATAGGTCCTTAGGCGTGAGTCCTTTCGAAGTGGTGAATGAATGTAAACCTAGGCAGCCCATAGACTTGATTCCCATGTCACATCAACATAGAGTCTCTGAGTCTGCACAATCATTTGCTTCACACCTGCATTCATTGCATCAGGAGATCAGCAAACTTATTCACTCTAATAACTTAAAATATAAATCCTTTGCTGATTTGCACCGCCGTTATAAAGAATTAAATGTAGGTGATTCAGTCATGGTAAGAATTAGACCTGAACGACTTCCTTCGGGGACGTTCAAAAAGTTGCAATCTCGTAGTGCGGGACCATTCAAAGTCCTAAAGAAAATCAGTTCGAATGCGTATGTTGTAGATCTTCCTGAAGACTATGGGATTAGTGCGACATTTAATATTGAAGATTTAGTCCCATACAAGAAATCAACATTCATTCCTTCTGACCCTTTTGTTGATACATCCACTGTTGTTGATCACCCTGCTCTAGCACCTGCTAGTGAGCCTCCACCTCCCCAGTTTCATGCACGCAGAGAACACATAGAACATATATTAGATGAGCAGGTTATCTCTACCAGGAGAGGAAGCTACCAACGTTACCTTGTTCGGTGGAAAGGTCGACCCGAATCAGATGTGTCGTGGATTTCGCGAGCTGAGTTGCAGCGCCTTGACCCGGATCTTCTGGAGCAGTACGACGGCCGCCCCGATGTACACTCGACGGGGTCGAGTTTTTCTCACCCGGGAGGAGTTGATGGGGACATCAGCTAGGTCCCCATTTTATTTGCATATTTGCTTATTGTTATTTCTGGGTTTATTTGTGTTTAGGGATTTATTTGTGGTTTATTTTATTCTGGGCTTATTTTCATTTTAGGGCTTATTTGTGGGGAATTATTTTATGTAAGGGGTTTATTTTAATTGTTCTTATGAGGCCCTATTTAAAGGGAACTTGTAAGCTGATTAGGGTTTAATGCAGAATTAAAGAATTTCTTTCCCCACGTTTCCCTCTTCTTCTCTTCTCCTTCCTTCTCCTTCTCCTCTTCTTCTTCCTCCTTCTCCTCTCCTCTTCTCCTGCTTTCATTTTAAAATTGGTCCGGCATCACAATCAGCTTGAGATGTTTGGCATGCTATGTCCCCTAATTGATGAGAAGCTAGGTAAGTAGAGATAATAGCAAAAATAATTTTTTGAGAGAAGATAATGGGGATAATAATTGAGTTTTTGGGTTTAATATGAATTGATTGAGATAGACATGAGGCGTGATTTTTTTTAATATATTTAATCAAAATGGTAAATGTTGTGTAATAAAAATGGTAAATATTCCTAACACAAAATATACTTCAATTTCTGTTATTACATCTTCCGTTGTCCAAGGCTGATGAAATGCTGAACCTTGTATTCATAAGCATCACATCAACTCAACAGACCATAAATAAGCAATCACTGGCATCACCAATGAACTGTGGTTTGAGATGAATCCTGGATTCGATTAGCAAGAGCTCAGAGCTTCGCTTGCAGTGGGAAAACTTATACTATAAAAGCTAAGACTCTGCATTTTTTTGGGGTAATTGTGATAAAAATTTTAGAAATTTCGTGTACACTTTTTTTAAAAAAGTATCAAACTTATAATGCATGCATCCCAATTGCCATGCTCTCTCGGATGTTGCCATCAGAGTTTGCTTGCTTGACCATCCCATCCACCTGTGCGTGATGGTGCCACGTTCAAACAAAAGTGATACCCGGCTTGACTCTTTGTATGGGTGGAACGAGATCTACTGAGAAAGCAGCAGCCTAGACTGGAGATCTTGTGTCCCCATAGGTACTTCCTGTACCCATGGGAGAAACTTTTTCCTTCTTTTTTTTCCTTTCTTTAGGAGATCTCAAAGTTAGCTTTAGATCTTGCTCTTAAGAAAATTTCTCCTTTACAATCAAAGGCCCGGTAGATCGATACTGCCAACCCCTATATTTTTTTCCTTTTTTTTTTCCTCTACGCACTCTGAAATCGCTTTTTTTTAAGAGAGAGAGACGAGTGGCATTTCCCCTTCTAACTTCACTCTGTCGCTCTCCATCCTATCCCATCCTAGTCAAGTGGAAGAGCCCCGGGAAAAAAATAATAATCAAAACCTCTAATGCCCTTATAGTAAAAAAAATTATTGACCGAACCAAATCCATAGTTCAGTGGATGAGTCCACCCACGAACCAATGTGCACAAAGACGGACTAACCAAGACCATGAGGGGGAAAAAAAAGTAATACATGCATATTTATTCGTGTTGGTTTATACTTTATAGTTAGGTTGGTTTACCAACTCAGTGGATCTAGTTTAATTAAAAATTTTGTATGTGATCACTATATTGAACAGTGTACTTAGAGGAATTGACATATAGTTGTGTTGGAACCAAAATCAAAAAATAATAATAATAAAATAAAATAGTGTAAATAAATCATCCGTACATCATTGGTGAGAAGTGACTTATTCAGAGAGGCATTAGTACTTCAGGTAAATAATGTTTAGGGGTGCAAGTCGTACCCCACAAACCGACCAAATCTTTTCTTCGTTGAAAGAAATATCCCACTGTCCCACTTTAGTTACTTTTGGCTCATGGGAACAGTTCCATGGCAAGATGGCATGTACAAACGTGAGGCATCAGAGACCATCATTTCTGGATGGATTGGTGTACGTGTCCAAGGAGAAAGAGAAAAGAAAAGGTTTGAGAGCGTGCAAGAAATAGGAAATGATCGGTGCATCTTGGCATCTTTCTCGTGGTGGTGGCGGTGGAGGCACAGCATGCCATACGCATGGAGATGGCATCGCCGACCGATAGCACTTCATGCTACCAAGAATAGAGGGACCTTAAATTATGAGAAATAGGAGTACTCCTTGGCTGAAACGTGAAGCCTGCAAGCTTTATGTAATAATTCAGAATCTTATCCAAAAAAGCTAGTCGAAAAGTATTATTTGGATTTCTTAATCTTGTATAAGTACTTAAAATCTATACAGTAAATAACCGATGTGAGACTAAATACACGTCTGCACGGATCCTCACATAATTTCTCCGTTCAAGTTCTGACGTCCTCATCAGGCTAAGGGTTCAAATCCGTTCAAATCTAAGCACAAATACCACGATCGGCTCATGATCAGTCCCAATGGATCCGTGCTGCAGGGTCCCCTAGTCCGCGTTGGTTATGGGCCAGATCCGCTCTTATACAATTTGTAATAATCCAGGATCTCATCCAAAATAGCTAGCCAAAAAATATTATTTGAGTTCCTTGATACCGTATAAGTACTCAAAAAAAAATCTGCCCAGTAAATAATCGATATAGGACTAAACACACGCCGCACGGGTCCTCACACCTTGAATCTGTCGCATTTTTTCTCCTTGGACACCCCAATCCATTACTATGAATTGAGTATGCAATTCACATTTATGAACTGGAGTATAGTTATGGATTTAGAGATCGAACTATCTGAAATAACGAGAAAAGATCCATTACTATGAAGAGAAACAAATGCAGTCCTTTCTTAATGAAAATAAGATGGTCTGAAGATGCAAATTCTCATGTAGTTGTTGGAGTTATTGATGTTTTTTCAGTAATATTATTAATGGAAATGTTGCATTGGTGGAAAAGAAGGGAAAAAGGGTGCAGCAATGGGAGAAAATTTTAGTTGCTTAGATTTTAGAAGTTGACCTGAACAATTTCATCGCAATAGGACCTTTAAGATATCCTGCTTAAGCCTCCTTCCTAATTCCGAAAAGAATGATAGATTTGAAATCTTTCGTATGTTGATCCTATTAACATACTAGTGACTCGATAACTTGCACTTTTTTTTTTTTGAAAATTTTATTCTAACTCTAGGCGTGTCCTTCCACCTGGCAGATTTTTTTTTTTTTGAAAACGCTACCTTCGCCCACCTATCTTAGGAGAGAGAGAAAGGGAGAGGGGTTAACTGTCATTTCGCTTCTATCATCAAAATTCAAAACAAAGATATCTCATTGCGCATATCTATATAACATATTTATTCTGAACAAGGGAAAAATAAATTGGAGTACCTATATCCACCATGCATCTAAAAATACCCACAATAATATTCATATTCCCAAAAACAAGTCTATATGCGTATGTGCGTGTGCACGTGCATGTATGCATGCGAGCGAGAGAGAGGATACTCGCACTATAGGAAAATTCATCTTTTTCAGCATTTTTTATAATCTTTACCGACGGTCTGGCCCATGCATAACTGCATATATATATATATATATATATATATATATATATATATATATATATATATATATATAAGGTATGGTTGTGTATAGATAGATTTATGTTTAACTTTGGGCAAGAGAGTAAACATATAGCGGGAGCAAGGATTAATCATCAATTTGCGGTCTCTACGAAAAAGACTTTAAAAAATTAGGGTTATAGAATCCCTGACTAGACAAGGAGCCCTTC
The DNA here is from genome assembly GCF_051530095.1 of Phoenix dactylifera. Lineage (NCBI taxonomy): Eukaryota > Viridiplantae > Streptophyta > Magnoliopsida > Arecales > Arecaceae > Phoenix > Phoenix dactylifera. Next base: position 45,123,903 of record NC_143190.1, read on the forward strand.
GCCTTTAAACAGATCCTTTACATTTTTTCTTAATTAGGGTTACCGAAAATCGCCGACGCTTTACAAAAGGGCCAGTAAAATCCAATTTCTTATAGTGTCGTTGGGCGTACATATGCTTTACGTATGATTATTTGATAATTATTTATCTTGCAAAAAAATTACATGTTCAAGTTCTAGATGCCGTCATGCATGCATGTATATTATGGGGATGGGAAAGGTATGGTGGGTATATGTATGCTTTATGTATGATTATTTGATAATTATTTATGTTGCAAGAAAAATTACATGTTCAAGTTGTAGATGCGGTCCTCCAGAATTAATTTGCAACTGGACCAGTGAAGCAGGAATCATAGTGTCAAAACAGCCACCTTCCCCGCCAAAAAAAAATATATAGTATAGCCCACCATGCACGACCTCAGGGAAAAGCACCCAATCGATGGTCCGCCAAGTGCATCCGCCTCCTAGTGATCAACGTGCTCCGCTTGATGGCCATTAGCATATAGTATATATGGTCCGAAATTAATTAACCACGTCTTTATCAGCGTCACTCGTCAGACCATGACTTGAAGAGCCCTAAGGCCACTTCTTAGCCACCATCAACAGAACTTTGAAGACACCACCGGTCTCAATCATGCTTGAGGATGACTCAGCCATGATTGTTGGCTCGATTCAGAAAGTTACTGGCGGCGAGTATGGATGTCACCTTCTGCTTCAAAACATTTGGGCTATATTTAGTGGTGGTGTAGTATTCCACACCGAGCATGTATATAGAGACCAATAAGACTGCGGCTGGGTGGCATCGTATATGGCCAAGGCTCTATCGGTGAAAAAAAAAAGAAGAAAAAAAAGATAGCAGTTGCTTAGAGCGTTTTGAAATGTATTATTTATAGATTTTTTTTTTTTGGGGATGTGTCTGGAGTCATATGAAGCATTAGTTAAAAAAAAAAAAAAAGAGGAAAAGAAAGAAAAAAAAAAGAGAAAGAAAGAGAGGAAGAGGCCCAAGAGGGGCACCACCCGCCAAAAATTTCTGACTTGACCCGGAAGGATTTCCTTCCCAGTGAATTGACCTAATTGGGCGGCACTTTGCCTTCTTTTCCATCTACTTTCTCGGCTTTAAAAATGCTGAAAGGCTTTTGGATCTATCGTTGTCTTCTTTGCATGCTTTGGCCCCATTTTCTTGTAATCGACATAAAAAGCTCGGTCCCCATTCATTCCCCCACTTCATTCCAAAAGCATCATCTAAAGTTTATGATTGACTACACACAGGGCATGCACCCAGTTTTCTGCTCTTGGAATAACTCACGGAAGATCCTTTTCAGATGCGATAGGAAACTACTGATATCCGGATGGCTGCCGAGCCGGTTCTCCTTTCATTTGTTTGAACGAGATTTCGTGAGTCAAGTGGATGGTTTCTCGAACCATGTCTGCCTCTAGAACGAGCTGTGGATTTGATGACGCCATGATAGCTTGTCGGCGAGCACAGTTGGCAGCCATTAATGGCTGCAGTAAGTTGGTAATATTAAAATATACCACATATGGATGGTCTCGGAAAAGGCATGGTTTATATTGCCCCACGTTTTGCGACTCTAACATGGGACATGGTGAGATGAAACGATGGATCAGAGTTTTATGGAGTCCGTGTCATGAATCACAACCATTCGATGTTTCGTATTAGTTCTTCCCTAAATTTAGATCCAACTAATTTTAATTTTTTGGACGTTAGATTTTCTGTACATCTACGTGTTCCAAAGCCACATCCTTGCTCTTTTTAATATTTCATCGGATTGATATTTTTTTCTTATAGGTGCTTTGGTTCTAGCCTTCCATTAAAGGATAAAGGATAAAGGATAAAGGATAAAGGATAAAGCACAAAACAAACATTTGCCATAAAATTTGTCTGAGTTGTAAATCTGATTGTTACTACGTTATGGACTGAACAGGTGGTTAAGATCTACACATTTTTCAGTCTTTTTTTCTTTCTTTTTTTTTTTACTAAGGCTGGTGGATTATATTTGACGAGTACGGATGCTCCCAATAAAATCGAAAAACAAAATAACTTGGAGTGCCCAGGGCAACTCTTCACCTCCAGCCCATAGGATACTACAAGAGTCACTACATAAGCAGCCATCCAGTCACAATCCCATTAGAAAATCAGTCATTCTTTTAGTGAAACAAGTTTTATACTTGCAAACTAGCTTCTACTTTTGATTATATATGTATATATATTTTTTTCATAATATAAATATCAGGAAAAAAAAATTTTGCTGTGGAAAAGAATGGTTTGTAATGCTGAAATATACCCCCGACACATAAGGTCAAATCCGAAATGACTATTTTTTCATACTACTATCTCGATATAAAATTTTATGTTATGAAAAAAAGTAATAATGGTTTGCTATGTTATTATTGGTTATTATATATATTCAATATGGGAAGGTATAGACTTTTTTTTAAAAAAATAAAAAACCCATTGGCATCAAGCATGAGGGAATGCTAGATGTTTGTGTGTGTGTGTATGTATGTATGTATATTCTCAAATAAGTAGGGATGGATTCTTCATCCTTTTCCACTCCAGCTATAGTCTGTTGATAATTAAATAGCTTTTAATAATCAATTACGTATACCCACAAACCTAGTGAAGCTCGCAATACCCTGCCTTATCTTGAAAAGCACGAGTCTCGATTGTTCGAAAGCATATCATGGGTTAATATGAAATGTTTACCAAATTTTGTTGCCACTTGTACATAGCAATCGAAATCATGCATAGATGGCATTCTTTCCATAAAAGAGCAAGGGTAATATTATAGAGGGAACCATTCCGTTCACTTTAGCATGCAGTAAGTATAAATTATCAGGAATACTTTATAGACCAAAGTGGGACCCAACCTAAACCTTGCCGCTGAAGGTATACATCAATCATATCCTGCTCGTAGAATAATGTTAAACTTACATACATGAGAACGGATGAACAACCACCGAGGTGCTAGCACGGTGGGAACGGAGCTTTGATTTCACCAAAATAGCCCAGGTTTGAAACGCGCGGGCATCGATTAAATGCAGAGACTGGATGTCCTCTACCTGGTTTGTTCGGTGAAGTCGCTATCTGGTCTGCCATTACTTAGATGGTGCTGGTGTGACGTACTCACACGGAGATAGGGCTGCCATGCTGGTGAGGCTTTGCCATGGGTGGAGAGGATATAAATAAAAAATGTTCTATCCGCATCGAACATTCTCCAGCGGGGAGAGGGCTCAGTGAGGGTTGCTACACGGGTGAGGTTCTCCTGTTGCTTATTTAAAATATTATTGCCAATTGATCGTAAAATTTTCACAATTAATTTTTTTTTTTTGGTACACTAGTTTTTCACACCAAACGTATATGAGTAGAACCAATAAAGTTAGAAAAAAGAAGCTGGCTAAATGAGTAGGGAACATCCATCTAGTTCATCTAGAGAAAACCTTTAGAGTGATGCGTTGTGTAGGAGGACACATAGTCTGCAGTTGTGTTAGCCTCCTGATGAACATGAGTGGTTCTAAATGAGCCACAGTCCTCCGCTATCCTCCATATATCATGGATCAAACTGTCCGTCCGTCACGGTATGTCGCCTGCAAATCTCCTCGATCACAGAGGTTGAATCGCCCTCCAGATGGATGTGCTCTGCACCCAGAACACGCCTCAGATAGATGACACCCTCCTATGCCTCCATCAGCTCCGCTCTAATGATAGAAGTGTCGTAAATCCGGCGCCCGCCAGCCGCCGCAAACTTGGAGTGGTGGTCTATGATGACAAAGCCAACACCTCCCTTCTCACCTTGCTCTATAACACTACCATCAAAATTCATCTTAAGAAAGATTGGAAGTGGGGGCTTCCAGAAAATAAAGATAAAGATTGCATTCGCACCTTTGTAGAATGCCTAATGATAGTGACTAAACAGGTGATTGTTGCAACTAATTGGAAGAATATATGACGAGAAATGGTGGGAGGAAATTTATGGGCCAGGAGGGAGAGAAAACTAAAGTCCACCATTCTAAGATTTAATTTAGAAAATAGCTTATTTTCCTATCTATTTTGTAGCCTCGAAGAGAAAAAAAAAACACTTGCACATTATTTTACTATTTGGTTCGGGGGGCGTATGTCCGCTCAATATAAATTTTAGGAGTAATATACAAAAGAATTAAAAAGTTAATATGAAATTAGAAGGATTTGTGGAACTAACGTACAGAGAAATTTTGATTTTTATATTATTACGACTCTGACCATCTTCGTCATCCATCCATCAAACCATGTACTTTCAAATATCAGAATAAACATTAACAAGTTGCCTATTCATCTCAACAAGATGCAAAATAGCAACAGCCGCAGCCTTTAAACAGTTATGTGCAATATGTGTTAATAGAAATAAATTAAAGAGTCCTCTCTCTCTCTCAAAAAAAAGCTTCTTTTATTTTTCCCAGAGGAAGAGCAACTCCTGTTTGATCATTTGAATTGTTTATGTAAATAAAAGATTTGTTTTTGTATCAACTAAATTTCTTGTTTAACGATCCGTCATATTTTTATAATAAGAACAAATGATGATGTTATATTTGGAAAAAAATAATAATCCAAAAAAAAAACAAATGGCAAAAAAAAATCTAGTAAAAAGGAGTTTGGTTCGGTCGAGTTTCAACGTGATGTCTCCACCCACCAGCTGGACTTGGACGGATGTGGAAAACCCCGTTCCACGCCATTTTGTCGCTCTCCCAAGTCCCAACGGCTCACCACCGGGAGATTCCAAAGCTTTCTCTGTCTCTCTCCCACTTTTTCTTCCTTTCTTTTTCCTTTTTGAAACTATTTTCTTCTTTTCTGTGTTCTCATCTTTTCCTCCGTTTTCTTCTATAAATTCCACCCCCCTTCCCAGCCCAAATTCCCTTTCCCCCTCTCCCCTCCTCCCTTGGCTTACTTCTCCTCTTCCCAATTCTTGCCTCCTTCCCTCTGGAACTGTTCAGGTTCCGCTACTCTGCTCCTCCCCTGTTTTCCTCTGCCTCTCGCAGCCTTATTTCCTCCAAGAATTTTTCTTGGGTTCTTCGAGCTACTGGGTCTGGATTCCGTCCGTTTTGCGGAAAGACACCTCCGGAACTCTGTATTTATTGGGGGGAAACTCTGCCCAAATCTTCCGGAAAAACTCGCCTCTTTCGAGGCCGAATACCGAGAAAAAAAAACCATCATCGACATCTGGTTGGTGTCGGGAATTTCTTCCCTTTGGTTGTTTTGTCTCTTCCTGTTTCACATGCAGCATCTCTTCCCGCTGATGTTTCTGATTGATGCCGCATATCCCAACTGAAATCCTCCTCTCCGAGTTTATGGTAAATTCTAGATTCAGACGCCCGACCCATCTCGTTCAATCTTTCTCCGTTGTCTTCCTCTACTGGTTCTATGTGTTCTCACGAGGTTCTTCTTCTAACATCTCAGCACTCGGGCCCTGTCCATTTTTTCATCTACATAGTCTCCTAGTCCCAGAAATTTCTCCATATAAGAACTCAAATCTTATTATATCTCTAGAATTCAGCTACAGTTCCACCCAAGAAAGATCCAGCACTAGTAAAAAAAAAGGCTGCTAAATAACTTGCTTTAATCAGTTGTGTGTGAGAACCAGTATGACTTCTTCCAGCGGGACTTCTTCTGGATCATCGGCTCTGGTTCCGGGGTCCACGGCGGCGGCGATCGACGAGAAGAAGCAGAAGCGGATGCTGTCGAACCGGGAGTCAGCGCGGCGGTCTCGAATGCGGAAGAAGCAGCTCCTGGACGATCTGAGGACCCAGGTGAGCGAGCTGAGGCAGCAGAAAGGCCGCATCCTCGCAGCTCTAAACCTCACCACCAAGCACTACCAGGACGTTGAGACTGCGAACTCCGTGCTCAGGACTCAGATGGCGGAGCTCAGTTCCAGACTGCACTCCCTCGATGAGATCCTCCGCTTCTTGAATGGAAACTTCGGCAGCAGCCATGGGAATCTTCTGGCCTGCGAGGGGCCTCAGAACGCTGATGGATTCACCAATCCTTGGAACTCCGTGTACACGAACCAGCCCATCGTGGCCTCGGCGGACATGTTCCAATACTACTAGATACACATGAGGTTCTGGTTTTTTTGACGTTGGTTGCTTGGCGCTGGTGTCTGCTGTAAAATACGCAAGTTTGCTTACTGTAGTTTGTATGATTGGTGTGGGAGAAGGACAAGATGTTTTTGGCTTTGAGAGCATTTTTTATGGGCCCAGGGCGCTATAAAGGTGTGACACCACCAAGGTTGCGGTAGATGGAAGTGCTTGTAGGCAAAAAGTTTGGTTTGGTTACCAGGTGGTGGTGTGCGTATGAATTATTACGATACAATTCGCACTATTTTAGTATAAATATGTTTAAAAATGTCAGAAAACAACAAATTTCCAAAGATTTTTAGCAATTATGCCTTCTCGATCTAGAGAACCCCTCTCGTGTGATCTACTACAAAAAAAGCCATCCAATTCGCAGTACTGTTCAAATATGCCTCATTAAGCTCTAGAAACAGTAGATGGATGTGTACCTTCTTTGCTTACCCTTGAATTCAGCTAAACACTGTGATCGAGTCACCTTTCAACAAAATGGCGTTGGCACTCAAATGCCAGCTTCTGTTTGTGATGTAAACTATAAAATAATACATATTGTTGGATAAAATATGGTACTTCAGGTGATTTATTTCATAAAATTGAGTAAGCGATAAACTCTCAGGGATTTTAGGGGGGCGAAATTAATCTATAAGAAATTAAAATAATGGTAGACCTCACAAGTATTGATGTTTGCTTGAATTAGAAAAGTTTTACAATGAGAATAGACTTTCCACCGGATGAGCTCAGTGGAAGGAAGTCTCCTTGCGTTCCAACCGTGCATATGAGACTGGCGGTATCATTGTTGCTGTTGCCTACCTTTTATTTCTTTTCTTTTGATCTAGATACTTGACCACCTGCTACCATTATAATGAATTCAGTAGCTTGGGATGGTGGAGTTTTTTTAAATTTGGTTTTGCTGTGAGCACTGTCCCAAACGAATTTAGTAATGAAGAAAGGCACGACGTAAGCATGTTCCTGGGTGAGGTTTTGGCCAATAAAAAGAAAGGATGGCTTGTGAAGTGGGCATTACCGAAAGGTCACGTCCACTTGTTTCCACCCCGCATTGTGGGTGGTGCAGGTGGAAAAGTTCATCAGCCACATCCTACAAGGATGCCCAAGAGCATTACAGATCTGGAGCAGGACTGTCTCTACCTTGCCACAGACCACTCGATCAGCTGATGATCCTTTACTTCAGATTAGAGAGGCGGTGCAGAGCCCGAGGACCATGGAGTGGGGGATCTCCTATGCCTACGTGGTGCATCGCATTTGGTTGGACAGAAACGTTTGGATCTTTGAAGACCGGTGGGTGCCACTGTGTACTGTAGCAGAGATAGCCACTCTACAGGTTGCCGAGCTCACTTGGGCCACTGCGTCGATTTCATCTGGGATGGTTGGTGATATATGGGGCACTCACTTTGCTGTTTCAATGTCCGAATTTTTCTTTGTCTCTTGGGTGCCCCCACCCCCTGTCCATTTCAAGGTAAATTTTGATGGGAGTGTTTCCACTGAGGGAGGTAAAGCAGGGGTGGGATTTATGCTCAGGAGCCATGACTCGCATTGCTTGCAGCGGGGGGCCGGTGTATCTTTGGTTTGTTAGCTGCAGGGGCGGAGCTCCGGGCAGCGTGGGAGGGTTTTGCTTTTTGCGAGACGACGGCTGGGGGCGAAGCGCATCATCCTGTAGAGGGACTCAGCTACTGTGATTGACCGAATTCGAGAGGAGAGGTGGAGAGGGGTTGCGAGCCCTTTACTTCATGGCATTAGATAGATATTAGGGAGATGTAACATCTTTCAGGTGGTGCATGCCTACCGGAAGGCAAATCGAGCGGCCAATTAGGTATCTACCTATGCGACGCAGCATTTTGGAAAAGTCCTTTGGACTCATCAGGGGATCCTTCCAGCACCGCTGGGCTAGGCCCTTGTTTTTGACTCAATGGGCTACACCTACACTGGAGTAGGGTGAGTAGCCGGTATATCAAAAAAAGAAAAGAAAAAAAAAAAGTATAGTTTCAATAGAAAAATTTTTGAATTATTTTTGATTTTTCTTGACCAAACTTTTCTTCAAATTATTTTCCAAAATTGAATCGATTCAAAACTACTCAATTATTTTTCAATTATACATAAATTTTATAATTTATTTTTGAATTATTCACAACCAATTTAAAAATTTTGTATTATAAATTTAATGATACCATAGATCATTGCTAATGTTGATGTTTTTTGCTATCATATGTTACTTTTTTCTCTTCTCCAATTATTCTTAAGTAAGTAAATTTATAAGTCTTTTAGAAAGTCTATAGTTTTAAAATTTTATTATTTTGTGCTCAACTTTTTTCTCGAACTGTTTGTAAACTTTTGACAAAACTTTGGATTTTTTTTCTTCCCAATTCCCGATCATTATTATCTAGCGAAAAATGTTCTCAAATGCCAAACTTATGTCTATGCTTGAAAGTGGTTTTGAGTCCGATCCTTAGGTCGTCCATTCCGCTATTTAAACCGGGATAATTATTTCATATGAGCCTTCTCACTCCCTTTCTGGGCACCAAAAATATAAAAAAAATAAAAAAGCTAAAAGAAGAACTCCTTCAGGCTATGGAAAACGAAACTTCTCACTCCCTTTCACATTGTTGGGTTCATAAAATGCAAAACCAGCATTTACGTAAAGAATAAATCCTAGGAAAAAGAAGGCATCTCATTTACGTAAAGGTTCAGAGGATATTTTTGCCATTTGGGAGTGGATTGATAATCCCTTAAATTTGGGAACGTAAGAAGTGGACTGCTCAACTTTAATGGAAAAATCTACCAATTGATGAAATACATATAATGTCACTGAAGCACATGAAGTAAATGATTGTATATTTGCGGTTTGGTGAGCTTTTTGGTTAAGAAATCCTCTTGGTCTTTTGGTCTGTGCCGTTCTGCCCGGCCAGTGGTTCATATTATTTCTACATCTTGTTTTGATGTGGGGCTCATCCCCATTCCCTAATTATCTGACTAAAGAAAAGGAGCAGGAAATTAATTTTTGTGACCGTTACAAATTTCTTCTGGGAGATGATTTGCTGCTCAGGAGTAAATTTTTTATAATTTCTAAAAACTGAATCAAACTCCCAAGTTTGAAAATTGTTACTTCAAGAGCAAATGAATAACCAGTAGAAACTTCAGAAAAAAGGCAATCAAAACTCTGCTTTATTCTTTTACTCATATGTGAAGAGAATCCAACATGCATGGCACCTCATACTGGTGATATACTTAGGACTCAGTTTGGTTCGTGGGGGGAAAGAAAAAATTGTGGTCAACATGGAAAAATGATTTATATTTGGTTAGAGTTTTTCTAAAAAAAAGGTGGAAAAATAGCTTTTCAATAAAAATAAAATTTCTACATTTTATGAGAAAGAAAAATTCTTGTGGAATATAGTAAAGTTAAATTCTCGCCGGTCAAAAATTGGCATATTTTTTTTTACAAAAAAAGTGCTCTTAAGCTTTTAGATAGAGTGAGACAGGATATTTTCTATTATTAAAAATATAATAGATCAACTTTCTCAATAAAATCAACCAAACATAAGCTATTTTAGAATGTGTCACATTTTCATGGCCAACCAAATATACAAGACCACTTTTTCAGACATCAACTTTCTAGAAAAAATATTCCAGCTAGAAAAAAATCTTCTCATGATCCAAACAAATCCTCAATACCTTGCATAAAAGATGGATGCTGACTAAAATTAACATAATAGAAATTTCCTTGTCATTAATATAATTAAAATTTCAACAACATCTGCACAGTTTGGTTTTCAGGTTAGAGGGAAAATAATTTAACATAATTTCTAACCCAATATTGGTTAACGTAATAAGAAGTCTAACTTCAAGGAGCTCAGTAACGTTTAAAAGTTTAATAAGTAAATCATAGGGACATCATGAACATAAGTAGCGGTATCTCTAGTCTATGAAGTACAGATTCCTCATTTTGAAAATGTAGAGTATGTTTCAAGACATACTCTACATTTTCTAAAAGCTCATGTAGTGTATGAGTTTGAAAATTCTGAAGCCAGATGCTTCAAGACATCCAATATAACTATGTTAAGAATCTGGAAAAAAAGTGGTGCCACACGGCAGAAGGTTTCCAGGTAAAAGTCCGGAGTTTTTCTTGACCTGAAGTCTTTGAAAGATGTAATACTAAATTCAATTTGAAAAAGTGGTGCAAAATTTTCTACGGCTATTCTAACTATGTCTATCCTAATTGGTCATTGATATCTCATTTCAGCATTCTAGCTTGCAAGAGATTAAAACATGCAAAGAGACAAAACGCTGTCACCTTCAATCTATAATCTAATCCCAATACTTTATGAGCACTAATCTTCTGTCTCATTGGGTAGGTAGCATATGAAAGAAGTACAAGTACAATAGTCATAGATGTCTACAAGGTAAATTTAGCAAATTATCCTTTTGTTAGGGCTCGTTTGATTCGCAGGAAGCATTTTTCCTCCGAGGAATATGATTCCTGGAAAGCAGATTTCTAAGAAGAGGATACCTGAGAAAGTACTTTTGGCATGTTTGGTTGACAATAAAAAAGTGGTAGATTTTCAGAGTACTTATGTTTGGTTGACCATCCATTTTTCTGAGAAAGTTATGTATAATTTCTATTGTACCATTAACAAAAATTAGATCTTTAATGCCTCTTTAATACTGAAGGGCTTTTTTGGAAAAAAATAAAAATGAAGTGATTCCCAGCTCATGAGAAAGTAACCTTACCATATTTCTCATAGGAAAGGCTTTTCCATGAAACATAGGAATCATATTCCCATGGGAGCACAACTTTCCCATTTCTCTCCTTTGGAAACTCCAACCAAATAAGAAGTATCTCATTACTTTCCCATTGACCACACTTTTCCTTCTTTTTCTGCGAACCAAACGAGCCCTTAGTGTTTGTTCTAGTATTCCATGGGAATTTACCCATTGTTATGTTTTTGCTAAGATATTCCCAGCCCCGGCTGAATATTTGAAAACAATGGTGGGAGAAGGAGCCAGAGGTGAGGGAGGGGTGAGGAAGCCGATATCAGATCATAACTGATGACTTTTTTTTTTTTTGTGTGTGCGTGTGTGTGTGTGTTTGTGTTCGTGATAAGGTAAATCCTCTCTCTACAAGCATACCATTATCCTAAAAACAAGGAGATTAATTGTGATTGGCTCCTCAGACGACTCCTCTCACCATATCACCATGATTTCAACGCATTTCAAATAAAAATTTCCAGCCGAAATACCTTATGAGGCTGACAAAATCTTCCAGCATCCAAACTGGGGTTGATAAATGTGACCTGACCAATCAAACCGGCCCACGTTCAACTTGCCATTAGCAAGTTTGGGTTTGGGCCATACAGATTTGGGTTGTATATAAGTTGACATGTTTAATCTATTTAATATTTAGATTGAATTTGGGTTTTAGATACCTGACCCGTTTAATATTCCAGTCAAGTTAGATCAGATATTATGTTTAATTTATTTAAACTGTTTAAGATATATTTAACTTGTTTAAAATATGATTAGCCTATTTTTGTCCTCTTTAATCTAATCCGCTTAACTCGTTTAATCCATTTAAATTCATTTAGTTCGTTAAAAAACTACTTAATTTATTTGACCTATTTAACCTATTTCATAAATAGATTACGTGAGTGGAGGTTGGGTTCAGACCTGAATTTTGATTTGTTTAATAAACAGATCGAGTTCGACTTAATAAATTTTCAATCCCACATGCATCGAACCCAATTTGTATCCAACCGGATTCCCACCTCAAATCCAAACAGGTCTACCACAATGGCAGGAATAGTATAACAAATATTTTTTAGTAAAATAGTATAATAGAATTATAGATGCCAGACTGTTGTAAGACCGTATCCTATTTTGTGTGCTTCTTGTGGACCTCATGTACCTCTTGACAAACACCAAGTTATGGTAGTAATGGCTACGGAGAGATATATGGCAGTAATGAGCATCACTGAGATTTTGTCTTATAGAAAGTTATAAACATATTTTTTTGATGTGAAGGGAGGCAATAAGCCACCCGACTTTTATAGAACGATATAAATATATCCTATGTTTAGTTAATCATGCCTCTTATCCATTAATAATCCAAAAGGCACTTGGAAGTTGTTTAAAAAAAAAAAACTCTCTTGATCAGCATACAATCTATCAAAATCAGTATATATCATACAGAAAATGATGCTTGCCATAGTCTTCCTTTTATTTCTAGGTGGAGCATAAAGCGTGCTGCTTTCTTTAACATTTTGTAGTGCATTCTGTGAGAAGGTGAGCTTTAAAGTTTAAAGGAGTCAGAGAAGTGGGTGAATTTAGGTGGTGCATCCAGTACTATAACATGTTATCCACCATGTAAAAGTGAGTCGGGATGATGAAATCACTTGCCATGCTCTTTATCTTTAGATCTAATTGCTTGTTATAAAAGGCCCAAGGATTCTATATCGAGGTTAGAATTGACAGCCATTTGTGAAAAGGCAAAGGCAGAGTTGAGGGAAGTGAACAGCTTTGTTTAGTGGGAAGTTGGTAGTTTTACATGGTTTTTGTGGTCGTCGAAACTTGCCGTAATGCCTCTAATGGAGGAAGAGCTTTGTTTGGTGGGAAGTTGGTAGCCTTTAGAACTCTCATGGCACTGAGGGCGCGTTTGTTTCGTGAAAAAAAAAGAGAAAAAAGTGTGGTCAACGGAAAAGTAAGAGATGCCTCTTGTTTAGTTAGAGTTTTCTAAAGAAAGAGACGAAAAAGTTGTATTTTCGTGAAAATATGATTCTCATATTTCATAAAAAAATATTTTTCATTAGAAACATAGTAACGTTACTTTTTCATGATCCGAGAATCGAAATATTTTTATTTTTTTCCAAAAAGGTCCTTCAGTATCAAATCAAGAATTCTTATTTGATCCAAAGTATTAAAGACCTAATTTTTATTAAGGGTATAATATAAATTACACATAATTTTTTCAGAAAAATGGATGGTCAACCAAACATAAGCACTCTGGAAATTTGTTACTTTTCCATAGTCAATCAAACATGTCCAAAATATTTTTTCAGGCATTCTCTTTCTAAAAATTTGCTTCTTCTATGAGGAAAAATATTTTCCGCGAACCAAACGAGCCTGAAGAGTTTGGATGGGAATCCATTTGAAATATGCGTTAAGCATTAATGATGGGTGGACAATTAATTTGGTATATTGGATATTTTATATTTGGCTACAACATTATAGAAATGGTTACTAAATCCTGGACCTCTTAAGTTAGAAGTCCAGTTCAATCTTTAAGTAGCATGAATGGTGAGGGCATTAAAGTAGTGCATGCTCCTCATACGAGAATAACTTTAGCTTGTTGGGTTCATTCAAGTTTAGTTTGATGGATCTATTCCTCTCTTTTTTTGGTTTAATGGCAGAGCCACTAAGATCTGAAGGAGGAGACCCTCCGCATCCGCCATGATCGAAAGATTCGACAGCAATTTTATGAGCAGAATTTCCCCCACCAACTGTCAATGAGTGTTATAATGATTATAACAACCATTATTTAGTTTAAAGAATAACTTATAAAATTTTTAATATTACAATAGTCACTGAAATAATGGCTATTATAACAGTATTTTAATGAAAAATGACTTGCAATAATAACGATTTATCTTTTCCTTCGAACAAGTAGTACTTTTAGACAGCACAATCACTTTTAGAGAAAATTTTGAGAGAGAGCACTAGAATCTAAATTTTTTAGATTAAATAAGAATAAGGTAAAATACATAAAATATAATTTTAGTAAAATTAGAAATAGAGTAAAAATTGAGGATCATGAAGTTTATATCACTTTTAATATTTATGATTTTTTATTCTTCATGAAGAAAAAAATTGAAAATGATATTATTTATAGGATTAGAGTAGGTTAGATGAAATGGACAAGTGTAACTAAAATATTATATGATCATTGGTCACTCGTCAAGTTAAAAGAAAAATTTTATATGACAATCATTTGGCTAGGTATACTCTATGGTATGAAATATTGAATAGTTAGAAAATAATATATCATAAGATTAATATAGTTGAAATGAAAATAAATAAAAAATAAAGTTACTCTTAAAATGGTAGAGATAACACCAATTGAGGACAAATCTAGAAAATGCCGACTTAAATATAGCACTAATTGAGAACAAATTTAGAGAAGGACGACTTAAATAATATTGAAATATATAATGTAGGTCGAGGGATGCACCCGCATGAATGAAATATTATATATATATATATAAGGAAACAAACATATAGAGATAGATCAAAAATGATACGGGATGAAGTAATAAGGAGGATTTAATATCTCAATATCACTCAAAAATTAACGTTGAATCAAGTAGAATGGAGAAATAGAATTCATCCATTCCCAACTAGTGTTTACATTTTGCCAAGCTATTTGGATGAAAAGGAGAAAAAAAAAAATGTATCCAAGCTTTTCATTCCTAAACTTGCTTTGATCTTGAGCTGTCGTCCAATATTCCTTCTGATTTTTTTAATATTTTATTTTTTGATTCATAAGAATGTATTTTCTCTAGTTTGGCCTAAATAAATCCGATTTCACCACGAAAGAAAAGAAAAAAAAACATGTTTTAATCTTTTCCAGAGTTGCTCTATTTTCCTGCCTTAAAATATATTGTCTGGGCTACTCTCCTGCCTCAAAATATATTGCTCTTTCTTAATTCATTTGAACTTTCTAAGTATATCCCCTCTCCTTCTGTTAGGCTCTCCCTCTTCTAATTATAGAGATGCATGGAGATAAGAGATATAGATTGATCGGTGACCTAGGGTTGTCTTGATGATTACACTCAATGATCACACTTTTCTGCCAATTAACTAGGGATTTTGGTTCAAATTTTAGATAATGCATCTACAAATATTTCAGCCCTTTTTTTGCTCTTTTATTTTAAGGAGAAAAAACGATTGATTATAAAACTAAAGCTGATGAGAGATCGAAAACACATCAATCATACTTCGGCTGGATCCATGCGCGCATAACCTTACCGCACAACAATGAGAGCGACCAAACGCCCCAAGTTTAGGTGACATGCGGACCAAACCAAGATTTTAGACAAAATGTTGGCCCCACAAGCAGTCGACCTCCAAGCTACCATTCAAGGTCGGGACGTGGGTTTACGAGCGCTGGGTTAAGTAATAAGCTCTCTTACGTGCGTCCCGAAAGCCCGGTCGCAGTACACGAGGCAGCCCCTTTTAACACCCGTTACCGGACAGGGATTGTATCTTTCGCACGAAGGAAAACAAGAATCACCTTCCTTTGCGCGGATCCACCGTTGGATCGCGCAATGGCCGCTTCGAGATCTGTGCAGTGGGTAATTAAGAAAATCGGAGTGCTTTGCGAGCTGTGCGGGGTGCGATCCAATCGTTGGCGTCGCGAAGGAAGATCAACCTTGCTTTGGCGTGAAAGATACAACCCGAACCCCCCCCCCCCCCCCCGGGTTGCTCCCGTCAAGATCTTGTTTACGGGAGGAAACGAGAAAAGGAACCAAAAATTCTAAAGATTTGGGAAGCTTCACAAGATTTGCCTGCCTGTTGTTGAGGTATTGTCTCCTCTTTCTATTTTTCAAAAAAAAATCGCATAAATAAGCCGTGATTTGATCTTTATTTTCTAATCGTTGCGATTTTCCTATCCTTTTTGGAGATGTGGTCTTCCCCCTCCGTTTTTCTCCTCTCCTATTCAATTAAGTTGTCCGTGCCCTATTTTCCTTTTCATTGTTCGGGGAAAACCAAGATTTGTTCTTCGTGTCGTTTTCTTTTTATTTGTTCTTCTTTTATGTTATTTGTAAATTTATTCCGCACTGTTTGTATCTTCTAACATTAGGTCTCAAGTTTTTTTTTTTTTTAATTTTTTGGGTTATCTTATGCTATTCAGCGATTTTCATTTATGTTCGAGCATTGACATTGGCTACTTTTTAATTCCACTTAGGATGCTTATCTTTAGCTTATTCAGATATTTTTGGGAAATTTTTTAGGCTTTCCTTTTCTTAATGTGTCGGGGTTTGAATCTGTACATATCTTTGTGTGATATTGTTATTTGATGTACTATGTGCATAGAAAAGATGAAAGAAAAGATCTATATGAACACGTTTAAGCTGATATTCAAAGCTTTCTGTTAAAATTGCGGGATTTTATTCTCCCTCTTCCACTCCCCCTTCCAGGTGCGTGTTTGTATTTCATACTTTTAGGTATTTGCATATATTCACATGGTTTTTTTCTGGATTCTTGTTAGGTAGAGACCGGTAAGTAAAGCTGTTTTCTGGATTCTTGTTAGGTAGATAGATTTTAAAGCCATGGTGAAAGAAACCGAGTATTATGATATTTTGGGTGTGAATGTTGATGCATCTGCTGCTGAGATAAAGAAGGCCTACTACATCAAGGTAACAAAACATTCCGAAATTTTATTCTATTTTTTTTGAATCAATTGCATATTTTCTAATTTCAAAATGTGATATGTTGACCTTTGACATGAAAGAAGTGTGAATCATTACGGCTGCAGAGTATGAGGATTTTCATCTCCATTACTCTGAAGGCCTGAATTTGTTCTCTTCTGGATTTTCTTGATCCTATCAATATTTTTTCGTATCTCATATCATTTTCTTAATTTTGATATGAGCATTTGCTAATATGTCAGAGACTATCATTTCTAGGTACCATTATTGATGCACTTTATGACTACCAAAAAGATCAATTTATGCTTCCAAATATTTATTATTGGTGTCAGTTTTGAATAAATGAGAATTTCAGCATAACTATAGTACAAAACCCATTCAAATGGGTTCATTTTAAATAATCATATTTCTTGAAAAATCATGCTACCTGCTTTACTTGACAATTGATTTGGTGTTATTTTCATTTTTTATACCATATTATGCCCAAATTGTTTGTTAAAACTCAAAAATAGTGGATGATGCAATAGAATTCAGGTAGATATTTGTTATGTTGGCTAACATTAAATTTTCTAATAATGGTATAAGGTTTCTTAAAATTCAACAGGTTTTGCATGTGTTTGTGGAGCATGTGCATTTTCGCATTCATGCATGTAGGCTTGTAGCCTTGTGCGTATATGTCTATGTGTATGCATGTCTCCCTGCATGCATGCTGTCTTTTCCTTCATGAATGATGGTATGTGATGCATCTTGTTTGTGGCCTCCGAGTACTAGAATAATGTAGAAGAAACTTCTTGCTCATGCAAAAAATGAGCTCTCCTATTTCCTTCTTGTCCATGAAACTTCCAACTTGTTCGTGCATTTTTATTGTTCTAGTTCATTTGGGCTTCTCTCTTTTTTTTTCTCAGAAAAAAATCTTTTGGGGTTCTCCAGTTGTCAATGTCAGGTTTTATGGAAAACATATAAATTAAAAGCAAGTTTTATGGGAGTTTCATTTGGCTCAATCTTTCAACTATTGGTGGTGGTTGTGGGAGTGCTGGTTGCTGGTCAGCATGGCGTGTGTCCTGCCATGCTGCACCACTGCACTTGCCTGAGCCTTGCTGAAACAAAAAAGACAAAAAAATTAAGAAAATCTTTTTATAATAAAAATAAGAAATTATTAATAAGTGGTGTGGGAACCCTGTGCGAGTGATGATATTGGTCCGGCATGGTCCAGCACTTGAGACATTGGTTTGGTTGCTCCCGTTGAGTTTTGTTTTGTAAATTACAAATTCAAAACCTCAAAAAAGACTCAATCCCCTTACCTTCTTTATTTCTTTTCAGAAATATCAGGTGCAAGCATACATATAGTTAGTGTTTTATCCATCAGAATGTTTCTACACTGTCTTATACACTTCCAGCTGTAATAATTTTTTTAATCCATTTTCTGCATATTGCTGGTTTTGTTTTTTCTCCAGTATTTGTATTCTTGAGTTAGGAACAACTTTCTTTCAGCTGTCAAGCTTTATTTTGGCGATTGTAGTTGCATAAAATTTTTATCAATATCAATACTGCTATTATTTGGTTCTAATTTTAAGGATCCCATGGACTATTCCAGTCTTTTGTTAAATCCTTTTAATCTGTCATTTATAACTCTTTCATGATATTGCAGAAATTATACATTTTTGTTCAGAGTATGAGGACTGACATCAAGTTCTTTTCTTTGGGTATGCATTTCTTTCATGTATTCCTTTTGTAGGCAAGGGTGGTACACCCGGATAAAAATCCTGGAGATCCAAAAGCAGCTCATAACTTTCAGGTACACAACTTAGTTTTACTAACCTGTAACATGATAGAACTGTCAATGAGAAAGCCAAATCATCTAATACATGCCATTCTGTCTTGTGAGTGAATACACAAATATGAGATGCATGGTTTCTTGATCAGTTTACTGGTATTACACATTATTGTGGCTTTTACTTAACAAGCAGATATGCTTGTTTTAGATAGATGTTATATGTTTTGTGTGATTTTCTGTAAAAAAAGTCGAACGACGATTATTTATAGCTATTGCTCTAGTATTTGTTAATGAGTACACTATATTCATGGTCTTCTTGCAACTGGCCAAACCTGATTAATGATTTTGGTGGATGTGAGGTATATCAACTCATATGATGATTACAAGTGCATGTCTCTTGATGTAGCATACTGTACTACTGATTAAAATGGTCTCCATGCGAAGGTACTAGGAGAGGCTTATCAAGTCCTGAGTGATCCTGCGAAACGTGAGGCATATGATAGGCATGGAAAGGAAGGTCTTCCCCAGTAAGTCCACAATTTGTGTTGAATTGTTCTGGGAAAGTTCTGTGGGAGAACACAGCCTTCATGAAGGTTTTTCTTTTGTTTGTTGGAATAAGCTGGTGAATAAGTCTGTAGAAGTAATTAGGTAATGCTAATATGATTTAACTGTCTAATTCCTGCAAAAGGTGTAGAAGAATATTCACAAATAGAGAGAAATGAGGAAAACTGAAATGTTTATGCTGTTTAATGTTCATGTGTTAATACCCTTCAAAATTTCAGGGATTCCATGGTAGATCCTTCTGCTGTTTTTGGAATGCTCTTTGGAAGTGAATTCTTTGAAGATTATGTTGGTCAGCTTGCTTTGGCAACTATAGCTTCAGTAGAAATTGAAGAAGAATCCCAAGCCCCAGAAGTTCGGAGGCAAAAATTTCAGGAGAAAATTAAGGTGTCTTTCTTTTGACATTGTACAGACTAGTTTCATGGACAGAAACTTCACATGCATATTTTTTTAGATGAAATTCTCGTTTGTAAAAGGACAAACTTTTGGGTCATAGTATTAGAACAAACACATCTGGTCATTTATATGTGCTTATATACTTGTCATAAATTTCAGCCATTGATGCTTTTGTCATGTACACAATGTATAGGTGAGGATATCAATACTGCATTTTTCTATGATACTAAATTTAGTTCTATATTATGAAGTCTTTTTTGAAAACAAAAAATCTTTTCAGAAAGCCCAAGTAGCATATATCTTTTGGCAATATTTTCCGCTAGAAACTTAGCTTAAGCTTGTGAAAAACCTACTAATGCTATTTTACGTTAGGAACGAAGGGCGAACCACCCATTATTACAGTTATACATGTCCAAATATTTGCACCACATGAATGCTATTTTTTGTGAGGTAGTTGGATGATTGTAATTCCTTATCACTGATGTCATTTTTGTGCTACTGTTATGACTCATAACACTATACGTGCTTTTAGGTTTTTAATGGTTTCATGGATCAATATTGCATTAGCAGTTATTTTTGGTAATCATCCCTCATGGTTGAAATTTAGGATTTATTTGATGCCGTTAATGAATCATTGTCTTCCTTTTCTTTTTCTTCTTCTTCTTCATTTCTTTCATGGGGTATTGCTTTCACTTTGCACATTTGGCCTGCCATCTTGAATCCTTAACCTAGGCATGAAAAAATGTGCAACAAACTTAGGATTTGCCAAAGCACGCTTAGTTATTTGTGTTGCTATGTGCTTCTATAATCCTTGGAGCCTCATGACCCACTTATACACCTCAACCATCAAATTAGCCATAAAATGCATGTCCATCTTTTTATTGTGTAGAATAACTTTCATCATGTTTTACTCCTTATTGTGTAGGATCACTTTCATAAGAGCTTCATAGTTAGGCACTTCCAAGTCACCACATTCATCTTGTAAAAGAGTACTAGATGCATAGGGCCACCTCTGTAGCCAAGCACAACAATATTCATGACTTCCTCCTATAACACCAAAAGTCAACCACTCCAATAACCTTTCAATGCCCTATAAATCTGGTGTGGACACCAGTCCTAGATCTTCGATCAAGCACGTGTACAGTCGCAGACGCAGGAGGGCAGCCCACTCGGTGACACTGTGTCTGGGTGATGGATTATTAGAGAGAGAGCTTATTTTTGGGTATTTGGGTCTCTTTCTCTGTAGGGTATTTTGGGTATTTTGGAGATTTTTTCTTGTCATGTTGCCTATATAAAGGCTGGTAGGGCTTGTTAACATTTTGGTTGTTAGTGAATGAATTGAGTTTTTCCTTTCATATTGTTTGTTGGTGGATTCCGTGGGTTGAGCTTTCATTTGAATATTGTTCGGCATCAACTTTGGTATCAGAGCCAGGTTAACTTTGCCTCTATTGCCAAAGCCCTGAGGTCTAGTTGATGGACGGACCACCCCAGATCCCTCGTATTCGTTTGCCTCATGAGATCTACGTCGGATCTTGTCGAAGCGTGTCGCACATCGCACACTACAAACAAAAAGGGCAAGCTCTCTTTCCTTATTTTTTCATTTCCAACACGCTATTGACCTAGTCTTGGGAGCATCCCTTCCCAATTTGCCGCACTATCGGATGAGTCCGACCGAACATGCCGAGTTACAATGCTAGGTACAGTTCTTAAAGAAAGGATTTATTCATGAAAGCTTGAGTCGTTGTGCTGTTCCGGCATCGCTCACACCCAAGAAAGATGGAACGTGGCGCATATGTGTTGATAGTCGAGTGATAAATAGAATAACGGTCAAATATCGCTTTTCAATTCTTCGGCTTGACGACATGCTAGATATAATGGCGGGAGCCATGATTTTTTCTAAGATTGACTTAAAAAGTGGCTACCATCAAATTCGAATCCGCCCGGATGACGAATGGAAAACTGCATTCAAGACTAAGGACGGCTTATATGAATGGTTGGTGATGCCTTTTGGGCTTTCTAATGCTCCCAGCACATTTATGCGAGTCATGACATAGGTACTCCGGCCATTCACGGGCAGGTTCTTAGTAGTATATTTTGATGACATTTTGATTTACAGCCAGTTGAGGGAGCAACACATGGACTACCTCCGACAAGTGTGTCAAACCCTTCGTGCTGCCAACCTCTACACCAACAGGAACAAGTGCTCATTCTTTGTGGATCGAGTCATCCTTTTGGGTTTTATCGTATCATCTGAAGGAGTCTGCGCGGACCCGCAAAAAGTCAAGGTGATTGTCGATTGGCCTGAACCTACAAGCATCCATGAGGCCCGCAGTTTTCATGGACTTGGCACTTTTTATTGGCGTTTTGTCTATGGATTCAGTACCATTATGTCCCCAATTATGGACTACCTCAAACGGGGACACTTCCAGTGGAGGCGATCGGCCGCTCGAGCATTTGAGGAGATCAAGAAAAGGATGATGGAAGCCCCCGTGATGCGCCTCCCCGATTTTTTTCAAGGTATTCTAGGTGGAGTGTGACGCCTCCGAGATTGGGATAGGTGTTGTCCTCAGCCAAGAGCGCCATCCTGTCGCCTATTTTAGCGAGAAGCTCAATGCCGCTAAACAAAGATATTTCACATATGACAAAGAGTTCTATGCGGTCATTCAAGCTTTAAGCTATTGGCGTTATTATTTGCTTCCATATGAATTCGTCCTTTACTCAGACCATGAAGCCCTCCGGTATCTCAACTGTCAAAAGAAACTCAATCTCCGGCACGGTCATTGCATTGAATTCTTACAGGAATACACTTTTGTTTTTCGACATCGAGCTGGGTCCGAAATAAAGTCGCTGATGCGCTAAGTCGACGGGTTAATCTTCTTTTCCTCATAAGTGTTAAAGTCACTGGGTTTGATAGGCTGAAGGAAGATTACGCGTCCTGCCCTGACTTTAGGAAAGTTTACCTCACCCTATCAAATGACACAAATGTCTCACTTGACAGCTATTCCCTTCGCGACGGATACTTATTTAAGGCCAACAAACTCTGCATATTTTGTACGTCCGTACGTGACTTCCTCATATGGAAAATTCATGCTGGTGGCCTTTTCGGTCACTTTGGACGGGATAAAACCATCGAGGAAGTTGAACGCCAGTTTTACTGACCCAGTCTCAAACATGATGTGGCCAAATTAATTGGACAATGTAGAACATGTCAATTGGCTAAACATCGCAAGCAAAACACTAGCTTGTACACCCCACTATCGGTGCCTGATTGCCCCTAGCAAGATGTGAGCATGGATTTTGTATTTGATTTGCCACGTACCTTTTATAAGCATGACTCTATCTTTGTGGTCGTCGATCGTTTTTCCAAAATGGTGCACTTTATCCCCTGTTCCAAAACTTCAGACGCTTCGAACGTTGCAAAGTTATATTTTGAGCATGTAGTCAAGCTGTATGGCTTGCCGAAAACTATCGTGTCAGATCATGATGTTCGATTCATGAGCTACTTCTGGACGGTCAGACAGAGGTTGTTAATCGTAGTATGGAAAATCTTTTACGCTGTCTGGTGGGTGATCATAACAGAAACTGAGACTCCGTTCTTCCTATTGCTCAGTTTGCATACAACAATTCCATTAATGGGTCTATTGGTATGAGTCCATTTGAGGTTGTTCATAGTTTTCAAGCTTGCACCTTCTTTCCATGTCACCGCATGCTAGAGTCTCTGAGTTGGCCGAAGCATTTGCACATCATCTCCATTCATTGCATCAAGAGATCAATAAGCGAATTGAATCTAGTAATCTTCGTTATAAATTACAAGCTGATCTACATAAACGCGCTAAAGAGTTTTATGTTGGCGACTACGTCATGATTCGTGTCAGACCCGAACGGTTTCCATCTGGAATCGCGAGAAAATTGCAGGCTCGTAGTGCAGGATCTTTTCAAATCTTGAAACGGGTAGGCCCAAATGCATATGTCATTGATCTCCCTCCTGGTTACGGCATTAGTTCCACTTTTAATATTGAGGACTTAGTTGCTTACGCACCTCCTTTGCCTGTCTCGAATGCCCCATTTGACACTCCAACTCCGCCTCCACCAGCTATGCCTGCCTTTGACCCTCATACTTCTCCTTTTCAACCCACACGGAAGGACAAGATAGTTGCTATTTTGGATGAACAGGTAATATCTACTACTTACGGAGGCCTTCAGCGTTTTCTAGTCCGATGGAGGGACCGTCTAGAGTCTGATAGCAAGTGGATTACTCGTGAGGAGCTGCAGCGGATCGATTCAGATCTTTTGGAGCCCTACTAGAGCCGCCCCCTGTCCTACTCGACTGAGTCGAGTTTCTCCCACCCCGAGAGAGTTGATGCGGACACCAGTCCTAGATCTTCGATCAGGCACGTGTACAGTCGCAGACGCAGGAGGGCAGCCCACCCGGTGACATTGTGGCGGGGTGATGGATTATGAGAGAGAGCTTATTTGTTGGGTATTTAGGTCTTTTCCTCTGTAGGGGTATTTTGGAGATTTTTTCTTGTCATGTTGCTTATATAAAGGCTGGTAGGGCTTGTTAACATTTTGGTTGTTAGTGAATGAATTGAGTTTTCCCTTCCATATCGTGTTTGTTGGTGGATTCCAACACCCCGCTGGTGGATTCCGCGGGTTGAGCTTTCATTTGAATATTGTTCGGCATCAAAATCATACACAAAACATAGACAACACCTTCGTACTATGATGGACTTCTTAAGAGGTCCAACACATATTTTGCAAAGCTAAATTCCAAGCTAACATGTTTTGTGTCACCTTCATGTCCAAAAGTGACTTGTTACAGCCACCATTCTTCTATTCAAGCACCTTCTAGAGTCTTGTGCTGGATCTTGAACTTGCTTTCTTTGTGCCTTGCCCATGGCTTGCATTTCTCAAGAACACTACCACCTAGCACCTTCATGCTTATGAGCTGTTTACATTGTTCAAAACCTTGTTGTAGCTATTCAAATCCAAGATCACCTCATCAGTGAACAGATTGACTGAGTCTAACTTTGAAGTGCATAATGTCCCAGCCTTTGTCATGCTACCCATATTTTGCAATCCATGGCTAACCAATTACCATGGAACTCGGTGAAAGACCTCCATGTGCATGGCCCTTTTAACCTTAGTTCGGAGCATGGGCAAAGCTAGGATAAAGGCTTTCTTGCCAAACAATTGAAAATGTTGGCTGGAGGATGATCTCTGATAGTTCAATCAAATTGTGGATATCCCAAGCATCGTTTTTAAAATCTTACGATTCATGTTTCAGGTCTTACTATCCATATCAGAATGGCCCTAAACAATCTAGATCCCATCCTTTGATCAGGATCAATTTAGGTTCACAAGTCCATATGTTGGATTAGATGTTCCTTTGGATCAACGTATCCAATTTAATTATGTTATTTACATATTAAATCGTGTGTAAGTCCATATTCTGTAATTTCTTTGGCTAAGTTATTCTTAAATTACTTATCACTAATAGATCTCAAATAGTAAAATTAGTAAGTCTATTTTTGAAGTTCATTGAATTAAATGGAAGGTGCAAGTTTTTGTATTTTTTTATAATGTAGGTTGAAGTCTAATCTTTGTTTATTCTAAAGCATTCTACTTAAAAGGATACTTAAATTGATAGATAGTCTACAAACATCTCGAATAATCAAATAAATGTTTCTTTTATTAGAAATACTGTATATGGGCCGAATCTGGTGACAACAAAAATTGTCGTATCTCATATATATGCTTTTTATTTTCAATATATATACTTTAGAGTTGGCTTATATTTCAATATTCCCATTTCTTTGTGTTTAGAAATATTTGAAAGAAATCAGAAAAATTTTATGATAAATTATCTGGTTCACTATCCGATCCGACCTAATCTAGCCCCCTCTATGATTTGCAACTCGGTCCTAATCTCAACAACATTGATCCCAAGACTGGTTGTTCCGTAGATATCCAAGAACAAAGCTACCAATAATTTTATCCCACTAGATTTTTGAAATGATCAAATGTGCCCTTCATTAGCAAAAATGGCTAAAAAAGCAGAGGCATATTTGCTCATTAACAAAAAATTGATCATAGTATTGTCAAATGTACTAATTAAGCATAGAAAGAGTTCTACCATTTTTTTTCTTTTTTCAGACTAAGTGATAACGTACACATACCTTTGCCTGACTCTCCCATGTCCTTAGGAATGTGCCAGCATTAGTGAGTTCGCACGATCCATGTAGTTTAGTTCGTTCTTCTGTGTCTTCGTCTGGGCCACTTTCCTTTTTTGCCTTAACTTAATTAGTCTGATCCAAGTCTTTCTCAGCCCACTTCTTATTTTCTGGATTTTGATTTTTTCCCTAGCCTAGTTTGGTTACATTTGGTCATCATTTCGATATACAATTTTCTAAATATAGTGTTTTCCCTTATGGTTTGTGTGATGTCCAACTCCTACTTAAAGTTGTCACATGCATGTTGCATGGCAATTTAAGTGGTGTCATGATGGCAGGGGCTAGACTAGAGGTATCTCAGAACTCTTTAGTTAATCCAAAGACTTGAAGAGTTCCACCTATGTTTAAGGGCTGATGTGGCATATTCGATGTGCCACCTCAGTGATCATTAGAATCCAAAATGCACCTCCAAAAAGTTTTCGTTGCCTGGACACCAGCACCCAGTTCCGAAAATCCTTGTAGGCTATGTGTCTCAGTAGAATATGTATAGGACACTTAGATACTTATAAAGTTCTTTTGTAGCTACTTCTAAAGATTGGGAGGGAGTTGTACTTGTCCAACAACGAGTTTGATTCCCTATTTTGATGAAAGAAGTGAGTGTTTGCTCTTTTTAGAGATTAGTCAGTGCCGAAACAAGTTAGCAAAATATTATTTTTCTTATATCCTTAAGTTAATTGGGGTGTTTGACTGAGAAATAAATGTTGAAAGATCTTAATGAACAATATCTTTTTACTATTTTCTTTTAATATTTAAATACATAATTTAGTTAAAGTTATATTTTATCTTATGCATCCCTATATCTCCCTTCTCCCTCTAGCAAACTTGGATGCATGTCCAGATCCCATTCTTGTCTTCATGTCCATACAACGCTATCAAAAAGCTGATTCCTTTCTGATTCCTCTTTTCTTCAGAATTACAATCCAACTTTGACCAATTTCTTTGAAAGGTTTAATAGTAATGATGGGAGTGAGCTACATAGCTCAATAAGCAACTTTCTGACTCCTCTTCTCTTCTGATTTGAATTGATTCTCTTCAATCTCTTTTTTATAGTTTGTCAGATGAACAATTTACGACAAACTTCTATCAACTGGTTCACATCTAGTGTTATAGTTATGGAACTATACAGGGCAGTATGGGGAAATATCATACTGACCCTATACAGTACCAGTACGGCATCGGGGCTTGGTTTGTCCCTGTGCTGACATACGGTATAGAGTGCTTTGCCAACTCCAATGGTGGCTGTGTTAATATATGAGCATACTATATTGTACTTGTGAGGCATCTTTGCAGGATACCCAGCCTTAAAACATATGCACATCAATTATGTTAAGCTGATCTATTGTGTCATGGTTGTCTTGACAGTCTAAAGCAATAGCCTAATTAGGAAGTTCATTATAAGTCTCTTGTCCAACATTGCAACATGGTAAAATCTAGACTGTGTATTTCTCCATTTGCACAATTTATTTTCATAGCAAATTGGTATACACAATGAAAAAACGTTGTGGTTATGCATTTATTCTGTAGCATAGATGTACATACTACCTTTTTTAACAAACTATGCTCCTTTGTTTTATTTTCTATTTTATATGATTAGCTTTTATCATCCAAGCGCAGGCATTACAGAAGGAAAGGGAACAAAAATTAATTCAGAATCTAAAAGATCGCCTTCATCCTTATGTGCAAGGGCAGAAGGATGAATTTGTAAGATGGGCAAATTCAGAAGCTCGTCGTCTGTCTCAGGCTGGTAAATTGTTCTCCTATTTATGAAGTTAATAATATTCGTTAGTTATTAATTAGCTGCCACTTCCTAAGTTGTGACCATTTAAATTTGTAGCATCCTAAATTCTATAGTCACTTCAGTTGAAAATATGGTTGATCAAATGGGGTTTTTTGCTCTTCAGCCTGTGGAAAACATGAATAAAAATGACAAAACCTTTGCTCTATCATGCTAGAGCTGGCTATGGAGCAGTACTAAAAACAGGGCCCTGAAAAGAATGTCCAGCAAATTTTGGCTTTAATTTACCCTAGTTATTGTGAAGTGTCCTTGGAATTTATATTTGCTTGTGTTGATGGTTGGGTTAGCACGGCATGTGCAGCTTTTTGGTAGCTAGGCATGTCTCATGTTGTAGTTCACAGGTTTGTGGTAAACCATGCTAATTCTTTGGAACATAGAAGAGATCTAGTCATCTTTGAAGGGAGAACTCAATTAATGGATGATAATCAAAGAGGGATATGAGGGTACATACTTCTTGTAATTGAAATTAAAATGTGGTTGATTGGGGTAGAGTGTGTGTGTTTTGGGGGCGGCGTGCAGACCATGAAACATGTAATCTGTAGAGATTCCATTTTCCCTCTATTTTTCCGATACCACTACTATCATACAATATTTCTAACCAGGAAGATTTTCCTGTTTATATGGGATAGGTTTTTCAATGGCTTGGGTTCGGGTAAGGTTCAATTCAAGTGGGTTAAACTATCCTCCACCCTGAACCTATTTATTTGTAAAAATAAGCCCAAGCTTGGTCAACTTATCTATATGGACTTTTACCTAACCCACCAACACTATTTGTGTTTCACTTTTCAATAAAAATAAAATAAGGCCAATTGGAGGGATCTAGGGATGAGTATCAAAACAAAGTGAGGTGAGAGGAATTTAAATGGAAAAAGAGAACACGATAGTTTTATTGGCATCCTTCATAATGGAGCATGTCACAGAGGAGGGCCAGGGTCAAGGGCTGTGGTTGCTGGAATGGAGGGACAAGAGGAAGTAGTTGCTGTTTTTTTCTTCTTCTTTTTTTGGTGGTGGTGGTGGTTGGGTTGGGGGGGGGGGGGGGAGGGTGGTGTTGAGGGGACTGGGGATCTGGGGGTGGAGGCCTGGGGGGTGTGGAGGGAGGTGGCATGGGCAGGCGGGACTTGGATATTTGGGGGTTGTGGGTGGGCAGTTGGAGAAATCAAGGGAGCAGAGTTTGAGGAGGGTGTTGGAGGGCATCATTCTGGGTGGCAGCTAAGGTGCAGAGGAGGATGGCGGTGGTGCCAGCAGTGAAGGGTTGCCCTGGTGATTGAACCTTAAAGGGTCCTTTAGGCTGAGGTGGGTGGTGAAGCTGCCTTACAAGCAACAAGATAGAAAATGCTCTAATTGAAAACAACGAACAGCAGTAGTGTTGATGGGGAGGAAAATTTTACACATATCTTCAACTAAGACCAATCCTAATCACTGAACATGAGGGAGGCTTTGGTCATTCAATAAAAATGATAACCATTTAACAGCAGCTTTGTGGGGCTAAGACGGCAATTTTGTAATGGACACTGGCAGTCAGGTTAATGCTCGAATATTGGGTGTGAGAAGAAATATATGCAAATTGCAATTTTTGAATGGTAAATATGCAATGAGGTTTTTTTTTTCCCTTTTTTCTGTGGCAGGGGTTTGGGGGGAGCTTATTTGCAAAACTCCTGATTATATAATTTTTCACTGATATCACAAATAGTTGATTGATCTGTTATGAAAGGAAGATGGTGTTGGGAGGAGACTTGAAAAGTCTGGATTGGTCTCTGGTTATTGAAGAACAGTGGCAAAAAGTTTCATTGGGCATTATCCCACTATCCACAGAGGTTGCTGCTCAAACAAATCTTCCTCTTTTTTATGAATTTTAAAGACTCTTCAGTGACAATTGGCATTTAGGTTTTCGGAATCCTGCTTTTTTTTGGCAGATCGGTTTGGCAAGGTTACCATGGAAGTTCATGTAGTATCAGTCACATCCATTAGTTGTGACATCCCATCCAAGTTGCCAGATCTCTCATAAGA
This sequence comes from Phoenix dactylifera, assembly GCF_051530095.1. Taxonomy (NCBI): domain Eukaryota; kingdom Viridiplantae; phylum Streptophyta; class Magnoliopsida; order Arecales; family Arecaceae; genus Phoenix; species Phoenix dactylifera. Next base: position 45,153,219 of record NC_143190.1, read on the forward strand.
ATCTTTGGATGTTTTGCAATGGCCTCATGTGGCCTTTCTCGGCTGTAATACCTTGAAGTTTAAAGAGAAAAATTTAATAATGAATCTGACTTATTTATATAGTAGTATGATATTTAAATATTCCTAAAAATATGAATAATTTATATTAATGGAATATGGAGGATGTTAGATTTTTTTTTATTTATTTTTTACATTCTTCTCTTTATCCATTATCCACTTTTCCAAGCAGCATTGATAAGTTACCCTAGGCCTTTTCATTTCATTTCTCATATGATTTGGTCTAGTTCTCATCCATTCCTCTCCTTTAATATTTTCATTGCTACATTCTTGACTCAAAGTTGGTTAACTCAAAGAAATAACTGAAAAAAGAAAAACCTATTCTAATTGTTAGCGATCTTGTATGTATTCCTAATGTTTGGCATTAAATTGACCTTCATTTGTGATATGGTGTGACAGTATTTTTGACTTTTTCTTATTAATTCCACACACTATGAAATTTGCAGCTTTTGGGGAGGCTATGCTCCACACCATTGGCTATATTTATGCAAGACAGGCTTCAAGAGAGCTTGGAAAGAACATTTTATTTATGGGTGTGCCGTTTATAGCTGAGTGGGTACGAGATAAGGGTCACCATATAAAATCACAAGTTAATGCAGCTGCAGGTATGTACCTGACAATCTGCAGTTATTGTTCTTTGCGACAGCACATTTTGACTTACTCCCTTGCACCTTTTTTCAAATTGAATCCCAATATTAGGTGCCATCTCTTTAATACAACTACAGGAGGGGATGAAAAAGATGGATGAGAGTGAAAATAAGCAAGAGGACTTTCTGAAGAGCATTGAAGAGAAGAAAGATGTGATGCTTAGTTCTTTATGGAAAATAAATGTGGTTGATATCGAGTCAACCCTTTCGCATGTCTGTCAAGCGGTAAGGTTCACTAAGCTACGCTTTCAATCCTATTTTGTGGAATCATGTAACATGTATAACATCGGATGTATTATCACTAACACATAGAGGCTAGTCTTCTCACCTGCTTTCAGATGATTGAATATGATGTGATGGTTATAATATGAGTGGAACATATGATACAACAATGAAACGGATAGCTCCATAGAATCCAACTTCACAGCAATAAATTCCTAAACTGTTTGTGTATGCTATTGACCTATTTTAAATTTCTGATTGTCCTTCAGGTTCTTAAAGATAATAGTGTTTCCAAGGATGTGCTGAAATTACGAGCCAAAGCATTGAAGAAGTTGGGAACAGTCTTCCAAGTAAGTGTTGTTTCCAGAACATTAAAATGCTTGCTGGTGTGATTCTGGCATTCTAAATAACTTTCACTCCCCATGTAATTTATTATCATTAGAAGATAATAGATGATAACGAGTCTCGAAGAATATCACCTTTGGACTTTTTAATATAGCACTTATTAGTTGATAAAAGTACTCTGGAGTTTGATTTCTACATTCCAATGGCTTTAATATTCGTCAGGGAGCATTATCTTACCTGCAACTAGTATGGAAATAGTAATTTTATTCTTCATTTTTATGGCTTTCATGTTCATCTTAATGCAGAATCTCCCATCAATTTTTATGCTGCTATCACTTTTGTTTTTTCTTCTTTTTTGGTGTCTGTAGTATAAGTTTGTTCAACTGGCATCCATAACAACTATAATACACATTGTCGTCGTGGACATGAAAGTAGTCACTAGCTGAGCTCATTGTGCCAAGTTATTTATGCAATTGCCAGTGTGATTAAATTGTCTAATTTATTGTCATTTAATTAGGGTGCCAAATCCCTTTATCGAAGAGAAAACAGCCTGCGTGTCGAGAATGATCCCAAGAAGGTTGCGACGTCATCTAAAGCAACCCCATGAGAATCGTATGTATGTATCGTGAAGACATGATTGGTGAGGACTTCCTTTTCTGCTGGAAGATGGAATCTCTCGAGTGCCTTGCTTGGACTGTTCATGTGAATTGAAGTACCGTTATGCTGTGGTTTGTAACTATCTTCATCCTGTAGCACTGCACTTCTTTCTGGAAGCAAAGCAATGCCAATGCTTGTCGCTGTATCACTTAAGAAATATGAATACCTCTGTATGAATCCAAGGCAACATTGTGAAGTATTGGTGAGTTTGTTTTTCCTCAAATGGAGAACTGGCTTTAGCTACTTTTACTGAAATTTAAACCATGAGCTGCATGTTGGGAATTAATTATATATATATATATATGTATTTATGTACCGTTATGTATGTATGTATGTATGTATGCATGTTTTTGGTGTTTTTTCTGAAGGAAAAAAAAAGGTGAAAAGATGGGATCCAAGAAAGATAGTTGAAGGTGAAAAGATGTGACCTTAAAAAGGTGGTTGAGGATGAAAAGGGATGACTTTTTGAACAGACACAAATGATGGCTGTCTGAAAAGTGGTGACCATTCAAACAAGTATTGTAACTATTTAAAGAAACACCAAGAATACTATAAAAGAGCCTCTCTACTGCAGAAAATTGAAGACAACACATTCTTTCTTTCTTTCTTAAATTTTTTCTCTTTTTAGCCTTGCCATTATAGCTAAACTCTTAGAGTTTTCTGGTTTGATATCGATAGTGCTAAATGCTATCAAACAAACAGATTTTTCTGGTTCCGTTGTATCTTGGAGGTAAATTTGTTGGTCCCTTTTGCATGCAAGTGGTAGGGGCAAATATTGTCTTAAGGAAAACGACATTGTAATGTGTCTAGGAGCGTTTTTCTTTCTTACTTTTTTGTTCTTTAGTTTCTATGATCTTAAGATAATATTTTAAGCAATGGTACCACAAACTTTGAAAGGAGTTGACTATGGATTTCATGAAATTGGAGAAGTTTGATGAGTGAATTTCAAACGTTGGCAAAAGAAGATGCACTTCTTTCTGACAACTCTATAGTCTATTGAAAGCGAGGCAGAAACTATTGTTGCAGCTAGAGAGAGACTCAAGTGGGAACAAGATGACTATATTTGCAAGGATCACATCTGCAATGGCATGTCACACACACTGTTTGACATCTACAACAACAAGGCTACTGCAAAAGACGTGTGGGATACACTTGAAGCGAAGTATCTGTTGGATGACGCAACAAGTAAGAAATTTCTTGCAACTATGTTTTTCAATTACAAAATGGTTGATTCTAGGCGTGTTTCTGAGTAGTACCATGAAATCATGCATATTCTCGATTAATTCACTCAACATAACATAAATATGGATGAAACTATCACTGTTTCTTTCATTATCGATAAGCTTCCTCCAACATGAAAAGAATACAGGAAAAGATTCAAGCACAAAAAAGAGGATATCACTCTTGAACAATTAGGCCAGCACTTGCAAGTTGAGGAGGAATTGAGACAAAAAGAAAGTCTCGAAGAAAAAACAACTCAAGCCTTGAAAGTGCTGACTGTGGAGGATGGGAAGCCCTCACAACCTAGTAGAAAGAGAAAGTACTCTCCCCAGGACAATGATAAACAACAACAAAAAAGAAGAAGAAAGGCAATTGTTGCCATTGTGGCAAACTAGGTCATTTTAAGAAGGAATCCCGCTTCTGGAAAAAGAAGCAACAAGCTATTGCTACGAACTCAAAAGAAAAGTTTGTAGCAATGATTTCTGAGATCAACATGATCCAAGAAGATGATTCATGGTTTGTAGACTCTGGTACAAAAGTCTCTTCAAGACCATTGAATTTGTTGATGATGGAAGCAACCTTTATATGGAAAATTCTGCAACCGTTGCTATCAAAGCCAAAGGAACTGTGGATCTTGAATTCACTTTTGGAAAAGTCTTGACTCTTACTGATGTGTACTATACACTTAATAAGTTTGTATCAGGAAGTCTACTGAATAAGTATGGATTTAAGTTAGTCTTTGAGTTAGATAAGTTTATTCTGACCAAAGGAGATATTTTTGTGGAGAAGGGTTATTTGTATGAGGGAATGTTCAAGCTTAATATTAGTAAGATGAATTCTCCTGCTTATATTGTTGATTCCTTTACTTTGTGGTATCATAGATTAGGACATATGAACAATAAAAGAATGGATGAAATGATTAAACTGGACTTAATTCCAAAGTATGCTAATGACATAGATGATAAGTGTAAAGTATGCATGCAAACAAAAATAACCAGAAAACTATTTTCAAGAACAAATAGAACTTCTACTTTATTGCAGATTCTACATAGTGATGTATGTGATATGCATAGCACTCCCACCAGAGGAGGTAAAAAATATTTTCTAACCTTCATAGATGATTTCTCTAGATACTGCTATGTTTATTTAATGCATTCAAAGGATGAAGTTCAAGACAAATTTAAGATTTATAAAACTGAAGTTGAAAATCAATGTGAAGTGACAATAAAATGCTTTAGATCAGATAAATAAGGAGAATATCATTTTTCTGTATATTGTGAATCAGTTGGCATAATTCATGACATATCTATTGCATATACTTCATAACAAAATGGAATTGCTGAAAGAAAAAATAGAACATTGGTTGAAATGGTTAATGCTATGATGCTTTATTCTGGGATTAACAAAAGTTTTTGGGGTAAAGCTCTTCTCACTGCATGTTGCATATTAAATAGAATACCACATAAAAAGTCAAAAGTGACTCCATATGAGTTATGGAAGAAATGAAAGCCTGACCTTAGTTATTTTAAGGTGTGGGGTTGTAGAGCTATTGTTAGATTGCCTGAACCTAGGATAAGAAAATTAGGACAAAAGGAAATTGAGTGTATATTTTTGGGATATGCACAACATAGCAAAGGCTACAAATTTTTAGTCATTGAATCAAATGACTAATGTTAAAACTAACACTGTTATAGAATCAAGGGATGCAGAATTTTATAAAAATAGGTTCACTTCAATTCCATCTATTAATGATAAGGTGGGGGAACCTATGACAAAAAGTAATGAATCTGGTGAAACAAGTGAACCTCATGAAATAAGGAGAAGTAAAAGAATGAGGAAAGAAAAATTATTCGGACCAGATTTTGTTACATTTTTGGTTGAAGGATCAAGAGTTTCAACACTTAATAAAATTATGATTTCCCAAAGTACAGAATCTGATCTTTTAACATATGAAGAGGCTATCAAGTCTCAAGATGCTGCATTTTGGCAAGAAGCCATTAATGATGAAATGGATTTTATAATGGGTAACAAAACATGGAAGTTAGTAGACCTGCCCCTGGTTCTACACCAATTGGTTATAAGTGGATATTCAAGAAGAAATTAAAAGTTGATGGAACCATAGATAAGTTTAAGGCTAGGTTGGTTGCTAAGGGTTTTAAACAAAAAGGAGGTATAGACTACTTTGATATATGTGCTCTTGTTGCTAGATTTTCTACTATTAGAATGTTGATTGCATTGACATCAATTTATAAGTTTCATATTCATCAAATGGATGTGAAAACTACATTTTTGAATGGGGAGCTTGAAGAAAAAAATTTATATAGAACAACCAGAGGGTTTTGTTATGCAAGGTCAAGAGCATCAAGTATATAAACTAGTTAAATTCCTTTATAGACTTAAACAAGCTCCAAAACAATAACATGAAAAATTTGACAAAGCTATTGTTGCTAATGGTTTTAAAATCCATGATGCTAATAAATGTGTTTATAGTAAATTTCAAACAAACAAAGGTGTGATAGCATGCTTATATGTTGATATCATGTTGATTTTTGGTACTGATATAGAAAGTATTGAAAATACAAAGAAGTATTTGTCATCTAATTTTGATATGAAATATTTAGGTGTTGCTGAAGTAATTTTAGGAATAATAATCATTAGAAATAATGAAGGATTAATGCTCACTCGGTCTCATTACATTGAGAAAATATTAAAGGAGATTTAATCACTTTGATTGCAAGCTTGTTTCTATTCCTTTTGATACAAATATGAAATTGTATGCTAATACTGGTAGAGTTGTAGATCAATTGGAGTATGCTAGAGTTATTGGTTGTTTGATGTATACCATGACTCGTACAAGATCTGACATTGCCTTTACAGTAGGCAAAATGAGTAGATATATTAGTAATCCTAGTAATATCCACTGGAACGCTATACATAGAATTTTGAAGTATCTTAAAAAGATCATAAATTATGGCATAATGTACAATGGTTATCCTTCAGTTTTAGAAGGGTTCACAGATGCTAGTTAGATCACTGAGAATGAGGATCACAAATCAACCAGTGGATGGATATTCACTTTTGGTGGAGGAGCAATCTCCTAGGGATCCAACAAGCAAACAATTATAACTGATTCTACTATGGCAGCATAGTTTATAGTTTTGGCCTCTTGTGGCAAAGAGGCAGAGTGGTTACGGAATTTGTTGTTAGAAATTTCTATTTGGCCTAAGTCAATGTATTATATATCACTACATTGTGATAGTCAAGCTATGCTGTCAAAGGCACATAGCCATGTTTACAATGGTAAATCTAGACACATTGGTCTAAGACATAGTTATGTAAGGCAATTACTCACTGATGGAGTAATTACCATTGATTTTGTGAGATCCTGTCACAACTTGGCAAATCCATTAACTAAAGGACTCACAAGGGATTTGATGTGGAAAATATCAAAGGGGATGGGACCAAAGTTTATGGAAAATGATCACCAATGATGGAAACTCAACTCAACCCTTGTAACTATATATAAGGCTTTGAGTTCAATGAGCAAAAATACATCATATGTTGTGATCGAAAGCACTACTAAATTATCAGCCCAAGATAAAAAGTGCTTGGTACCTGTAATGATAAAGTGGAGGTGTACATTATGTACTTAATAGGCTTATAATAGTTTTTCTGTTAAAGTGTAGATTTACTGGGCACTTTTGATAAGCCTACCTATATGAGTGTCAGTGGTGGTGCCGCCATCTATGAGACCTAGACTTTGTCTCTAGAGTAATCATGAAACCATGATATAGACCCAAGGCTAATCCACAGGTCAGTTTTAGAACAGCTCGAAGAGGAAAAAAAATTATGTGTGAGATATGTCCGGTTGGTCATAAAGGTTCACTAGTTCAAAGCTTGCCTACCATGCTAACCTGATTAACTTTGACATGTTATCGCTAAGTAAAAGTTCAAGTCCACATGACACTTTTATGTATGCATAAGTTTTTCTATTTTGGCAAAGACTCTTTATAATTTTGAAAATGGTGGAGGATTGTTGGAAATTTTCAAAATTATATATCTATATATGTATATATATGTCACTACAAGAAAATTGGCTTTTTCCGATGCTTTTTTTCCGACGCTAGTGAGAAGCGTCGGGAAAAAAGGGTTCTCGCCGAAATTTGCCGACGCTTTAGGTAGGCGTCGGTAATTCTCAAGAAAAAACGACGCTCAAAAGCGTCGTTGTAATGTAATTGAAACGCCGACGCTTATTAGCGTCGTCATAGTCCCAACCTAAAACGACGCTAATAAGCGTCGTCAAAAGCCAAATTAATAACAAAACCAAGCGGCCGGCCCCTTCCTCCTCATTTTGCATCCCGATCAATCAAGCCCTAGCTCCTCTCCTCCTCCCTTCTCTCCTCTCCGGCGCCGAGCGACGTCCGACGGCCACCACCTTTCTCTCTCCCTCGCGCTCTTTCCCCCCTCGCACGGCCTTCATTCCACCACCTCTCCTCTCTCCGACCACCCAAAACCGGCGCCTCCCATCCCCTCTTTTTCTCTATTTTCTCATTTTCCGCCTTCTCCTTCCGCTGTCTCCTTCTTCTCCTCCTCTCAACGGAGCCTCGTCAGTTGCCGCCTCGTCATCGCTGGTGGGTGCTTTAGAGAAGAAGTAGACGGAGAAAAAGCTAATCTTTTCTTTACGTTAAATTTTTGACGTTAGAGGGCTAAATCTTAAAGGTTTAAGGTAATATTTAGTTTCTGAAATTTTGGAAATAGTGGGTATCAAAATGAGCAGAAATACATATACATGGGTATCAAAATAACCTAGAAATTGAATACAATAGAAAATGATCCCCCACCGCATTGAGTAACTGCTTGAAAACTGCATCTGGAAGATAAGCCAAGGTTGTACCACAGTCAATAATGGCACCTTTATTTGCTCCATCGTCAAATAAATAAGTAGGAAGCCTCAGAAAAAGTCCCACCAACCTCAATTCCTGTCAAGTTGACATTGTAATGTTTCCTGCGGAAGTTAAAATTTTGAAACTTGAAAAAAGTTTCGCATCACTAATAACTAGTAAATACAGTTATTGTGGCACACATAAGTAATTGCAATTGATTCAAAGGAAATCAAATCTACCAAACCTCAGAACTTTCTGAAATTCTAACAGAGGTGGAGGACTTCATGGTAATCTCAATACCAAAGATTAAGAAACAAATGGGCACGAGAAGCCTTAGCCAAAGAAGCCAAAGCAGGAATGGAGTCAGGGAACCACCGGACAATGAGCATAGGAGGCAAGAGATGGATCGCATAATCATAAAACAATCATCTGTGAAGATCCAAAGAAACACAATTAAACTCAAATAGAAACATCTAGCTTTATAAAGTAACATTCTGTCCAATATTTCCCTCCAAAAAAAAAAAATTAATTTGCCTGTGAAAGAGCTAGCCTTATAAATAGAATACTTTATAGATATTCTTTAATTTGCCTGTGAAAGAGCTAGCATATATAAAACATAGCGTATTCTAGCTGGATAGTGCCACAGTAGAATGATCAGTGTTAATATTGGTTCCTATGTCGAGTTTGGAGTCTAACTTTCGTTGTAATTTAGTAGAGGTGCTGATTCAATTGCATAAGATGCATCTAACAGTGGTGACAACATGGCTTACCATTTTGGTTTTCTTATTTCAATCATGTGGCACATGATTCCATTGCTAGTTGTGATATTATCATATGCCATCATTGTTGTATAGTCAAGATTTGGTTCATCAAACTGAGGGATTCATGTATATACTATTAAGGTAGTGGTTTTAATTGTAAATACCATGCAAGCTGTCCTGTTTTTTTTGTGGAATGGGCCAGCATACCTGACACTTAGGACAATAGATGTCTCATTTGTCTTGGTCCATTTTTTGACTCATCCCATTCTGAAACATGACATGAGAACAAAACAGGGAGCTGGAGCAGAAAAGGAGAGCATGCTGCCTGCAGCAAAGTCAGAGAATATAGAATAAAAACAGTGTGATTAATGAAAGAGAACCACTGAAGAAAAGTGGAAATCAAAAACAAGAGAATGACAGAATTAGCTTCTATAAGAATCATTGCTCATAGTCACAGCTCTATAACCAAATCTGTACAAATTCACTATTCTTCTTGACCATTTGTATGTCTATATTTAAATAAAAACTAATTATTTGCATGTTTATCTAATGAAGAAAATGTACTTTAAATCCTTGAATTCTTGACATCTTCTTAGTTTTGTTGGTGTCTAAATGCACTATTATGCCATACTAGGATAACATATCCGAAGTGTCTGACTGTATCTAGTAGACTTGTATATCCTAGGTGGTGATACAAGTAATTAGATGGAATCAGATTCCTCACCCTCACCCATAATTAAATTAAAAGGTGATTTGCAGTATGGACATCTTACAGGGACTATACACTATACAACTGCCCTACTGTATTCATTCGCATTTGCACGCCATCTCCTATAATTGTGCATGCTAAATGCTACCATTGTTGCAGTTAGAGATCGAGTGGATGCCCAACCATGCACCCAACTATACCTTTCCATCCTTCAGAAATAGGCGACTGACAGCCTCAAGCTGACAGAAAAATTTCACTGTTTTCGCCTGCAATGGGTGATCAACCTCTTTCCATGATTGGTGTCCGGGAAAGGTAAGAGCTAAATGACCCAGCCCAGACCAAAAACACCCCGAAGATCACAAATAAATGCCAGCAACGAGGTTACCAAATTTCGGCTCTCATGAATCATTCCATTCCATTTGCCTGTTAAATAGCGAAATGCTAACAAAGCTCCCTTCTTTGTCAAAATTGTGCATGCAGTTTTTTTATTTTTTTAATTTTTTCCAGCAATGCTAAAACCTAGGATCATCTCAATATGGAAAATAAAACCCTAATCTTGTCTGCCTAAATACGAGATAAAAGAAAAATCCAAAGATGAATTGTGCCAATCTCTCTTTGTGCCAATCTCTCTTTCCAGCAATACGAGACAAGGAGAATTAATAAAAACAAGTGCCAATCTTGTTAACACTATGAATTGTGCTAATCTCTCTTTGTGCCATTTGCCTTATGTCATGTTGGCGATAGAAAGGATATTTATGATTATAGGATTGCTAGATAACAACATGCCGCGAGGAAAACGATTCAGAGATGTTGAGTTTCAGCACACATCCGTTGGATCTTCTTCCGATCAGTCCCTACAGTCCCAGCAGCCCGACGAGCCCCAGCAGCACGAGTCCCATTCTCAGCATGAGTCTCATACTCAGCACGAGTCTTAGTCTGAGCACGTGTCACCTGCTGATTGTCCAGACATAGATGACGTGCACATCCAGGATAATTTGATTTAATTTTTTATATTAATGTTTCTTACAATCTAATTATATTAAATCATTTGCCTTTAATGTTTTAATTAATGGATATTTTATTTTATTTTTATAGATGGACTGGGGAGAGTGAGGAGGACACGAGGACCCACTCGAGTAGGGACGTGTAGAGCCTACGCGAGGATGAAAAGATCGTGATACATTGCAATGAACTGGGGCAACCCATCAAGAGGGCTGCAAGCATTTTATCGACTTTTTTAGGATCGGTTGCGCGGAAGGGTCAGTTGTGTCCGCTCAACTATACGAAATGGAATGAAATGCTTCCTTCGTATAAGGTTGAGCTTCTTAAAATTATTGAGGTAAAGAATTGAATTTGCTTACTATCACAATTTTATTTTTTAATTTAACATTGTTATAACATTCTTTAATTACTTTGATGTAGAAAAAGTTTTTGCTCCCTAAAGAGAGTCATGATTGGGTGCTGAAGTCCGTCAACCGCAAGTGGAAAGAATATAGGGCCAAGTTAAAGGCGGACTGGAAACACGATGGTATGACAGAAGAGGAGGTTGCCCGTGTTTGTCCTCTTGATGTAATCCCTCATCAGTGAAGGGAGCTTGTCCACTATTGGTTTTCCGAGAAAGCTCAGGTTGTGTATATTTTTTTCAATACCTTATATTGTATCTACTAATAATTTAGATTACAAATTTATATTGTTTATTCTTTTTTTGGGAAGACATATTCCAACATTGGTAGAGCTGCACGAGCCTCTCAAACTGTTCCTCATACTTCAGGCTCGATGAGTTATGCTCGACGTAAAGCTGAATTCGTAAGTTTTTTTGAAACTCTTTGAAACTATTTTAAATTGTTCTATCATATAGCATGTATTATGATAACTAGCTTGCCAATATATCTTTTGTTGTAGATGGATGATAATGGAAGGGAGCCTGGTAAGGTGGAGTTTTATAAGATGACTCACACCCACCGAGATGGCAGTTTTGTTTGGGAGGAGTCAAGAGATATAGTTGTATGTATTTATCTTTGAATCTTTTAACGATATTTTTATTAGTTCTATTATTGGCATACATTAATATGACTTTTTCTTTTGAGAATATAGGACAGGGCAACAACTTTTATTTCAGAGCGCGTCGGAGAGTCATCATCATCCGACACGACCAGTCATGTCGAAGCTCAAGTGCTTGCTGAATTATTGGGCCCAGAGCGTTATGGTAGAGTGAGGGGTTATGGCGTTGGAGTTACCGCCACTCAATTCTCTGCAGTGGGCATGTATACAAGAAATGCTGGAGAAGGCAGTAGCAATGCAGAAGTTAGTAGACTTCGGGCAACAATTGAAGATATGAAGGATCGCCATCAGGTAGAGTTGGCAGAGTTGAAGCAGAACCAACAAACTTTGCAGTTTCAGCTTGAGCATATTTCATCTATGTTACAGCGATTTCTCCATCCTCAGGTAAATAACTATATGTATTTGATAACTTTACATAATTTCACTTATTTTGCATGAGTTAATGATTTTCATATTCCTAACTTTTAAAGTTTTTTTTTTTTGTAGATTCCTGATACTTCAACAACTCGTAGAGATGATGATGCCGCTAAATCCGGTCCCTGATACTTTTTAGATTGTTATTTAAGGAGTTATATATATATATTTTTTATATTTTTTAAAGAACATTGTAATTCTAAACTTATTAATCATATATGACAAGATGAATATTTTGAATGATCTGAATATTTGTGTTGATGTAAATATAATGCAGGTTCATATTGGCGTAAATGTTGATTTATAATGCGCATGTGTTTTTATAATAATTTTTTTTAAAAAAAATCCCACTCCCGATGCTTTAAAGCGTCGTTAAAAACCAAACTTGGCACTTTCTCCGACGCTTATAAGCGTCGGCAAAAAATCAACGACTATACCGCCACGCAAAGTGGTAGTCTATGCCGACGCTAATTCGCGTCGGCAAAAGATCTACACCGACGCTTTCCTAAGCGTTGGTAAATACCTGGTTTTGCCGACGCTTTCCTTGCGCGTCGGCAAAAATCTTTTCCACTCAGGTATCATCGACGCGTCTACGACGGTTGCTTTTGCGTTGGTGGAGTTTTGGCCGACGCTAATAAGCGTCGGTAAATGCCAATAAAAGCGCCGGTAAAAGTTACTATTCCTGTAGTGTGTTTTGGGTGTTAGTTTTTCTGAAGAAAGAAGGTGAAAAGATGTGACCCTAGAAAGGTAGTTAAAGGTGAAAAGATGTGACCCTAAAAAGGTAGTTGAAGATGAAAAGAGATGACTCTTTGAACAGACACAAATGATGGCTGTCTGAAAAAGTGGTGACTATTCAAACAAGTATTGTGACTGTTTGAAGAGATACAAAGAACACTATAAAAGAGCCTCTCTACTGCAGAAAAATGAAGACAACACATTCATTCTTTTCTTCTCAAATTTTCTCTTTTTTTAGTCTTGCCATTATAGCCAAACTCTTAGAGTTTTCAGGTTTGATATCGGTAATGCAAAACGCTATCAAAAAAACAGATTTTTCTAGACTCCATTATATTCTGGAGATAAATTTGCTGTTTTCTTTTGCACACAAGTGGTGGCGGCAAATATTGTCTTAAGAAAAACGACGTTGTAACATGCCTTGAAGCGTTTTTCTTTCTTACTTTTTCATTCTCTGGTTCCTACATTGCATCTACACCCTGTAACAAGTATTTTGCACATTGGAAGTCTCATTCACATATCGACGAAATTATAACCTGATTTATACGCCAACTCCTGTTTTGTGATATGCATGCTAGGCCTTGAATGGGTGCATATAATAATAAAAGCAAATTTAATAAATTTAATAAAAAATAAAGCAAATTTAGTTGCAAACCTTTAGATGGGTTGAAGGAGATCGATCCGAAAACAAGAGCATGATGTGCATTCGAGTTGCGACCAGTGCTATCGAGACCAACTACAACGTGAAGTCTCTTGTCACATCTCAGCATTCAGCATATCGACTTTCCGCTTCCAGAAAAATGCATAAAATCTTAAGTCAGTCTTTTCGGTACGTTGATTCGGTGAGCTGCACCTTGTCGTTCCTTTGGGTTGTTAGGTCATTCTTTTAAGGCTGTCAGAGTCGGCCACGCTCAAATGTCATGTTTGAGTGTCAAGTGTGCAAGAATCAACTGGCTGGGTGGTTAGGGAATTCTATTAAGGCAATCAGTATGTCATTTTTGAGTGTCAAGTGTGCAAGGATCATCGCTAATTTTTACAATTATTATTATTATTTTTTTGCCTATCCTCTTGGTGATCGTATGCATGTATAATGTGATGCCTAAAAATTTATTAAAAAAAAGGAGCCTTGTTTTAGCAGGCATTATGTATGCATGTATAATGATAACGATGGTGATAACGGTAATGATAAAGATGTTGGCGATGGACATATTATATATAAAAAAAATTTATAGTCTTTAAAATTAAAACAAATTGATAATAGTAAATATAGCATATTCAAATGCATGTCCCGCTGAAAATTTTTGTATATGTGTTGATAGTAGCCATGCATTGGGGCGCTATTAAGGTAGCAATGGTACTCAAGGAAAAAGGAGGCAGGGATAAGGTTATCACTTCAGAAGAAAATAATATTCTTTATTTCAAGTTCTGTGTTCAACCAAATTTTGAGCAATTCTTTTTTTGAGCAATCCATCGCCACTGAACTTAAGATCTATGCAAACTTCTCAGTCCATTTCTCCTACTCTGCAACTATAAAGCAATGCAAACTTCTGGCAGCATCTGCTGACTGGATTCTTCTCCTTTGATCCAAGATGGCATATCTTTCGATAAACAACAAAACATGACATCTGGGAAGTGCTCCACTGAGATGTAGTGTATGTTGTCATTAACATATGGATGATCTTTTTTTTGCTTCCATTGATAATGTATATTAATCTGGGATGGTCTCATGCAGAGGACCACCAAGGTAATAAAGGTTCATTTTGTTGAGGGGGCACCAAGACTTCACCCACAGGCAGAGGACCACCTGTCAAATGACCTAATCTTCTAGGTGTAATCAAGCATCCCACTAAGACTATTGACTATACACTCAGATGCCATCAAGATAGTGCTTCCTGTTCCTTTTTATTTCCGAATTAAACAATCATAAAAACTAGTTAGACCTGTACTGCCTCTTATAAAGAACTGCCCATCCAATTCTCATTGCTAGGACACTCACCCCTAGTCCATTTTGTTGAGCAATCATCCTTTTTCCTCTATGCTCTTTGAAACAGAGGAAGGAACATAGAGGCAAGTCTTCTGAGAATGGGTTTGATGCAACTTAGGAAAGCCACTCTCCTCTTCATCATCTCAGCATCACTTGTATCGTTCTCGCTTGCAGGTTGTTCTTGTGATGCTATTATCAATGTTTGCTTCAGTTGCTATAGGGCAGTGCAGATGTTTCACTCTTTTATTACTTTGTTTTTAGTTGCTGCAATTCTTGGATATATTTACATAATTCTATTCGTCCACCAAACTGCATGAATGGAAGGCTAATTCTAAACCTTGTGGAACTAATTTTTGAGTGCCATGAGTGTTTTAACAGTATTTTCAGCCATTTCAAAAGATAGAGAAATGAAATATATATATCTTGGTGGCAGTCAAAACTCTAATTATGTTTTTTTTAAAAAAAATTCTAAATATGTCCATTGCATGGGTTGTCTAGAAGATTGGAACACTTAACTATAGTAAGACTTGTGCTGTAGACACTTTTTTTTTCACAGATTACGCAAATATTCATGCTTTGATCAGCACACTTGAAATACTAACTTCTTGTTTTGTTCATAATTAGACTATTCTCTATCATTACTTAAATGATGCCATAGCAGGCTTTGAAATAGGCACTTCTAAGATGTAGAATGCCTTGAGATTACCCCTCTTAATTTTTATATATTAAATAAATAAAATATGTTTTAACTTTTACATATTTGATGGTTATTCTTATTGCATTCATTTTACTATCCTTGAAAATGTCAATACGTTCTCCAGAAAGCTTCTATATTTGCATATCATAGTACATAAAGATCTCCACATAAAAAACTTTTGAGCTCTTTCCTAATTCTTTGGGACATTGATTTTGCAGGCAGGCAAAAAAAATTAATGGATGAATCCACTGCACAAGTAGGAGATGTGGCTAAGGTGTTGTATAGAGTTCCTAGGGATCAATTGCTTTTTGACTGGGCTTCTTCGCTTCTAATAAATACACTAGATTGTTAATTATCAGGTCCATTCTTCATTCATCAAGACATTAATGAAGTCTAAAAGATCCTGAGAAAATTATCACTTTCTTCTCCTAATTTCAATCAATAGATATCAACAAAACATTTATTACACCTTTTACTTTTTAAAATCTTTTTCAAAAAAAAAAAAAAACAAGATACTTCGTTAAATAACCTAAACAACTCATTGCAGGATGCACCCAAAGAGGCTTTGGACAGTGAAGAAGCCATTGTTGTTCATCCCAGGATTCTCACTGTTAAGACAAATGACTATGGGAGATACGATCCTGCTCCAGCTCTTAGAAAGCCTCCTTTCAAGCTCATACCAAACTGATGTGACGATCTCCATACATAATATTAAGATATAGCTAACTGAGTGCTTCAAGCTTCATCGCTAGACTTATTACATGAGATAGTCACCACCATGAATACTACTGTGATATAGATGTGCAGTGGTGTATAAGCAAGGGAAGAAATTTTACTAACTTTATGTAACATATACCTACGTATGGTGGTTCAACCTTAGACATTTTATCCTTGTATGTGTAATATTATGTATGCCAAACATATAAATATATATAAGGGATTTTGCTTTAGTGTTTTTATTTTCTTAATAGTTCTTCCTTTGAATACTAAATTGCAGCCCTATCTAAACAAAAATATTATGGAGATGGGTTTTTATGAGAGAGAGGGATTATACTATGGTAGAACTTTCAGAATGGGAGATATTTCTGCTGTCCATGGTGCAGCAAAAGCCTTCTCTCCCAATAACAAGTCTTGTACATTTCCGAGGCAAATATATAGTCCATGTGGCCTAGATAACAGGACTTATATCATTACATGAAATATACCACACCTCTCACGTATCTGAAATCATGCAGTAGGCCAAAATTTGGCTTTATTAAAAAAGACTAAATATATAATTATATTAACACCTAATCAACTGGTTTGTTTCACTTTGTATGAACTATGAATTCAATGGTTGCAAATGATAAAGGCGAATAGTATTGCAACAAATTTTCTAAGATTGAGGACTCATTTTGATCGCAGGAAGATTTTTTTCTTCTCTTGCCCCAGATGCACAGTATGATTTGTCGCGCCTTAGATCCAAAGTATGACATGGCCGTACCACCGAGGGGTACAACTCACGATAACATGAAGCCAACATTACATTTAGCTATCAAATGCATATCAAATATAATAAAATAAATAGGAATCTAATTTTATTATTAATTAAATAAGAATCAATATTTGTTTAGAGCGTCTAAATCCAAACTTAAATACTAAACACATAATCTTTACGATTCAGAAAATTACTAATTATAAATTCATAATCAACAGAAGAGCTAAAGTTCTGCTTTGCTATATACATTGCCAAGCTTGCTAGCACGAACTCCAAGCTTGGACCATCCTTCGTTTCGATCGACCCTTTTGTCTGGAGAGAGAAAAAGAAATATAGAGGTATATGAGCGACACAGCTCATAAAGTAAACTTTTCACAACTTTATCGGATCAAGTATAAGTTTTTCATGTCAATGTATCATTTAAGAAAACTAATAGATATTCCAAAATAAGCATTTTATAATACGATATAATAAAACAAGTCATAAGCAAATCATATATGCATAAATCATTCATATTTCATAAACATAGCTCTAAATTTATTTTTCAAATAAATGCATAAATCGTTCTGCTGCCATTTAGCTATGTCATAGTTCAAATCATTGCTCACAGATATTCGCGCTATGGTCACTTTATACCCGTGATAGGGCCAGTATTCGTAATCGAAATAGATTCATATTTGTATGCCAACTTTATACCCGTTGGCGAGGCCAATATTCGTATGAATGCTAGCTTCGGGTGTCAATTTTTTCAATTCAAGGGATCATATATAGCTATCTAAGAGCTTTTAAAAAACTTATATATTTTTCTTAAAACATACATATAAATAGATTAAAATATACTAAATGACATGATATTTTATAATAAAGCTATTTTTATTAAAACATTCATAGAACTATTTTTTATGATAAAGCACGATTTTCATAACACATATGCTGATCCATAATTTTAAAAAAAGCATAATATTTCCACAAGAAGATTTTATGAACGGAAGATATGATCATAAAGAGTGCAAGATCTACTTACAAGTTCAAAAACTAGTAAGTAGTATAAGATTTACTTACAGATTTTGAAAGTTAGTAAAGAGTATAAGATTAATTTACTTACAAGTTTGAAAGTTAGTAAGGAGTATAAGGTTTACTTACAAGTTTGAACATTAATAAGGAGTATAAGACTTACTTATTTCTTTCGTCTTAGACTGTTAAACTTCACTAGGCTATTCGGTTAACCCTATAAAAATATTAAAAGCAAAAAATAATTTCTATTTGATAATTTTAATCGAATTAAAATAATAAGAAACAAGGACGAAAGTTTGATGATTTCGAGTGGGTCACGCATGAGCAATTCGATCAATAAATCATAAAGCATGGACTCGATCAAGACCAAGATTAATCAGCATGGTTTATCAATGAAAGTTTCAGGAATATTCAACAGGGTTGGGGCGATCGGTCTAGTAGGCAGCTCGGGCACGAGGGCGGAACCAGATCCTTTTATAGGAGTCAACTCAGGTTTGTAGATCAGATCGACATGAATGATACTAGGTTCCTTAGATCTTCTAGAGAGAGAAAGTAGAGAGAGGAGAGAGAAATTAGAGAGAAGAGTAGAGAGAAGAGAGAGGAAATAAGAGAGAGAAAGAGGGAAGGTTCTCTCTCTCCTCCTCCTCTTCTTCTTCTCTTCTTTTCTTTTTTCTTTCATTCTTGGTAAAACAGAGGAAGAAGGAGGCTGCTGGTGGTTATGGACTTAGTGGTTTGACGAGATGGCGGCCGGAGGTGAAGACATGAGGCAGAGGGCGGCCAGTAGCGGTGGCATGCTCAGAAGAAGAGAGTCGAAACAAGGCACCCTATTTCGGATCCAATCCTAGCGATTTGCCAGTTAAAACCAAAGCAAAGTCTGCTAGATCGCTAGGAAAACGAGGGAAGCAAGACGAGGAACATTTACCTTGGTCCGGCAAAGCCTCCGGCGGCTCTTTCCACAAGAAATTGTGGAAGAAAGCTCGAAGAGAGGGCTTGGAATTGGTTGCTATTCTTGATGATTCCGGTGAAGAAAATCCAAGGAGGAGGAAAGTTAAAAAGGCGAAGTCCCCAAGTTCTAGATGAACTCGGAATGCTTTGGGAATGCTCGATTTTCACCGAAATAAGCACACTGGCCTTGGGCCTGGCAGGCCAGCCCAGAGGCCCAAGGCAAGTGTGGGCCGATCAATGGACCAAGCCCTCACATTCTTTCCTTAAAAGAGTTTCCTCTTCAAAACTTAACGTTTCTTAATTCTTAAACAAATGGAGGTACTTAATCTTTGATCTAATGTTCCATCATGCTTTTGCTGCGCAACTCTGATCTAGACTCTAGAACAATTTGTATTAACTCTAACTTCCTCATCTAAGTGATAAAATTCTTAAACAAAACATCTATAAGGATAACTTTCTTAAAAGAGATGACAATACCTAAAAGTTGATTCAATTCTCCATATATGCATTTCAAAGAGGTAGAAACTTAGAAGATACTAAGAAATAGAAGAATCAAATTATACATGAATATTTATAGAGTTATCTAGAATGATACCTATCACTGCTTGATCACTTGCACTAGCATCCTGCTGGGTCAAAGTGAACACCCGCGCATTTTCTTTTTGTTTCTAATTGGCTAGTTGAAAAAGATATTGATGACTACGCTTCAACAATTATATCATTGGTATGACACAAAATTACAATGATGGTGAATGTAACAACCCATCTACCCAGCAAATAACTGAATCCTCGTCAAGCTAATAGTTAGAATCTATTCAAATCTAATCACAAGCCCCATGATCAGCCTATGATTAGCTCCAATGGATTCATGCTACAGTGTCCCCTAGTCGACATAGGTTATAGGTCAGGTCTGCTCTGATACTATTTGTAACAACCCAAACCTCCAAAAAATGGCTAGTCGGAAGGTTTTATTTGGATTTTTTGATCTTATATAAATATCTAGGATCTATCCAGCAAATAATTAATATAAAACTAAACATACACTGCGCATATTTTCACAGTAATATATATATATATATATATATATATATATATTAATGGCGTGGAACCACACTTCCTCATGGAGAAAAAGCGGAAGGGATCAATTGCTTCTCTGGAAATGAATTCTTTACCAGAAGCTGTCATGTAAAAAATCTAATACTAGAAAAATACAAATACCTATAAAAGCACCAATTTATATGAAAACGGCTCTACCGAAAACCGCAACGGAACCCAACCTTCTCTTAACGGAGAAGGGAGAAAGAAAGGGCCCACACATAAGAGCGCCTGTGGGACTTACCCGTTCGGAAAACCACCCGCCGCTCTACCTTCCGGCCTTCTGTCTCTCGCTGGGAGCCATGGCGACATTCTCGTGGGCGTCCTGGTTCCGCACCGGCTGATGAAACTCCTTTATAAGAGCCCAGAGGTTGAGGTTGTGGCGATGGATTGGATTCTGAGGCACCATGGTGTTGGGCTTGGATCGATTCTATTGCTTCTCTTCTCTAAATCCTCTTCGCGGTTAGTTTTTTTTCGAAGCTTTCTATCTATATATCTCCTATCGAAATTCATTCAAGAAACTTAAATTTTCAGGGAAAAAGAAAGGATTAGCAAAAAGAGTTGATCTTGTTCTGAAAATATTGTTATATTTTTTATAACGTAAATAAATATCCTTTTAATATTTTGCATTATTCTTTTATCGACTTTTTTTGCTGGCTGTCATCAAAAAAAAAAAAAAAACATTGATTAATGATTGCTGGCTCTACCAGTTGCTTGCGCTGTCTCGATTTTGTTAGCAATTCTCATTTGATGTAATTGTAATATTTTGTGCCATTTTAATATCTAGATTCCCTTTCTACTTAAGATCTCATTTGATATTTTGATGTAATATTTTGTGCCAGTTCTTGTTCTGTTCATTCTTTTGATACTATACGTGAAATTTGGCGATTGCCTTCTTTTGTGGCACTCTGGTCCAGAATCAATAGCTCACCAAATTTGTTAAAGCTATGAGATAGTTTGTTATGGCATAAATAATAACATAGTAAACTGGACCAGAATTTTCCATGTTCTTCTTGAAGTTCTTTTTTTTCCTGGTACTGATGTTCGTCTTGGAGTTTGATGAGAATTTTTTTCCCAACCTCTTTTTACATTGTGGAGGCATACATGATTTTGGTTATTTTGGACAGAGATTCTGTTTCTACAGATGTAGTCTGTGTTAAGATGATCTTTCTCATCAATTCTCTTTAGATGAATTGGTCCTTTTTGTTTTCTTTCTTTCATTCCCCCCCTCTCTTCATCAAGATCAGGGGGAGGGGGGTGGAAATCGCCTTGTTGCCGTTTGAATTGAGTGAATTTCTGCACTTTTCTACCTGTGGTACCACTCCATGATTGTTTATTATTTGAGTCTGCATGAATATAACTTCTTTGGAGTTCTAGCTCCATGTATTAACCTTCATGTTGTTATGGTTGACTGATTTGCATCTAATGCATACAGGAACAGCTGGAGATTTAATGTAGTTTCTTCTCCAAGAATTGGTGCAAATGATGTTGGCTGTAAATATCAAGATTACTTGAAATTATGTGAGGTTCCTTTCACTCTGGAGGGTTTTAGTCGTTCTTTTTGTGGTTTCTAGTTTGAACATCAAGATTATGGGGGCCAACTGTTGTGTGGCTGCTCCAAGGGAGAAACCATTGTTTTCCTGTTACAAGATGAGTGGCAGTCATTCTGCTCATAGGAATGCTAGATGCTCCTCTGGATGGAGCTTTCTACGTGGCAACCGAACTCATATAATGGATGTTTTCAACAACCATTCGGAGTTTTCTCATCACAACAGTGGGAATATTGACTCAGAATTTAAGCATCGCGTAGAAACAGATCATGAAGGTCTTCTAGCTGGGAAGACACCGGTAGCAGCTTCTCAGGCACTCAGACAGCTGAACTCTCCTGATAAATTGAGCATTGGTTGTAGCTCCAAAGTGGCTTTCAAAGGTAAAATATTTGGACTGTGTTCTATATCATTCTTATCTTTGCTTGGTTATCCTTTCTCATAATATTTTCTAGATTATCAGATATTATAGCAGCCTATAATTCTTTTTTCACTGGTTGATTGATTCTAGAAATTATATCTTAATAATTAACCCAAGTTATATGCAAATATCCATTAAATATTCATAACTTATTGAAATATCTTATTAGTTCCTATTGCTTTGCCAATTTTATGGTTGGTCCATCTCCTATGCAAGTTATCTTTTGCATGCATGCACTTGTAAGCTGGTTGCACTACTTTTTATTTGTTCTATTCTCTATGTATAGCTCATCTTGTAACTCTAATCAACCATCAACAGCTGTGTAGCTTGTACATGGAAGAACTATGTTATACAAAAATGAACTGTATATGTCGAAATAATAGCTGGCAATGGCATGTTTATGGTGATGAAGATCTAAACTATAGTTTTTCTGCCTTTTGAGGTAGGGAAGCATCTCTTTTAATAATATTTGCTTACTGTATATTAGGGAAAACATTCTTGTGCTGAGAAGCTTCTATCTATAGAATTTTCTAATAGTTACATAATGTTTTACAATATGAAGAAATGCTGTTATATATAAAAATTTTACCCTAATTTAACAAAATAGCAGAGCGGCCTTTACCTTTAACTCATGAAAGAATTTACAAATCAGTAGATTCCAGAACTTAGAAGTGATTCTCACTGACACAGGTTGTGGCATGTAGTATGGATTTCTTCTAATCCATACAGCTCATGTCTAGAAAGAGACTGCACGAGTTCCACTTATAAATGTCAAATTATTTCCGGTCAGTTGTTCATGCTCGCCAAACTATGACATGATCCTCTTTATATGGTAAATACTATCATAATCTATCGTACCTAGGAAATTTTGAAGAGCATAGCTGGATAACTGATCATGTTTAATACTCTTCTTAACTTATTTCTGTAGAATAATAAAGTTTCTGCTGCAACTTTAGTGGATAAATGTTTCATGTTAATGCGATCAATGCTGCATAGAGGGTATAATTTTTCATGCACTCTTTGCATAATTCCTCATCTAATATTCTTATTCCTGTAACAGATGGATCCATCAGAAGAAATTTACCCTTCAAGGTGAGCTGGAATAAAATGGAGACATTTATTAAATATTTCTATTCCTTCTTTGCTGTTAATTTTCATGATTGAAGCTCAATTAAGTTTGCTTTGATTTTTTAACATTGCATTCTTTTAACCTAGCATAGGAAAAAGACTCCAGTAGATCACAAGTAATTGCACCATGTATTGAGCCATCAATTTCTCCATCTACATCAGCTTCTAAAGCAGGCCCATCATCTTTGAAGCAAGCCAAACATCAAGTACGATATCAAGACATAACTCTGATAACATAGTTCCACCTGTCAAATCTTTAAATGAGGACAGCTCTCTTGAAGGAAGGCAGTCTTTTGTTCTTCCAGGCAATGACTTATCCAATGATGGATCCCAGGTTGGGTCTTTTGATGTTTGGCCTTCAGTTGATATCTCTGAATTGATGTCCTCTTCCCAAGGAGAGACATGTTCATTTGGAAGCGAACACTCAAGTTACCTCTGAATTGATATCTCAGCTTTCATCAACTTCCCTTTATTCTGATTCACAAATGTGCGGTGTATGCTCAAAGGTATTGAATGATAGATCTTTGTGGAGTAGCCAAAAACTGGTTCTGAACAAAGAAATATCTGCAGTGGCTATTCTGATCTGTGGGCATGTCTTCCATGCAAACTGCTTGGAAATTATAACGCATGCGACTGATAAGTTTGACCCGTCTTGTCCAGTCTGTATGAATGGTGAGAAATTTGTATTGAAACTAGTGGAGAGAACTAATTGGAAGGTAAGAAGCAGGATTTGGAGGAGCCAAGTTGCCAGCATTGATGTTGATGGTGATTTTGTTTTTGATGGCATGCAACGTGGTGCTAAAGGTCATTGGTTGCGAGCTAGCTCTAACATGAAGAGCTCCTTTAGAAGACCCTTCCTAAGGTGGTACGCCTCCACTAGTTCGCAACCTATAAGGTCAGAGTCAGAAAGGGAGCCTTCAAGGAAGAAAGCATTCCGGGTAGGACATAGGATGAGATCAAAGAGCAATGTTCTATAATGTAGGATGTGCCTTCCTTGCTTCTGGTTCATTGGTTATATATAAGTAGTATGAGAATTGATGGCATCTGTTTTAGGCCCTGCAATTATAATGTCTGTAGCTGTTATTTCTGGGACGTTCTGGTTTCTCTTACTTTTATTTTCAAGTGCATAGCTGGTGGTCAGTGTCACGCCCCGGACCCGGATCCGTGACACGGCCGTGCTATTGCCGACTACCGCCCATAATAGCACGCAGCCTCATACCTGGGTAACAGGGTAGTCAAACCAACCGAATCTTTTCATGTGAAAGCATTCTTAGTACAACCTGCTGGTCAGTACCCAAATACAGAGCTTCTATGTAGTTTATGTACATAATAGTATACTTGCTTTACCCCAAAAGAAAGAAGCCCTGATACCAAATTAACGTGTCTCTGGCAGCTATCAGTGGTAAGGATCTGAAAGAAAAAGTAAATGAACGGATATGAGCTACACGGCTCAGTAAGTAATCATACGTAATCTTACCGGATCGAACATAACGGTAACCATGTTTATGCAGGGTTTGAGAAGCTGACATGCATATTTATCTAATCATCATCATGGCATAATATGTATGCAATTTAAAGGAGATAGCAGTTATAGCAAAATACAACATTTCATAAGGATATATTCAAAAACCCGTTGTAAAACAATGTATGCTTTGGCCAAGCACGTTCATAAATGTCACGGCCCGCCTGCGCAGGGCACGTGACTATCGGGCCCACATGAGGGGGAAACACGGGGCTCCCCTGCCAGATGTTGGCCGGTTCCGGGGCTTCACGCAAGCGTCCTTCACCCCTCACCGATTTTGCTTCTCCCCAAAAACACATCTGCAGGATTTGGAAGCACCCGCCTCATATACCCAGGCTCTGAAACGAGCCTCATGATCATGCTTCAAATATCATTTTCATAAAGTATGCATATGAAACCGTGCCCCCGGCATGCCGTGGTCGTGCTCTTAAATGCTACTGTGAAGTCATTCTTGGCCACTGGCGAGACCGGCTCAGTTATTAGGCGGCCACTGGCGGGGCTGGCTCAGTCATTCTCGGCCACTGGCAAGGCCGGCTCAGTTACATTGGGTCAGTAGCTCTTAAGAGTTCATAAATAATGCTTCGTATAGGTAGTACCTCATAGATGCTACGGCGAATTCATTATTGGTCACTGGCGGGGCCTGCTCAGTTATTAGTCGGCCACTGGCGGGGCTGGCTCAGTCATTATCGGCCACTGGCAAGGCCGGCTCAGTTGCATTCGGCCCGTAACATTAGTAGTTCTTAGGTACCCCCTTACAAGTAATATGCAGCTAGAGCAAATCATTATCATTCTTTACACTCATGCTAAGAAAAATCATAACATGGAACTCCATTCATTTTGCATGTATCACAAGAGCTATGAAAACATAATATGTGCACAACCATTAATTATGTGACTGACATGTACCACCCATGTTCATATTTCATAACTCATATTTTAGCATGTAATGCAATCCCAGTATTTTGTAGGCATAACGGAATATAAAGCATATATCATCATATCTTGTGTAACTAGAGCATGTCAGATACACATATCGTTCTTAGCCTACAGTACATACACGATTCACAACAAGATTAAAACAAGTTACTTACCCTCTTCACAAATCATGTATACAATTCAAATTGTATGAAAAACTCTGGTTCATCTTATAAAACGTAATACAGGATCTACGATAAGATTAAGGCAGATTACTTACCTCAATTCGCTTTCCAAATTGCTCAAGTCCAGGTGACAAATCCTTAATCACCTAAAACAACATCATAGGGTTTACATTATTCCCCATTTATTTATTATAAAATCTCTTAGTTCATCATACTATGAACTTACTTGCTTGGATCCCATCCAAGGATCTAGCCAAGTCCAATTTAAAGCCTTTGGAGTTCGATTTAACACCAGATTGGGCCTCGTTTATAATTGGGTCCAACCTTTTCTAGCCAATTGGGTCCTCTGTCAATTTACTGGGCCTAATTTAGTATTAATTGGGCTTGCTGGGATTAACTCCACTCAACTGGGTTCGGACCCAAATCAATTTGGGCCTAATTTGGTTCGAATTTGACCCAATTTGCAGTTTGGGCTCGTCCAGACTTAGCACAATCTGATTGAGCTCGGATTTAGACTTGCCCAGTCTAATTGGGCTTAGGTTAGTCAGATTTGGCTAAACCCCCCTTTTTATATATTTTTTTTTCTTTCTTTCTTTTTCTTTTTCTTTCCCTTTTTCTTCTCTTCTCCTTCTTCTTTTCTTCTCCTTCCCGAAGCTTCCTCTCCTCCCTTCTCTTTCATCCCGATCTCCCCCTTCCTCTCTTCTCCGATGATGGGAGCACGACGAGCGGAAAGGGAGGACGGCGAGCGGAAGAAGGCCGGGCCACAACCGGCGGCGTCCACGGCTAGGCCCCGCGGCGTCCTCGGCCGAGCCTGTGACGACGGTGCTCGCGGCTGAAGCCGGCGGCCGCCGCACACGACGAGGAGGATGAGTACCCTCTTCCTCTCTTCTTTTCCCTCTTCCTTTCTTTCTTTCATTCTTCTTCTTTTCTTCAACCTCCCTTCACCAACCCCATATTCTCTCTCTCGCTCCCAAACCCTCTCTCTTCCTCTCTCTATCCTTCTCCTGTGAAGGAAGAAGGGGAGTTTGGGAGGGCCGGATTGAGGTCGACCGGCGGCTCTCGTAGCACCTGCAGCAGCCGCGGCCCATGGTCGCCGACCCTCTCTCCTTCCCGTGGAGAAGAGAGATCTCGAGGGAGGAACAGCCCGCGGCGGGGACCAACGGCGCCGACGACGCTCGCGGCCGCACACGGGAGTCCCCTATTCCCTCTCTCATCTTTCTTCTTCTTTTCTTTCCTCCCTTCTTTTCTTCACCGAGACTCCCTATCCCACTGAAGAAGAAGAAGGGAATGGGGCTCCGGCCGACTGCAACCCCCCCCGGCCGAGAGCCGGCAGAGGCTGCAGTCGAGAACCGTGTACGGAGTCCCTCCTCTATTTTATTTTGGAAACAGGAGCTTACCATTTCCGGGGATGACCTGCGGTGCCTCCTCTCCAACACCTCTTTTGCTAGTTACCGTTGGGCAGTTCTTCCCCCTGGTAGTCCCTCCTTCCTCTTGGAGCTTCAGGGCTCCTTCGCCTTCGGCTCCAGGGCTTCGGCTCTCTCTCTCGTTCAGTGTTCTTGGGGGTCTGTGACTTGGGGTTGCCGGCAGAGGCTTAATAATTGTTTAGAGGATGAGACCCCCCTCTGAGAGGTCCCATCCGCTCCATTCCTCCCCTCTCCGGGACTGGCCGCCGCCGCCCCCCTGTCTCCGGTGCGCCGGCATCGGCTGCCAGCAGGGGTGAGGGTCACCCTTCCCTGTCGGTCTTATCCCTTCGTTTTTTTTTTCCTGATAATTATTATAATTATACTGGCTACAGTGAAATTTGGGCCCAAACCCTTAACTGGGCCCATTTCTTATTGGGCCTAGTAGGTTGTGGGCCCGGACATTACATCCTACCCCCCTTAAAATAAATTTCGTCCTCGAAATTAGTCATACCTTAAGGTTCAGGCTTTAAAAGTATTTAACCATTGAGTCATCCTCGAGATCTCAGTTAGTCTCTCTCTCGGAGTACCTACTGATAAGATTTTGACATACAAAGTCATGGCATCTCAAAACTTGAACCTTTCCATCTATGACACATAGGAGTTCTTTGATCTCTTTCAAAAGAGGACTAATCTTCCAACCTTAGATTTTAAATGCTATGATTCTTGGCCCAAGAAATTAATTGCTCTCGATTAAGTCCACACAACGGTCGTAATCGGGTTAATAGAAATAGGTGAGAGCATTAGCATCAAATACTTTTCATAATCTATAATCCTCTTTCTTCTCTTAACTTTGCCTACAATTTAATGATCAACCTTTATCCTAGCAAAACCTCAAACCCCTTTCGAAGAGGAAGATTGAAAATGTTATAGCTAGGTGTAGGGGCCATTCCAGGTCTAAGCCCTAAGGAACCATCAATCCGTTAATACTAAATTTAAGATGCTCAAAATCTTCCAGAAATTGCCACAATAGAAAAACTCACTGGTGAAATTATATAGCTGTCTCCAGATTATTCAGAGAATCAACAACACTTTTCTCCATTAGAATTCTAATTCAAATTTTTCAATAATTCTATTCATCAATACAGTTTCATTATTAGATCTTATCAAAAGAATAAGGTCTAACATTTTCAGATTTGATTCTTTTGGTAGGTGATCTAAATCAAACTTTTCTCTTATACACAAAAATCTACATCTCAATTCTGAATAAGAACTTCGAGTTTCTTTGTCAAAGTATCAACTGCTCTCGATTACCCGATCTATCACAAGATTAGATCATAAACAACTTCAATCCACCCTTGATAGATATTCATCAAAGTCAATTGACAACCTCAATTTCTTTCAATCGAATAAAGGATGGATATTAATTAAAAAATTCAAGCTTCAAATTTAGGAGGGAGAAGGTTCATACCAACGTATTCTAGATCCAAGATCAAAATCGATGATCTATTAATTCATGTCAAAAGATGCTAAGAAGTTTCTTAGCATGACGTAAAACTGGAGAATCTAGGATAGCACAGTGCTATCCAAAAATCAGAACATTCTCCTTTTATTTATCCAGAAAAATCTTACTACACAGGAAAACAGATCAAATCTTTTGTTATTAAAACTTTCCGAATTAAAAGAATAATACTTCTGGCCAACTTAGATTAATAATTCAGATCACTATGTTTTCGCTGCGCATTCTGATCAAATTCCTTTGAATTCACAAATAACTTTTGATCAACATACTATTTGCCTACAAACAAAACTATTTAATTCCTCATCTGTATTTGCATTTCAAATCTTTCCTCCATCTTGATCGAATGTTACTTAGCCAAAACTTCTTTTTACTTTTCCATGAGCGAGTAAAGAAAGGGTATCCCAACATAAGATCCTCTTAAATAAGCGACAACGCTTTAAATGAATTTTACATTTTCAACAACTTCATTTATTGAAAATAAGCCTTCTTTCCTAATAAGAGATTAGCCCTCAAGCCATCTTAGAACATTTTAAGCTCGGAATTATGTAAACTTCTGAAAATTATTCCTTAGTATCCCAATCTCTTATATTAGGTATCCTTAAATTGCATGAACAATAATCTGCCCTATTTTAGCATTGCTAGAAGGTGATTCTCGATCTCACATATCCGTTAAAAGAAAGAGATGCATACTTTTGTCGTAAGATCTTTATTTAAAAATCTTCTTCTTTTGTGCTCCTTCCACTAGACGATGATATGTAAAATTATCATCCATTACTTTCACCTTCCTCATGAAACAATTTAAACTTGCTTCTCAATGATAAACGAAGGCATTTAGTAATTGCTCATCTATTAGAGATGAAACACTTTATTCCAAATCTTAGAAGCAGGGATTGCTAAATACAAACTCCTGAAACATCATGTGCTATTGGGCATGTTCCCATATCAACTCTATTGCTGATTCCACTCGCATTTCCTAATGGCCCCATATCATCATCATTCTCTCTTCTTCTTTTTTTTTTTGTCAAAACATCAACTAATATTCGTTTAATTGATTTATCACAGGATCACAAACTACTGCACTTTATCCATAGTAGAACATTTGAGCCTAAAATATTCTTCAACATTGAAAATTATTCTCAGAATTTACTAAATGACCTCCAATCGAAATATTAATCTTGCATTATAATTTGCAAAGATCTAATATTTCACATTCCAAGTAAACAAAGGAGAAATTATTAAATCTCATTTCTCAAATATACTTTCTTTCTATATAATAGTTGCCTGCATAATTGTCATACAGATTTTATCCTCGAAGAATATTAAAAAATATCTTTTCTTGTCCAAGCCTTAAACAACTTATGAATAAACCCTATCTTGTCATCAAAATAATTAACTTCAAACTAGAAGTATCATCCACAGTACCCAGTACCAGGTTAAACTTCCAATATCACCTATATACTGATACATAAATAATCACAATGTACTTTAATATTCCATGGCTAGTATTCCACTTAACATCAGTCAAAATCTAATTTAATCATAATCCAAAATACAAATTACTCCGTCGAGAAATCTCCAAAATAGCTTTTTCTTATTTTGGCATGGCTCGTTAGCATTCTGATTCAAAACACCAAAATCCTTAGTAGTCTTAAATCTTAAGCTCTAATACCATACCTGTCACAATCATGCCCCTAGAATGGCTTTGTATTAGCCCTAGCTTCTTTCTTTTTGTTGCTCATTATCACCTATCAAAATATTTGTGTCAAGCAATTTTCGTGACTGACCGATGATACGACCAATAAAATCTTTTCTTTCCTTTCCGGTTATGCGGAATCTCACTAAATGAGACTTAACTACCCATTTCCTTATTAAAGCTTAAAATTTTTACTCATGGTTAACCTATTGCTCTGATACCACTAGAATGTCACGCCCCGGACCCGGATCCGTGACACGGCCGTGCTATTGCCGACTACCGCCCATAATAGCACGCAGCCTCATACCTGGGTAACAGGGTAGTCAAACCAACCGAATCTTTTCATGTGAAAGCATTCTTAGTACAACCTGCTGGTCAGTACCCAAATACAGAGCTTCTATGTAGTTTATGTACATAATAGTATGCTTGCTTTACCCCAAAAGAAAGAAGCCCTGATACCAAATTAACGTGTCTCTGGCAGCTATCAGTGGTAAGGATCTGAAAGAAAAAGTAAATGAACGGATATGAGCTACACGGCTCAGTAAGTAATCATACGTAATCTTACCGGATCGAACATAACGGTAACCATGTTTATGCAGGGTTTGAGAAGCTGACATGCATATTTATCTAATCATCATCATGGCATAATATGTATGCAATTTAAAGGAGATAGCGGTTATAGCAAAATACAACATTTCATAAGGATATATTCAAAAACCCGTTGTAAAACAATGTATGCTTTGGCCAAGCACGTTCATAAATGTCACGGCCCGCCTGCGCAGGGCACGTGACTATCGGGCCCACATGAGGGGGAAACACGGGGCTCCCCTGCCAGATGTTGGCCGGTTCCGGGGCTTCACGCAAGCGTCCTTCACCCCTCACCGATTTTGCTTCTCCCCAAAAACACATCTGCAGGATTTGGAAGCACCCGCCTCATATACCCAGGCTCTGAAACGAGCCTCATGATCATGCTTCAAATATCATTTTCATAAAGTATGCATATGAAACCGTGCCCCCGGCATGCCGTGGTCGTGCTCTTAAATGCTACTGTGAAGTCATTCTTGGCCACTGGCGAGACCGGCTCAGTTATTAGGCGGCCACTGGCGGGGCTGGCTCAGTCTTTCTCGGCCACTGGCAAGGCCGGCTCAGTTACATTGGGTCAGTAGCTCTTAAGAGTTCATAAATAATGCTTCGTATAGGTAGTACCTCATAGATGCTACGGCGAATTCATTATTGGTCACTGGCGGGGCCTGCTCAGTTATTAGTCGGCCACTGGCGGGGCTGGCTCAGTCATTATCGGCCACTGGCAAGGCCGGCTCAGTTGCATTCGGCCCGTAACATTAGTAGTTCTTAGGTACCCCGTTACAAGCAATATGCAGCTAGAGCAAATCATTATCATTCTTTACACTCATGCTAAGAAAAATCATAACATGGAACTCCATTCATTTTGCATGTATCACAAGAGCTATGAAAACATAATATGTGCACAACCATTAATTATGTGACTGACATGTACCACCCATGTTCATATTTCATAACTCATATTTTAGCATGTAATGCAATCCCAGTATTTTGTAGGCATAACGGAATATAAAGCATATATCATCATATCTTGTGTAACTAGAGCATGTCAGATACACATATCGTTCTTAGCCTACAGTACATACACGATTCACAACAAGATTAAAACAAGTTACTTACCCTCTTCACAAATCATGTATACAATTCAAATTGTATGAAAAACTCTGGTTCATCTTATAAAACGTAATACAGGATCTACGATAAGATTAAGGCAGATTACTTACCTCAATTCGCTTTCCAAATTGCTCAAGTCCAGGTGACAAATCCTTAATCACCTAAAACAACATCATAGGGTTTACATTATTCCCCATTTATTTATTATAAAATCTCTTAGTTCATCATACTATGAACTTACTTGCTTGGATCCCATCCAAGGATCTAGCCAAGTCCAATTTAAAGCCTTTGGAGTTCGATTTAACACCAGATTAGGCCTCGTTTATAATTGGGTCCAACCTTTTCTAGCCAATTGGGTCCTCTGTCAATTTACTGGGCCTAATTTAGTATTAATTGGGCCTGCTGGGATTAACTCCACTCAACTGGGTTCGGACCCAAATCAATTTGGGCCTAATTTGGTTCGGATTTGACCCAATTTGCAGTTTGGGCTCGTCCAGACTTAGCACAATCTGATTGAGCTCGGATTTAGACTTGCCCAGTCTAATTGGGCTTAGGTTAGTCAGATTTGGCTAAACCCCCCTTTTTATATATTTTTTTTTTCTTTCTTTCTTTTTCTTTTTCTTTCCCTTTTTCTTCTCTTCTCCTTCTTCTTTTCTTCTCCTTCCCGAAGCTTCCTCTCCTCCCTTCTCTTTCATCCCGATCTCCCCCTTCCTCTCTTCTCCGATGATGGGAGCACGACGAGCGGAAAGGGAGGACGGCGAGCGGAAGAAGGCCGGGCCACAACCGGCGGCGTCCACGGCTAGGCCCCGCGGCGTCCTCGGCCGAGCCTGTGACGACGGTGCTCGCGGCCGAAGCCGGCGGCCGCCGCACACGACGAGGAGGATGAGTCCCCTCTTCCTCTCTTCTTTTCCCTCTTCCTTTCTTTCTTTCATTCTTCTTCTTTTCTTCAACCTCCCTTCACCAACCCCATATTCTCTCTCTCGCTCCCAAACCCTCTCTCTTCCTCTCTCTATCCTTCTCCTGTGAAGGAAGAAGGGGAGTTTGGGAGGGCCGGATTGAGGTCGACCGGCGGCTCCCGTAGCACCTGCAGCAGCCGCGGCCCGTGGTCGCCGACCCTCTCTCCTTCCCGTGGAGAAGAGAGATCTCGAGGGAGGAACAGCCCGCGGCGGGGACCAACGACGCCGACGACGCTCGCGGCCGCACACGGGAGTCCCCTCTTCCCTCTCTCATCTTTCTTCTTCTTTTCTTTCCTCCCTTCTTTTCTTCACCGAGACTCCCTATCCCACTGAAGAAGAAGAAGGGAATGGGGCTCCGGCCGACTGCAACCCCCCCCGGCCGAGAGCCGGCAGAGGCTGCAGTCGAGAACCGTGTACGGAGTCCCTCCTCTATTTTATTTTGGAAACAGGAGCTTACCATTTCCGGGGATGACCTGCGGTGCCTCCTCTCCAACACCTCTTTTGCTAGTTACCGTTGGGCAGTTCTTCCCCCTGGTAGTCCCTCCTTCCTCTTGGAGCTTCAGGGCTCCTTCGCCTTCGGCTCCAGGGCTTCGGCTCTCTCTCTCGTTCAGTGTTCTTGGGGGTCTGTGACTTGGGGTTGCCGGCAGAGGCTTAATAATTGTTTAGAGGATGAGACCCCCCTCTGAGAGGTCCCATCCGCTCCATTCCTCCCCTCTCCGGGACTGGCCGCCGCCGCCCCCCTGTCTCCGGTGCGCCGGCATCGGCTGCCAGCAGGGGTGAGGGTCACCCTTCCTTGTCGGTCTTATTCCTTCGTTTTTTTTTTCCTGATAATTATTATAATTATACTGGCTACAGTGAAATTTGGGCCCAAACCCTTAACTGGGCCCATTTCTTATTGGGCCTAGTAGGTTGTGGGCCCGGACATTACAGTCAGAACGGTTCCCAAGCTTGCAATATTTTGTGAACTCAAAAGTAGGGTGGAAAATGTCCGAATAGTAATTCTTCATCTCTCTCAGGATATGCATTACTCTTGATCCTCAGTAAAGAGTCATCCATACAATACTAGGAATTGGCATTTAAAAAGAGATGGCCAGTGATGAAACCATGTTATTTACCTCCCAGTTTGTGATAGAATTCTTCATGGTACTTATGTAATTGTTTTCAGTTTCTTTCTGCCTTCCTCCTCTAAATTCCTAATCTCCAACTATCTAGTAATTGGTTTTGCTATCGCTCTAACAATCAGGAGCAAAGTTACATTAAGAACTCCTGCAATGTTAATCTTTTGCATATTAAATATGATGCATGAAGTTTCATTATTTTGAGTCCTTTTGCTGCTTGAGGGATTTCCGAACCTGGAGATTTTTTGTGAGCGTTGTCAACAAAATGGTTAGAGAACTGTCAAGCGGTACCGGTTCTACTCAACCGTGCCGGAAGCCGGCTAAGCCAGATAGGACGGCTGCCGCATTCTACTTTGAAGCGTGATTGTTTGTCTCCTTTTTTTTGGGGAGATTTGTTCAGTTTATCTCTACGGTAATACCGGGTCTTACCCGCAATGGGACAGAAACTTAACAAGGCCATCCATCTAGGTCTTTGGGAAAAAGAGGTCAATGAGTCGAGACCTCAAGACGTGATCCTCAATAAGTTGATCCCTCAGAAAGAGGGTTTATTAACAGTCCAGTTTCTGCGGGCGCCCAGGTCCAGAGGAGTTAATTCACTATTAAAGAGTCCAGTCTCATGGGAGCTGAGGCTTTTGTTTGTCCTTGTCACCTTATTTCTTTTGTATTGTGTTTGCTGTCAGGCTTTTCATTTCATCGTCTCACGAAATGAAATGGTGGATAGTTCCCTTTTTTTTTCCAAAAAAAATCTATAATAATCCATCTTCTTTTATGACGCAATCCACCTAACAATTAGACAAATGTAGATTTATTGCATCATATAACAAGATTATGTCCTTGCAATTGTTTCATTATTTTTATTATTATGAAACATTATAGAGTGCAACCGCCTCAAGTTTAACTACCTCTCTCTCCTCCTCTCGTCATGCCAGAGACTATACCTAACTTGCTAATCCAGAATAAACAAACTAAATCACTATTGTTGCCCTCAAACCCAGCTAATACCGTTGAAAATAGATTAGAAATACGAGTATAGATATGTATCATATGCTACAATTTATATTCATCTTTATTTTAAATAGATGTGGATACAAATTGGATATTAATGCTACAGATATAAATAAAATGGTTGAACTTTGATTAAAGATATCATTGTATGAGAAATAGATTAACTTAGCACATTTAATTATTAACAGTAATTTTTTTAAAGTCCTTAAGAGCTATATATGATTAAGTAGAACTAAAAATAGAACCAGATATTCTGGAATGGAGCAGTTTTTAGTCTGCTGTCAAGCTTCTTTTTATCTATTATCTGGTTTTCCATGTTTTTAGTCTGCAATTCTGGACCATCTTTTCTTCTCTTATTTTGATGTACTATTGCTTAGCCTATCAGGTTTCCATTCTCATCTCACGACTTCCTCAAGACCACTAGACACGTGGCCGACACGCCTACATCCATATCCGCAACTCCCACCGCCCTTCCTATTTTTGGTAGATCCACCGCCCTTCTTTAACGTATCCGATGCGCTGCGGACACCACTCTCTCACGCGTGTCACCTCGGTCCGCATGCCCCCACCCTACGTCGTCACGAGGCGCACACGTGTCTGCAGCTCGATCGCTCCCGCCATACCTATCCAACGATCTCCACCTCTATAAATCACCACTCCCTCCCCTCCTCCCTCTCCACTCAGAAGTCAGATCTTCTGCTTCCGAAAAAGAAAAGGTTGCAGTATTATTAGTTTTAGCGGTCGGTCACATACGAGAGAAAGAAAGATGGCGGAGATGAGGGACAAGTACGGCAAACCGATCCCGGAGCATCAAGGTTACGGTGGTGCGGGCACCGGCGGGACTTACGGCACCACCGGCACCACCACCACTCCGCATGGAGTGGTGCATGGACAAGGTGGCGGGCAGCAGCAGCAGGTGCACCTAGGGAAGGAGGAGCCCCACGGTGGACGGCACCACCGCTCCGGCAGCTCCAGCTCCAGCAGCTCGGTAAGCTTAATAAAGGTCTATAGATAGCTTTCATTTAAGCTGATAGTAAATAACAGATGCTACATGGGGGTGCAGTTCATAGATTTCCACTCTCCACTGCAAAGTGGAAACACGTTAACCGCCCTCCAATGCACACCGGCCTAAATCGTAACAATCTCAAAGCCCGTTATGTTTTGCGGGCAGGACGAAATAGTGGATCTAAATCGTAACACGCTTTTGGGAATTAATCTATCGTACGTAGTAGCAATTTTCCCTTGTGAATACTTACCCTATCCCTGTCTTCCTACACACTGTCTTATATTCAAAATTTTGGAATTGTGAGGTTGTTTTTGTACTCTTCGTCTTCTTCCTCTCCTCCGTTCTTGCTATTTTATTCGAACGTGTTATTTATCTTGTTGTGTTTACTGATTAACTTGTCGAAAATATATGTGGGCATGCAGTCGGAGGATGACGGGCATGGCGGACGAAGGAAGAAGGGATTGAAGGAGAAGATAAAGGAGAAGATGCCGGGCGGCGGGCACAAGGAGGAGGAGCACGGGCAGACTGCTGAGGGCCAGCACGAGAAGAAGGGGATGATGGAGAAGATCAAGGAGAAGTTACCGGGACACCATTCGGAGGGCTCGCCGCACTAATGGTCCTTCGCTGTTGTCCAGGACCAGGAATAAGGAAGACACGTGCCAGTGCACGTGACATTCAGTAGTGTTTGTTCTGGTTGTGTGAGTTGTGATGGCGTTCGTGTGAGTCGAGTTGAGGTAGTATTATCTGTGTACCGTGTATGCTTGATATAATTAATAAAATACTTGCTTGCGTATTATCATAAAAATTAATGAAGCTCTCTCGCTACATTGCATTTACAGTTTGGATGTAGACCTCAGGTTAAATAATCCAAAGTTTTAGCAGCATGGGCTTTAAGGGGTAGTTTGGTACGTAACATAGGTGGAGATGGTAAGATTAATTGTATTTTATATCATAGTTAGAGCTGAAAATGGGATGGGGCCAGCTCAAAGCCTCTTGGGCCGGGCTAGGCTCTGGGCTAAGCCTGAAAGAGTTCAGATCTTTGGACAGAGTCTATTGGTTTTTTGGGGCAGATTTGGGCATGTCATTAGCTAAGTTTGGGCTTGGTTGGAGGCCGAGCCTGAACAAGGCCTGAATGGAGCCTCGGTCAAATTAGTTTGTTTTTATTTATTGTTATTTAGAAAAAATAATAAGAAAATAAAAGATAAGTTAAAATAGGTTTAATTGAGAATAATATATATTTTCTATTATTTATTTATAGGAGAGTTTAATTTTTAATTAGTTTATTTATTTGTTAAGCAATATTATGAAATATTAAATTTTAATTGGATTTGGACCGGATTTATTTTTGGCCTAAAGAGGTAATTTGGGTTGGGTTTGAGCCTAGGCTTAGGTTTAAATTATCCAAAAAATTTCAAGCTCACCTAAAGCCCAAAAAAATTTGGGTCGGTTCAAGTAGGGACATAGCTCGGCATGACCCGGTCCACTTCCAGCCCTATTTATAATTCTATGTAGTGGTGATTTTAAATCATCTTTGTTCATCAAATCATTATCTAATTCTGTGGTGGAAACTTATTTTTGAGATCAAAATTGTATTTAAGATTACTTAAAAGCTGAAATTTAGAGAAAAATATCTTTTAGTAAAAAAATAGTCATATCAACATATTTAATATATTATATTAATATTAGGTATGTTATAGGTATTATATAATTGGTGATTTTGTATTTTTATAGGATATCAGATAAGATTATTCATAAATATTAAACATATATAATCATTTGTATATAGCATATTTTTACACGATAAAAAATTAAATTATTTCAGAGTAAGTAACATAATTATCTTGGTGATCCTATTTGGACCACGAGTTGGCACCTGAATGTATACTTGGATCTTTTTGAAGGTTCTAGACAGCTGTCGTATAAATATAGTTTATTATTAATACATGACGATCTCGTGCTTTACATAGGAAGGCCTTCGGCTAGGTTAGTATTGGTATGCTAAAGTTGGCATATCGATTGGTGAGTGCAAGCCTGGCTACCCTTCAGATTCCGATGCTAGGTAGCGGTGTTATGCCATGTGGAAGACTATTTATATTATTTTATGTGAAGTATCAATAATATTTCATGTTCGAAAGAATACTATTGGAGAGGCAAATAGAGTAGCAGATTGGGTGGCTACTTACGTGGCCAGCCACTTCGGAGACACTATGTGGATCGGGGAGAGGGACTTACCTCGAGCACCATGTGATTTTTTATTTTCTAATTTTATTGGATGTATTCATACTTGTGTAGTATGAAATATTCATTTTAGCAAAAAAAATATATATTCAATAGAGCATGGTGAAAAGAAATACACTGTATTTAAGAAGTCCTTTTTCATATCCAGATTACGTTGGTAAAACCTATGTTTGAATTTGTTTTGTTTAATGCCGAACCTGATTAAAATCCAAAAAAATAATTTAAGAGAACCTTTTTTTTTTTTTTTTTTTTTAAGGAAGAAGGAGACTAATGGGTGTAATTCCATTAATCACCAAATTCATTCAGAAATAAAAGAAGAAAAGAATGTACTATAGCACATAAGAAAAATAGATGAAAGAGAAATATATAAGATTAAAGGGAACTGGAAACTGCTGCTTCTAAGAGATTTGAACGAGAAATACTTCTCAATAATTTAGTATCTGAGGGCAATCAGGATGCAACAAGTAAAAAGATTCCATAGATGGTTATAATGCTGCAGAATTCCAGATCATAGTTTTTGGTAGATAAAAAACGGCGGAATAAAAATTCCAAAAGTGATGAGAAGGAAAAAGCTTCGTTGGAGCTTGCTAATTTACACCGAGACCAAATCAGGTTAGGATCGGGTCAGGTTTCCAAGTCGGGTTAACTTTTTGCCACCCCTGGTTCTCGAAATAAAAGCCATTAGTTTGTCGAATATTCATACGATCCATATCCGACCCGTTTTCGGCCCATAGACAGGCCAGTATCTGTTACTTTTTTTGAAGCTACTGCTTCCTGTTCAATCCAATTCGCGTTCCTCTCCCTCCTCCATGGTTTTGAAATGGAATCGGGTCGATCTCCTGCGAGGAAAGCTAGCGATTTGGAAGGGGAAATGGGACCGAGAGGACCCTCGACGGCATATTTCTATCTCCCGCTCGCTGATGCGTTGAAGATGATTAACGTGAAGGTGAATCTCTTTGCTGCCGTCTCCGAGATCAGGGAGCCGAAACGGAGCAGAGGAACCGGTTTGTCTCTCTTGCCTTTTGCCCACGCCCCCTCCAGGCGCCCCCCCGCCCCCCCGCGCCGGCGGTTCTTGCTTTAATTGGAGGCCTTGTTATGCTTCTAGGACTTTTTTTCCCGCCTCAAATATTCCAGCTTCCTTTGGGTTCCTAGGGTTTGGAACGATGGCGAATTGTTGTAAGGTGTTAGTTGAGTCAGTAAGGAATATTTCAAATCCGAAAATTTCTCAATTTGAAGCTTCTCTTAACCTATTTACTTTTAGGGCACAAGTGACAGTCTCTTTCCGAGATAGTAAAACATTAGTGTGATTATAATTTGTACAGTATATTGAAGCGATATATTTGGATACCTGTATTTTTTTTGTTAAGAAAAAAGAGAGGGATGTCCCGCTAAATTCATCAAAATAATGAAGAAAAATATTTTTATACCTGTATGTAGATAGATCCTCTCTAATGCCAAATTTTGAACCTCTTGTAAGTTTTATGAGAAATCACATACTTGGAGATGATTTGGTTAAAAAAAAAACAATTTTTGAATGGGCGGCAGTTTTCAAATGAATATATTGATGTAAAGTTTGAATATTCTGTGCTCATAGTATTGTATTTTATCCTTTGACATTAGACCTTCTTTTGCCTATGCTGAACCTTAACTTAGCATATAGCAAATCTAACCAGAGCTCTTAACTTCGAGTTGCTTGACTCATTATGTATGGCTGAGCTTTTTATCCTTCTTTTTCGGACACCAATAAGCTACAAAGGAGTTCTTTAACTTGCCTGATTGGATGCTTGCATGTAAATTTATGAAAATTCTATGTAAAATGTCTTATTCAATTGGTTTTGGATGATCCCTCACAGACTATGTTCTCACACTAAAGATAAGGGACCAGTCATATTCAGCACCAGGGCTTTCTGTGAACTTCTTTGCTGAGAGTACAACAAAGTTACCTCATGTTAGGTCAACTGGCGATATAATCAGTCTTCACCGTGTTGTGGTAAATCTTAGCATTAGCGCTCTTATCTGCCATTTTCTTTGGCATAATAATCCTTCTTGTTGACGGTGTATTCATCTAGCGTCATTGTGTCGTTTAAGTACATCATTTTGATTGAAATATTTTACGCAGAAAAGATGCATTGGTCTGCATACTCCCAGGTAAGCTGTCCATGAAATATACTGTATATGGTAGACAGTGGGAAGATGTTAGCAAGATGGGGGAAAGAATGTTTCTAGCTAGGGTATCTTCGACTCCCAGAAATTGCTGAAAAATTGGGATACTGGAAAATCACTTTCAGAAGGAATCCAATGCACTGATAATCTGCAAGCTTCCTATTGCATTGATCCTTCTCTACTGTATCACCTTCTCTCTCTCAAACATTTGGTTGTGTGGGACTTATCCTAGAATAGTTTGTCTGGGCATTCAAACAAGCCCTTAATGCATCGAGTATTCTAATAATATGAAGTTGCATTCTCTCTTTACCCGAATGCGAGATGAAAAATTTCCTCTAATGCTTGCATATGTTGTTTTTTGTTTAGTTAATAGTACTAGATCATTTGACCTAGCGTATAAAATTTATATTGCTAAAGTTTATATCCACAGATAAAATGGTGAAAAAACTCAAAGGACAAAGGGAACAATTAAAAGTCCATGAAGGTTGGAGTACATATTATCTTAAAAGAAATGAAATCAACCCCAATTTTTTATCTAATTCCACAATGTTGGCAACACTCAACCACAAGAATCCTATGTTATTTATTATTGCAATTTTCAGCACTTGCATTTGATTGGCTGTCCTAGGTGTGTACTGATGGCATTTGCCTTTTTTCTTCCATATGAAAACTAAAATTTTGTTTACATTTTGAATTCGCAAGTTTTGCTTATTCAATGTGAATGACATGGACAGGAGCTATTAGAAACATCATCACAATTGTACGTATTGAAGTAGTATAAGGTATGCTTAATCAAAGAACATCTCATTGATTTCATCGTAACCATAGCTTGACCAAATAGTTGGGACCAAACATTCATCTCAATTTTCACATCTTATGTGAAATAACTCTTAAAGGCATGTGTTATTTCTCATATCAGAATTACAATTCTTGTGTATCTATATATTGTTACCATTAATGGTCTTGGTGTTGCATGGATATTTTAAAGTAACTTGTACAATAAGATTGTTGTTTATGACCTCTATTGGTTGGTCACAATTTTTTTTGGCTAAAACATTGGAGTTCATATTTGGATAGAGTGCTTTGAATAACAAAATCTCAATACTTCAATGCATATCTTGTCCAGATGAAAATCCACAATGGAGAATTTTATTGTGTTTACAATAAGAAATTCTCTTCATTTGCGCTATTTGAAGGGAAAACTGCTGAAAGTTTCCGTCCCTATCAGGCTTCTACAGAGTACAAAGCTACTGATCATGACAATGAATTTTTGTCACAGCTAAGGACATGGATGCTCAATTATCTGCATGGTGCAGGTAAAACTGTATGGTCCATGGTAATTTTTGTTTAGCTTTAGTTTGTCATTATTAGTTACTCAGGCAAGCAATCTGATTCTGTTAATGCTTGGAATCTTTTTGTTTTCTGCTACAGTATTTGAATCTTTTCACTCATCTTGTTCATGAAAATTGGATAGATTCTGTTAATTTTTTTGCCATCATTACTTCATTGCAATACCAACTCTAATTTCTTAATCTGGTTGTTTAGTTCTGAATGAATACTCATTGCAGCTAAATAGAATCAAGATTGGTCATGTTTTCGATCTAATTTGCAAGGTAAGTCCATGGGTCTAATAATTTATTTTATATATTTGTTCTTAAGTAAGTTTAAATGTGAACAAAAAACATTTTCATGGTTGTGGTGAAGGTTCTTCATTTGTGCGAAACTTCTAATGGTGAGTGGGTGCTCTTTGTGTGGGATGGAACGGATACCCCTCCTGTAAGCTTTACAATGGAGTAAGTATATATTTTCGTTTGATTTTAAA
Source organism: Phoenix dactylifera (assembly GCF_051530095.1). Taxonomy (NCBI): domain Eukaryota; kingdom Viridiplantae; phylum Streptophyta; class Magnoliopsida; order Arecales; family Arecaceae; genus Phoenix; species Phoenix dactylifera. The sequence continues at coordinate 45,195,476 of NC_143190.1, forward strand.
ATTTTCTCATGACTTAGTTGTCGTAATTGAGTTTTAAAGTTTTGATAGCAAGGTATATAGACCGTTGTGATCATAGGAAATGAGCCTTTATGATATTAACCAACATTCTCTTCTTGTTTTTATGGGTTAGTTACATGAATTTCTCAAATTTTATCATTACTATCTATTAAGAGCAAGGTTCATTGTCTCGGTACTGGATCCCATACCGGTGCCACACTAGCACAGTATTGGTACGTTACGGTATGGAATTTTTTATGCCACCCATACCGGATACCGATATCGAATGGTATGGTATGGTATGCTCCATACCGTCTGGTTTGGGCTGGTGCGGTGTACCTTGATTGAGGGTGTGTGCATTGGGCCTAATAAACTTTCAGTGTACAACCAACTTTGCTTTCAGAATTGTTAGCTTCAAAAGAAAATTGGTTTGCTGGGAATAGTTCTGAAATTTTTGACATGACATGAACATGCATTTTGCTTTAGGTGACCTTTTGTGAACCCAACAATCAAATGCAAGTATATATTTATTTGATTGCTAGGTGTTTGACAAAATATTTAGGTGTAAAACTTGTGGTTTTTTCTTGAAAGTTTGTAGCTCTCTCAAAGATTTTTTAAAGGTAAGAAGATAAAAAGGGTGTAGGCATTTTGTTTAAATTTGATTATGGACTCTGGCAAGGATCACACATATCATACACCAAACATGGGCAAAACTTGATGGTTAGTTTATATCACATAATTTGACCATGGTTTCGAACTTGATGGACAATAAATATGCAAAAATATAAAGAAAAGAATTCTATCTTGAACATTCCATTTGTTCTGGAAATAATTAAAGCATAAGGTGCTTGCATTCCATGGAAGGCCTAACTTAAGGCACGAGGGGTGTGGTGGTCAACCTCTAGCTGATATGCATAACCAGCATTATGTGTCATCAGTTATGAGCCTCAAGGTGTTTTTGTAGGGTATTGCCTTGAGTTACAAGGTGAGGTCAACCACAAATAAGCCTTTTTCTCGGTGACCGTTTCTTCCATTTCCAACAAAAAGGTTTGATTCCTTAATCCGACTTGAATTGAAGTGGCCTAGATTTGCATCATGGATAGGAAAGAGCTACCCTATAAGATTGCTGTTATGTTGAATATGTAGTAACTAAGGTATAATATGATTTTGTGAAAAGAATATGTTGAAGGGGCTCGTTTGTTGTACTATAAAGGAGACCTCTACAAGGCGGAGCTTCAATTTGCAGAAGAATCTATAGAAAGGGAAATCTAACAATTTGGATGAAAGTTCTAATGATGAATTGGAAAAGTTTACGTAGGTTATGACAACAACTGAGGTAAGATCATGCGGTGGAAAGGAATTTCTAGAGCTAACCTAATAGATGAAATATGGCTTGTTGGTTATGGCTCTATAGTTATTGTAGCTACAGTTTCTTTATACGTAAATTTCTGATTTGTTATATGATGAGAGTAATGTGCAGTGTAATTCTGTTTGATGGAATAACAGCCTAGATAATGAAGGGAAAACTCCATCTCCTTTACATGTTGAAGAATTTTCTCTTTCAAGAGAAGTCCTACATGCATTTCCTCGAGGTGGGACAGTCTTAAGGATATTTGCTGATAAATATTTCAAAGAGATTCCGCAATTGCAAGGAGGTGGCCACTGGGTTAAATTATGCAATATAATATGTGAGCTGCGGTCTGACATGTGGAAAGGTGTGTTGCAGCCTTCCAGTAAAATCCATCTTCTATCTGATCAAGATGACACCGTATTACATCGTTTAAAGTAATTTCATCTCTTTTCTCGATTTGGTATAATTCAGTTCTTTTATCTTCGATGGGAATCTTTGTAACAGTATCCATTTTTCAAACTAGGATGTATAATGATCGTATTACATCTAACCCAAAGTGCCAACCTTTTATGAGCTTTCCTCAGCCTTCTGATATTACAGGTATTGGAGTTTAACTTCGTTCTTTGGTTAGGAACTTGCATCAAGCGTTTGCTGTTCTTATATTTGATTTGCTGTTTTTTGATGTGATCATTCATTTTTTTAATTGTGTTGATATTTTTCCTTTTCAGCTCAGAGATTGACCATTGTGGAATTAAGGATTGATCCTCAATAAAGCAAAATTTTATTGTTTTTAAGTTTAAATTCTTGCTCTTTCCTGGCATCCTTGGCAGTAGAGATAAATAAATACAGATTATACATGGCCTCAAGTTAAAATTTTGTATGCCTTTATGCATCCTTCATGATTTTTCTTCTAATCGAGAGTGATCTCCTCAGTTTTCATTTCTTCATGTTCGTTTGTGAAGGCATGATGGATGTTTGGCTCATTGCAAATGCATGTGCATCTCCATTGATTTATGAAACTTTATTTTTTAGTGAGTTGAGTACATGTAATGAAGATAGATTTGGGGCATGGCTTCATCAAAACATTAGTAAGTAGGTCATCCCTCCTACTATTTGGCTATGCAATTTTTCATGACTGACCTTTGTCAGATAAAGTTGCCCTTCTAGGAAAAAACGGTGCCAGGATTGATGTTGGTTAATGGGGAGAAAGCAATATAACATGCTCAATCCTTCAGTTCTCTCTCAACTTAGAACTGTGCTTTATAAATGACCTTTATTTGGTGGGAAAAAGGCTTGAATGATGATGATGAGTGTGAGATACTAAACTGGGGCATACAAAGTTTCAAATCAACATCTCCATAGGGGTATATGAGGCAACAATGAGAAACTTGAAACTGTCTTTTCTGAGTTTGGTTATTTCCTGCCGGTTGTGGTCATACACCAAAGGGCCAGCTTGAAGCCCTTTTCTATTTAAACAAGCCATGTAGTAGGATCCATGAAATTTTTGGTACTTGTCTTCTGCAAAATTAAGCAAAATGACTTCACCAGTAGACTTGGCATAAATAATTTTTATCATATTTTTCATGCATTCGATTGAGGCTGTGTCCCCCAAATGCGCTGTGTGTATGTGGCCTAATGCTGCCTTTTCTGTATATGTTGAAGGATTTAGTATCAGTCTCGAGCTAGAGCTTGAGGCTAGTGCAAGGGCAAACATGAAAATAGATCTAGCAAGCCAATGGGGTTGCATATTTTTGAGGATGGTTGTGATACTCATTGCAACTGATTACATAGTCTAAATATGTTATGTATATGCAATCTCACATTAACTTTTTTGGAGTACGTCTATGGCATGTTAGTTCTCTATCTTTTATAATTCTTTGCAAAATCATCTTACTTTTTATAGAAATTATTTATTGTTTATGTGTTTGTTTCGCAGCTAAATTTCCTTAAACAATGGAATTAAATGCATGGGAAATTGGAAATTCACTTTGCCTAAACTAGGTTACAATGTTTTGAAGAATCATGCACTATCCATTTTACTGTAGAAGAACTTTGCTTTGCTCCTTTTTTCCCTTTTACTGCAGTCTTGCTTTTTTTTGTGTGTGTGTGTAATTCTCACTTCAACTTGTATGACTGTAGGAAATCATATATGAACATAGAAATCCATATTTCCTAATATTTCTGTCAAAGCATTGAGTGAGGAATATCAAACTGAAACCATAAAAGAACATTTATATCTATAGTTATCTTTTTTTCCAATAAAATTCCCACTTATTTTTTTTAACAATTTATTTTTAACTTTCAGATACAGATTTCAGGCATGCTGCCTTTGCAACATTGATGGATTCGCTCACCTATCCTGAGGTCATGTTGTCTATAGATTTTTAAGAGTTAACTTTTAACTTTTCTTCTCTTATATACATAAAATATAATGACTCCCTAGAAGGAGATATAGATTTACTTTAAAAAATTTAATTGAACTTATGCAACTAGACACAGCAACTTACATATTAATTAAAATTCAAATAGTATAGAAGCCTGCGCTTTAAGATGATTCTTCTTGATCATCTTGCCATTCTTTAATAGCTTCATTTTCCAATGCATGTAATTTCCAGTTCCAACATGGTATCTTGTCTGCACACATTTTTAGCCAGCTGTTGCCAGGGATCAAGTTATTGACATGTGTATAGGAATGCTTGACAAGTGAAGTGTAACTGTACTGATTCAGTAAACTTGAACAAATTAATATGGGATATCTAAATAGATTAACAATGCATAGTAGCCTTTTTTCCCCTTTTTTTGTAACATGAACTAATTTTTCTTCAATATTATTTTCAACTGACTAAACTACTTAGTTTATTTATACAATTACATCTATACCATTTTATTTCATTTTTCTTTTCCTTCTTTTATGTATGGAGATGTTCCATCATCAAGGTTATTTGAATGTTAAAAGTGTTGGGCTCTTAGGTGTAATTTTGTGGAGACTGAAGTATCCCAATCATAGGTGTCTAGGTTATTCTAGCAGCATGGGATTCCTTGTATCTTTTAAGAGACATCCTTTGTCAAATTAATGCAAAAGCTATTCCTTTCTTGTAAAGAAAATAATGCATTCAAGCTTTCCGCTTAAAACATGCGATTAGTGTTTGACAATTAGTTGGCTGCAGGGGAAAACACTCATTTTAGGTTGGATTCTGAATCTTATAGGCAACACACAGGTGCAAGTGCATTGTTCGAGTGGTAGCGGCATATCCTTGGCGAGCTGAAGACCTCCGTTCTCCAATCGACGGGCACTACCGGATCAGATTGACTCTGGAAGATCCTACAACAAGAATTCATGCATATGTCTACAGAGAAGATGGGGTAGGATTTAGATTCGCTTTTCCCTCACAGTTCAATGCTAAAGTTACCTCGCATATCTTTGGACATAGAAAGTATGTGTGCAGTTCGATAATTTTTCAATCGATGTTTGAGAACTACACCCTAATCAGATCCAACGCATGCCAGGAGAAATTTTTTGGTGGCTACCCAACAAACAATGTACTAGCTAGCAAGATGAACATGCTACTGGGTATAACTGATGGTGCTGGCCAAGCCTGTGCTACTAGAGACCCACCATGGGTATGGTGCTGCTTGAAATCTTATTATTTGGACAAAAGCAACCCATGGGGAACCAGGAGGTATCGAATCTTTGGCACCAAGTTAACTGGGTGAGGAAGCTTTTGATCATCCTACATTTGAATCTTGGGATACATGTTTGATGTTTTACATTTTGAACCTCCCTTGTCATGTAAATTCCATTTTTTTTAACTTGGAGAAGATTTCCATGCCCTGTAACTTGTAGTCCTTTGTGCTATACATGTGTCTGCTAGCTAAGATGCTCGACTTGTTTTGGCACGTCTGCTAGTGAAACTACATTTACGTTTATTATCCTAATTTTAAATATTTTAAATATTTTATAAATTGAAGGCCCATGTTTAAGTTTGTCTAGGGTGGATGCATCCTAGGATTTTCGGAGATGTGCACGCCTAGTCTGTAGCTTTTAAAATTTAAAGTGAGAAGCTTTTAGTTCTAATGGGGTCGAGGGAGGACGTCCAAAGGTGGCGCATAACGATGTCAGCACAAAGATTTACATATGAAATTGTTAAGACAAGCTATGGCTGATCGCTAAACCATCAGAAGGGTTGCTATAGAAGAAATATGGGTTTGACAGGATGTTCTTGAATTCAGAATGTTTTTAAATGTAACTTACCAATTATTCATGCTGCAATTTGACTCCTATCTCGGTCGGAAAGACAAAAAAAATCCTATTTTGTTCTCATTAAGCCTGGAGATAACTGGCTTCATATTCACGGGGGTTGTGACGCTCAACTATCCCATCTTCCATAACAAAGAGAGGCTAGTATTAAGTTATATCGAATTTTAAAAGTTATTTAATTTTTATTAGACCCAGAATTGCCTCTCACCATGAATTTAGATAAGTATTATACTTAATAGTATGCCTTATTTATATATGTAATAACAATATTATTTTATAGTATCATCGCATTATAAAAAATTTTCTTTTTTTTCGAGAAAAAAAAATCAAGGAAGCAAGTAATTGGTACAATATGAGGTTGCTCTATTATAATTTGAATATCATGAGTACCAAATATGGAAGTAGTGTTTCTATATTATAAGGTTAAAATTTTGCACTATTATAAGCTTACTTTGTTATAGCTTGGGATTTTGGGACCCTTCACTAACTTAAATCCTCTTAATGGTTAATACGGTCTAGCTCTTATGCTTAGGAGGGGTTTAGGTTTTTAGTTTATTTTGTGCGTATGTATGTTCTGTTGTATGAACCTTTTTTTTTATAGCTAAGGCGGGAGGATTATACCTGACGACTACGGATACATTAAAAAAAATCAAAAAACAAAATACCTTAGAGTGCCACATGCAGCTTCCCATCTCCAGCCTATATGGTACTATTGCTAGAGTCCGTAACCTCATTAGCTTCACGGAAAATATGCTTGGTCTGAAAGGTCCATCATTTCTTACTAATGTCTAGCTGTTTCGGAGCAAAAGGTAAACATAACCATAATTTCTTGGGCTCTCCCGAATCCAGTTGTATGAACTTTTGCCGGCTTTCTATTTCCGAATACAAACGTTAGTCGGCATCCCTTTAAAGCTTAACTAGAGCAAACGCCGGAAGGAGTAGGTCCATCATGGTGGGGAGGATGAGGTACCTTATGCCACGTATCATTAGTCAGGAGCAGGGAGCCTTTGTGGGAGGGAGGAGCATCTCAGACAACATTTTGCTGGCCCAGGAGATGATGGGGGATCTGCAGCAAGCCTCGAGGAGGCAATGCTTGATGGCAGTGAAATTAGATATGGAGCGTGCCTATGACCGGATCCGATGAGATTTCCTACGGCGGGCACTAGAGAGTTTTGGGTTCCACCAGGTTTGGATTGATTGGATTCTAGGATGTGTGCATGCGCCTAGCTTCTCCATTTTGATCAACGGCTCACCATCGCCCTTCTTTCGTGCTACTATGGGGCTACGTCAGGGATGTCCTCTGTCCCCGTTTCTATTTATTATTTGCTCTGATGTGCTTTTCCGAGCTTTGCATACTGCTTGTGGGAATCGGGAGCTGGCACCCTACTGTCCAGCCCCGGGTTCCCAACCTATCTCTCATTTACTATTTGCAGATGACTGCCTTCTACTTGCTAGGGCGAGGGTGTCGGACGCCAGAGCCCTCCAGGGCGTGCTATCAGATTATTGTGTGATGTCTGGGCAGAGGGTCAATCTACACAAGTCCGCCATCTTCTTCAGCCCAAGCACTGTGGGGAGGGTGCGCCGGGAGATCAGGGCGACATTGGGGATACAGGAGCAGACAGGGGCTCTGGTGTATCTTGGGGTTCCCATTACAGGGAGGAGATTACGGGTGGCAGAGTGCTCTACCCTACTGGAGAGGGTGCGGAGCAGATTAGAGGGATGGAGGGCATCATCACTTTCTATGATGGGGAGGTTGACATTGATCAGGTCAGTTCTATGTTCCATGCCTTTTTATCTGATGGCTCATACAGTAGTGCCGAAGACTGTGCTGGTGGGGATTGAGCGGCTCATGCGGAGCTTTCTTTGGGGCTCCTACGGAGGGGGGCATGGGATACATCTGGTGGCCTGGGAGAGGGTGTGTCTACCACTGCGGGAGGGCGGGCTGGGGGTGCAGTCACCCCTGGTGCGACGCGAGGCCCTCTTGGCACGGAGGGCGGCACAGTTTGTCTTGGAGCCGCATGGTCACTGGAGCCAGGTTATGATAGCCAGGTACGGCCGGGTGGGCCTTGAGGGCCAGGGGATAGCCCGGCGGAGGAGATCCTTTATGTGGCGAGAGATTGAGAGGCATGTGCCTATGGTCCTAGCGCATTCGAGGTGGCTGATCGGTGATGGACGGAGTATTGATGTGCTGGCGGACCCATGGGTGGATGCACTCCCCTTGAGACTATGGCCGACGACTCTCTGCGCTGAGGCGGGGGAGGGTCTCCGAGTTTCCGATCTGCTCTGACCAGGAGGGGCCGAGTGGGATAGTGACAGGTTGGGCCAGCTGTTTGGAGAGCATCTAGTAGAGCGGGTTTGGTCGATTCCCCTTCCGGGGTCAGGAGGTCCAGATGTCAGAGTCTGGAGCACCACCAATAGAGCGAGCATTGGGGTCGGCGATGTTACCCGGCTTATTCAGCCAGGTTTACAGTCGGGGCTAGATTGTGGCTGGGTATGGAGGTTTGGGCTACACCAGAGGGTTGCTCTTTTCCTCTGGAAGGTGGCCTGGGCGCGATTGCCGACATGCTCAGAGCTGTGTAGACGCGGTATGGGCCTTTCACCCTCATGCCCGGACTGTGGGGTGGACGAGTCGGTGGATCATGTTCTATTCCACTGCGTATGGGCGAGAGGTGTTTGGAGGCTGACTGGGATCCCGGAGGATACCTGGAGGAGTAGGGAGTTTTACTTGGAGGAGGTTCGGCTTTGGGCTGGTTCTACTCAGATGCGGGGATTGGCTATTAGGGCGTCCTGCACAGCGTACCAGATATGGCTGGCCAGGAACGCCCGGGTGTTTTGTCAGCGTCGGCTGTCCCTACGTTTTGTGATGGAGCGGGCCTGTGCTCAGGCGACAGAGATTATCCAGGCAGAGCCAGCTCATAGACCTTTGATAGCTCGGGACATCTGGGGATCCCATAGTGCTTCGGCAGCTCCACACAGGGTATTCTTTACCTGGGAGCCCCCACCCCCGAGTTTCCTCAAGGTCAATTTTGATGGTTCAGTCTTGGACGGTGGTAGGAGGGAAGGGGCCGGTTTTGTTGTTAGGGGCCCGAGGTCGGATGTGGTGGCAGCAGGGGGCCGTCAGATTTTTGATATCTCTGTCTCAGGGGCAGAGTTGCGAGCGGCCTGGATGGGCTTGTCCTATGTGCGGCGAGTTCTTCGGGCGAGTTCGGTCCTTCTGGAGGGCGACTCGGCTACGGTGATTAGCTGGATTCGTAAGGGCCCGGTCGGTCACGGAGATGCTCATCCTTTGCTTCGTGACATTTGGATGATGGTGAGGGAGGGTGTTACGCTACAGGCTATGCATGTATATCGTGAGGCCAATGGGGCGGCCGATTGGGTGGCCGCGTTTGTTGCGAGCCACTCTGGAGGCACCCTATGGGCTGGGGAGAGAGAGATGCCCGAAGCTCTTCGGGACATTTTGTATTCTGACTCTTTAGGGTGTATTCGTACCCGTGATGTATGAAAAGCCCGCTTAAGAAGAAGAAAAAGAAAAAGAAGAAAAAAAAAAAAAAAAAGGAAAAAAAAAAAAAAAAGAAAGAGGAGTAGGTCGGCAACTCGCCTTGATTTAACGGATTTGTTACAAACCTCTATATATAGCACCGTCCACCCATACGAACGTGGGAGCGGGCGGTGAGGCCGAAACCCAAGATGGCGCCCGCTCCCCTTGTCAGGGGTTCCGGAGGGCCAAAAGCAAGAGTGAAGCCCCCTCTCCATCTCTCATTCCTTTCTTTGCGATTCTTGCGTTTTCGATTAATCGAAAGGTTCTTGGGCTCAGTTCTTTAAAGATCTATCTCTCCTTTCTTTCTTTGCGATTCTTGCGTTTTCGATTGATCAAAAGGTTCTTGGGCACCAGTTCTTCGAAAGTATTATCAACTTATCATAATTCTTCATTTGTTTCTTGCGTTTTCGATTGATCTTTGGCTCAGTTCTTTAAGATCGGCACTGTTTGGGGAAGGATTTGGGGCATCACTTCTTGGCGAGTATAAGTGTATAACCACCATGTCAAGATCCTTCAGTTGTAATTCTGGATGTTTGGTTTCCAAAATTTTATTATTTTACCCATCTTCTCCAGCCATTTCGTGAGAACGGCCCGGCTCCAGCTCATCCTCAGATCGTATTCGAGGCAAGGGTTTGGAATTCTGGATTCTTGATATATCATCTCTCTCTCTCTCTCTCTCTCTCTCTCTCTCTCTCTCTCTCTCGCTCGCTCGCAGGTAGATATCTTTTTAGATACTTCAGATAACATACTAGTCTTCCAAAACTTGTAATCTTGACTATTTTTTTTAATGGATTTGTTTTATAGTGTGAACCAGAGATGAATCTAGGGCTGAGACAACGCAAACTACTGATTCATTGAGACTAGATTTGGCTGATATTCCTTTGTTTCACAATGTGGGTTATGCATCAACCCAATTGTAGGGACGTTTTACATGGAAACTTTGTGCTCTATGCCATTGGATGTTTGTTATTTCTAATATTTGGACGTATGTTCTTGTGCAGATGTTTCTTTAAATATTAGTCATTTTCTAGATCATCTTTGATCTGTTTTTCATGTTGTTTATTTGTTACTATAACAATCTGTTTATTAGAACTGAAGGCTGTATCATGTCTCAATTTGCTTCAGCGGTTGGTGATATTGCATTACTGTTTTTCTTTTAAAGCATACAGTTGATGGAATTTCAAGATCGTACAGTTTTGGTTTAGTAATTCTGTTTATCTGATTGTTTATCTGATTGTTTATCTTGTTGTTTTTTTCTCTCTTAATAAGTTGATCCATTATTTATCTTAGATGCTAACTAACTACTTCATAAGCACATTTAATGCACTGTGCTTTTTAAATATAGAAAAAGAAGAAATATATTAAGATAATAAAAAAAGCATAAGATATATCAATATAGCTAAAGATGTAAATTATATAATGTTTAAAAATTGCAGCTTTAAGATTCCACCTGTTGAAGATCTATCAGGAAAACAAAAAGCCATCAGCTTTAAGTAAGGAGAACTTTAATTTGAAAATAAAAAAAAAATCTTTTTCAGTATTAGCTTTTGTAAATTTGAACTAAGCACCTGTGATGCATGATTCGTTTCATAAATGACTGCGAACTTGTAATCTGATGAGATATCGGCTGTTGCAATGCACATAAGTTATATAAGGAGTAATTTGATAGGTTGTTGATCTATCTGAATATAGTTTTATAACTCTATTTTGCTCACTCCGGGAATATTGCTAACCATGATCTGTCTAGTAGGCCTCTCTCCTACCACTTGTTGACCAGTTGGATCAAGATCTCTCTTTCTCTCTCTCTCACACGCACACACACAAACACACATTTCTCTCTCCTTCTGCAGCCTTCATTAGACCTTGATTTTCTCTCTAAAGCAAATATATTACCTTTTATTTGTGCCTCCATAAGTTCCATTCATCTTCTATTTATATTGTGTTGCCCAATCATTGTTCTGGCTATGGATGTGATGCGCAATGTGGTCCACGAGTTTCGGTCTTAAGGATTAGCCTGCCCCATCTTTTCTCGGAGTCATCATCTTAACTATCTATTCCCTAGTTCCACATCTAGTGTAGTAATTATTATAATACAAACTCCTTGGGATGAACATCAGACTCCATGTCTATGAAATGCATGGCTCATGAATACATGTCCCTTAATCTAATTCTTGCTCTCTTTTTATGGGAATAATAAAGATGTTAAGTGAATTAAAAAAATCCTATTTCCATTTTTGACTTCTCTTATCAAAGTCCAATTATTATAATTCATATATGTTTCATCCCCTTCTCTATTTCTGTCTAAAACTAACTGACAGTCTTCATTTGTGATCTCCTTACTGGAGTACTCCCACCCCTTGCTCTTCATTTACCAAAATGATCTGATGTACAATTTCTGCTGATATTACAATCTTTAGTTTGGAAAAGTGTTTGCTATATTTGCTAAGTGGATATTGAAGCAAGCTTAACACAGTTCATGCTTATATTTATTAAAAAGGGGCCTTTATAAGCAAGTGTATCATGTTAGTATACTCTGGAAAAGAAAATTGTCGTGTGCTGTTTATAGAGTTTCCTTTTGCAGCTTCTTATTTGGGTCATATTATGTGGAAGCACTGAAGAAAAGTATGTCCATTATTTTACCTCGAGTTATTTTTCATTTGGAGTGTGGTTCTCGTTCTTGCATGTTATGGTTTCTGCCAACAGGAATTTGTAGTGAATTTTGCCACATTTGAAGAATAATCACCCATATCACCATATGGTTATGTTAAATTGCATGAAATTTCAAGAGCATCAACATGAATATGTTTTGATGTAAGAATACATAATTTTTTTTAAATAACTACTTACCAGCGAGTTTTGGTGGATTTTGTATTTGTAAGATTGTAAATTATCATTCACATTTTGGTGGACTTGTGATATCGTTTGTAGGAATAATTTTTTGGATAAATATTTAGCAGCGAATTTTGGTGGTTCTTATATTTGTAGCGTTGTATATTATCATGTCACTCTATTGGCAGACCAGCAATATTGTTTGTAGGGCTGAAATTAATAGAAGATTTTTTCAATCAAATGGTGGTGGTGTGCACTGGAGCATAAAACACTGCTTCTTTATACTGTTAATCCAAACTCAAGCATGCGGCAGATTTATCAAGGTGCCATCCAGATGAACTGGTATGTAATGTCAGGATTCACCTTTCTATATTAAAAATACTAATTTCTATGTTCACCATCGCATTTGGCATGTCAACCATATTTGTTTTATTTAATTGTCATGCAATTTCCTGTTGGAAGCAACAATTTCATGCATCTTGTCATAATCATTGTCATTAATGAAATTAATCCTTCTACTTAAAAGTGTTCCAGTCTCATATTCTTCTTTCATCCCTTCTTCATTTGTGTGTATATGTGATGTGATGGCTGTGTGGATGACCACTTGATGCATTGGCTGATTTTTACATTTTCTCCAGTGTGCTCAATGAAGATGCCTTGGTCAAAATGTTCTTCATGGTGAGTATTTTGCAAGTCTGCAGTAATTCATGCTCACCTCTTCATAACTTCATTGAGGGTAATTTCATGACCGTCATATTTTCCAGCCAAGTTGGATCTTTTCAGAGACTATGCCATGGGGACTTTGCTCAAGTAAGTCTCATGATCATTGCCTCCAAATTTACTACTTTAGATGGGATTGGTAGATAATGTTTATTTGTAATTTAGAGTATGTCGCCAATCAGTGTTATGTCCAGTCAGTAATTTCTTTTAATGGAAAAGATCAACTTTTCTAGTGATGGTTTCTTGTGCAGAACTGGTGATCCTTGTACAAGGCTTACACAAGGTATTTGGGTTCAGTATAAATCTTATAGCCACTTTTCTTTTTGTCTACCCTCATTATATGCCTTCTTGTATGGTGACATCCATGAGTATGTGATTAGGTTTGTTATTTTGCTACTAATATCAGATGGAGGCAGCAAGTCTCTTAATTGCCTAATCACAGAATTACCTTTTCGAATTTCTAACACTTAGAATAAGTTTCCTCTCTCTAATTTTTTTGCTTGTATATGCATATGATTTCTTTTAGCATTGCTGACTTTTTTGTATCCTTCCTGACATTGAAAAGAGTGTTTAGCTTCATAAAAAAAAGATTGTTTGAATTTTGCAATTATTTTTCATGTCTGCCCTTAGGTAAGGTTTAGAAGTCATAACAATAGCAAAGCAAGGTGACGAAGTTGTTTGAACTGGTTTTGGGTACTCTGACCCCTGCTTATTTATTGAAATCTTACGAAGAGCAGGTCCAAGTCACACAACAGGAAAAGACTGAGGTTGTCTGTGTGTAAGGCATATGTAATATATTGTAATACATATCTATAATATATATCTTGTGATGAGCTTTCCATTAGCTATGTGGATGCCTGTATTAATGATGAGGCAAGTTAACCAGAGCGGGTAGCAGAATATCTTGGAGAGCTGCAATGCAAATAGGACACCCTAGTAATGATGGGGCAAATTAACCTTGAATGTTTCATACTCTATTCCTTCCAATAGCAGGGAATCATTATGGATATGCTTTCTCGCTATGTGGATTTGAATGTTTCAAATTATTAGTTGAAATGATTTGCAAGAGTTGAATGTTTGGTATTGACTCTTCAACTTATATTCTTAAATTAACAAAGGTGATATTAGATCCCAACCCAATTCGTCGCTGTTTTAAGTGTCCATACATTTAATTTTTTGTATGCAGCAGAAAAGCTTGAATTCTATGTCATTTATTTATTAGAGGACCAGTTGATGCATAAGCCCAGTCGAATTCCTATTCTTCTTGCACTCCAATTGTGTATGGCATTCAAATCCTTTTTGAAAAGCTTGAATTCTGTCATTTATTTACTTTAGCAGGGAACTAGTCCATGAGTATGCCCAGTCAAATTCCTATCCTTCTTGCATAAAATATTATATTTTCATGATTTGGTTCTCTAGGTTGCTGAAGATGGATGTCTGGGATCAGCTGTTTCTGGATTCAATTTAAATTTTGAGGATTTAGTTTTCATTTATCGTGTAAACTAATTGCGTGAATATGAAATTGTTGATTGTACCAGTGTCTACAAAGTGCCGCACCACCATTTCTGTTCTATGAATAATGTGGCTAATTCTAATGTTTTGTCTCAAATGGAAGAAAATGTTTAAATTTAGAAAAAAAACTCCGGTTAAAGAATCTATTTGCTTGCATATTCATATCTGCTTGTCCTCTACTTTGCAATCCTTTTCACCTCAAAAATGAAATTTGACTGGTCTCTCTTTTCTTTAACTGATTGATTTTTTTGTGCCTTAATGTTAATTTCTGCGATTTAAATATGTGCCGCATTCTGCAATGCGGACCATTCTGATTCCCACCAACCAGTGCATTTGAGAAATAGCTGCCAGCTTGAGCGGCTGGGGTCAACTACGCACGATCCTATGCTCTCTCTGAGGGCTCGTTTGGTTCGCGGGAAAAGAAGGGGGGAAAGTGTGGTCAACGGGAAAGTAATGAGATGCCTTTTGTTTGGTTGGAGTTTTCAAAGGAGAGAGAAGGAAAAGTTATATTCCCATGGGAATGTGATTCCCACATTTCATGGGAAAGTCTTTCCCATGAGAAACATGGGAAAGTTACTTTCCCATGAGGCGGGAATCACTCCATTTTTACTTTTTTCCAAAAAGTCCCTTCAGCATTAAAGAAGCATTAAAGAGGCATTAAAAATCTAATTTTTATTAAGGGCATAATAGGAATTATATATAACTTTCCTAGGAAAGTGGATGGCCAACCAAACATAAGCACCTTGGAAATTTGTCACTTTCCCATGGTCAACCAAACATGCCAAAAGTACTTTCTTAGGCATCCTCTTTCTAGGAATTTGTTTCTCAGGAATCATATTCCTAGGAAGGAAAATGCTTCCCGCGAACCAAACGAGCCCTGAAAGGTCATTTGTACATACCTGAGGGTTTGTGGCGTTATGGGGAGACAAGAAGGTCGCTTGCTGGGGGTAAGAATTCTCTTCTTTTCCCTCTCATCTTACTTCAGTGAGTGGTATTAGCGTTTGTTTCCTAATAGAAAAGCAAACCTTGTGAATATGTTTTGTGCCGTGGTAAGAAGCTCCAAATTTCGTTACCGAACTTTGCCAATGCAAATTGAGAAAGCCATCGAGTTCGCTTCAAAACACACGTCTTTATTTACCGACCTGACTTGGACCTAAAGTAGGATCATAAACACCAATCTTTCAGTCGAGGCTGTTTCTATATCAAAGGCTGAAGATGTGCATGAAAGAGGTATAAAAGCATGAATTAAACTGTTATATGTTAGTTTCAAAGCATTACACTGCATCCAACATATTGCCAATATTGCATATTAAACCTCCCCTTATTCTTAGTCGTTTCAGAGGGTCCTTGGGTTAGCTTAACTCTGACGGATGAGTGGATGGTTTTTTTCTCAATATTGCCATTGAATCCCAGATCGAAGTCAAAATGCAGCTCGGATGACCTTGAGGTCGGCAAAAGCAGAGCTGGACAAGGTGGTCGAGGTGTCAGGGCTGATCTCCTTAGGGGATGACCTGCAAGAAGTCTACTTGCTGGAGAATTTCTAGTAACGGATCCTTCGATGCCTAAGTTAGGATAGAGGGGCAAAGTGGAAGGAAGAAATTTCAGCAGATGGGGTTCTTTGAAAGAGAACTGTATAGCATAATATCCGCCTATCTAAGGGCCTCTAGGCTGCCCCTTTATATAGGGTGGTCTGTTTTGTTGTTACTTAGGTTGATACGATGAATGCTAGTGATCAGTCGTACGTTTACGATGTGTGCATTATTTCACGTTGGTGATGTACGATATTGACTGCGCGCCAAATGCAGAGTTACCACAACTATAGGTTGCTAAAAATGTCAGTTCTTATCGGCACATGTCGATTGCAGTTGCTCGACTTGGTTTATACCAAGGTCAAGGAGGTCAATTTGATCCGACGTCGAGGTGTTTAATATTTTTCTATCATTTGTCCTCCACTTTCGAGATTGAGTTGCATTTCAGTTCGAGCGACAGAAGTCATATCGTCATCTCGATCGAAAATAGAGCTTTTGTCAGGGGCATTAAATGCATCAATTGGTCTTCTCGAAGCGTCACCATATTCTGGCTATCTTGAGGTGCCATTATTAGGGGGCCAGGGAGTAGGTTGCATGTGCCGAGGAGAAGGCTGCCAATGTGGTCAAGGAGTATCTTGCTTCGGAGCAATTCCAGGACGAGACTGTCAAGAATGCGATCGGTGGCTTTAGAAAGGGCTTCGAGGAATGCTGAGCTTAGGTTTAACGGCTCTTCTCGGGATGGACTTCTCTGAATTCCAACCTGACCTTGGTGAGGACGACAACGATGACGACGTCAGCAAAGGCGGAGGCGGTGAATGCAGCTACGAGGACGAAAAGGGCAGCATCGTCAGCAATGGCGAAGGCGAAGAATGAAGTCCTTGACCTCTTTATTTTTTGCTTTTTTGCTCGGATAAAATGAGCTCGATGTACTTCATTTTTAGCTCGGTCTTTACCAAGATTGATGTACATCTCTTTTTGCTTGGCCTTTGTCAAGGTCAATGTACAAATTCAAAAGCAATAAAAGTAAAAGTTTTTTCAAAGTACCTATGTTTGGTCTTTGCTTGCATTGTTTATTTTTTTCTTGAGTTTAGGTTGTCACACTGAACTTTCCTTCGATATCCTTCTTATATTTAATTTCGATCAGGGGATCGGCAAGGATCTTTACCCTATCTTGGGCTCCTCCTCAGTTGATCTTTAGATGATTCCAACCAGAGGATCGGCAAGGATTTTTGGTCCATCTAGGGCTCCTCAATTGATCTTCAGATGATTCTGATCAGAGGATCAGTAAGGGTTTTTGGTCCATTTGGGGCTTCTCGGTTGATCTTCAGATGAGTCCGACTAGAGGATTGGTGAGGATTTTTGGCCCATCTAAGGCTTCTATTAGCTTGGGTCAAAAGATGCATAATCCAGCTCACTCCGGTTTTTAAATCTAGGTGCAATTTTTGACCTAGATTTAAAATAATTAATTAATATATATATATATATATATATATTATTTTTTACTTATTGAAATCCATTCAAGGCAGTAAATAATCATTTCTTGTATATTACAATATTTTATATTTTAATTATTATTTTTATAAAGATAGATCCTTCCTATTTGATAAAAATGAAAATTAAACTTTAGATATTTTTAAAACTTTGTTGCTGAAATATTTATAAATATTAGTAACTTCTATGTACTAAATTTATGGATATAATTTTTCTTACAAGCTCTCTAAAAAATAGATAATTAATGTTATTTTTATTTATACTATAATTAAAGAATAATGATAATATATATGCTGTTTTTTATTTATTGAAATCCATTCAAGTCATTAAATAATCATTTCTTCTATATTATAATATTTTATATTTTAATTACTGTTTTTTATAAAAATAGATCCTTTCTATTTGATAAAAATGAAAAATAAATTTTGGATATTTTCAAAACTTTTTTGCTGAAATATTTATAAATAGCAGTAGCTTCTATGTACTATATTTATATATAATTTTTCTTACAAGCTCTCTAAAAATTGATAATTAATGATTATTCTTTATTTATACTATAATTAAAGAATAATGATAGTATTTTATAATACAAACTTAGTCGAACGAGTAACTTAGACTCTTTGACCAGGTTGGTCTCCATGTAAGTTTAACAATCATGCCTTAAATCTTTCCTTATCTTCGCATGCAGATGTGAATTATGTTATTGTGTAATTAATATTAGTTCTCATCATTAAATTCTATTAAAAAATTGATTTATGCTGAAATAATATTCAATTTATATCCATATTATCTGCTCATGACAAATATGGATAATTCTGATTTATCTCTATATCCATTTAGACAAGTATGGATAACAATTTTGGTATCTGTTTATTTTCTGTATCCATATTCGTTAAAAATTATAAAATATGAATACAAATATCTGATCTATTTTGAACTCTATCCTTGCGCTTTCTCTTGCCTAACTTTTATTTTATATTTATCTTCTTTCATTCCATTTATGAAATCAATTAGGGTCACCTAATTTCCTCTCAGAAGGGAGAAAAATGACCAGATACACCATCCAATTGTTGATATGTTACAAAAAGCCTGAAGTCAACAATCAAGAATTAATATCCTAATTATAGCACACTTGATGGTAATGCATAGCATAAGGCATTGGACAATCGAAGGACGAGAAGCCAACAGATCAAAAATCACTTGCAGACTTGTATCAAAGTCTTATCTATTTGATTCTATTTTATTGGAAAATCAAATCACTCATGTGACATATTGCAATATTGATTCTATTTTATGATAAATATATGACCAGCATCAACATCATCACCATCATAGACAGCATCAGGATGGTTCTACCTTAGGATAAGTGTATGACTATTGTAGCCCTCTAACATGAATGTCAGCTGATGAAGTTGGCTGACGTTTGCAACAAACCACAGGCACAACTTCAACAAACATCTTGCCAGCATCAACATCGCCCCCATAGAAGACATCATCCAAGGATGGAATCAAATTTTTCCTAATCCTTACCAAAATCAGCACTGTAGTGAGAGCTTGACTCCAGCTTCTTTGCCTCATTCAATTTCCTAACAGCCTGAAACAGTAGTCGAAGTAACAAGCATCAGGTCCCAAAAGTACAAAAAGAATCCGAGTCATCACAGCTCATCACGGTTTGAAGGGAGGGGGGGGGGGGGGGGGGGGGGGGGGGGGGGGGGCTGGGACAACCAATATAGATAAAAGAATTGCTTTCAATTATATAGAAATATGTTATAGTCACCCTATCGATACTAGATGCTTGGACATATCCACCAAGAAAGAGGAACAAAACTATATCACATCAAAGTCAAAGCTAGGATCATTTGCTTAAGTCCTGAACCACTGTGCTGTAAGACCAACCCAAGGGCTTCTTTTGTTCTTGCATATTTAGATAGACATCCAAAGGAGCCATTTTAGGGCATCATTCACTGCAGAAGTTGCTTTCCAGAATGACCATGAGAAACACCTGCTTGATGATCCTAACATAAAAATTGACTACTACAGAATGGACAATCAAAAGTGCAGCTAAAGCCCATGTCAAGCAGAACTCCAACATTCAACCATTCATTCTTGCCTACAGCTGATCCAGGCAAGAGTTTTACTAGTATAGGGTGAGGACTTCAGGTGTAACCAGGCAGGGCATAGGTCAAGACAGGATTACATGATGAATTTTGGGTGACAGGATTGCATTATGAATTTTGAGTGATCTTTAAATAATAGATATGACAGAAAAGGTATTCCACCAAATGGCTAAAAAGCATTTGACACAATGAAGGTATAATAGGTTCAGACTCAGAAAAATAAGGCAGGATTTTGCAGCAAGTTTTACATACATTTTCAGGCAGAGATGGGTTAAAAGAGGGGAAAAAAAGATATGCATAAGAATTAGACGAAACACCAGGCAAGATGTTGAATTTTCACTTTAAGATAGACAATTATCAGTATCCCTATGAAGTGGAGTGTTAAAGTATAACACGTCTACAGAATGTAAGTTACCTTCATAAAATCTTCATGAAAAACATAATCTCGTTCTGCACGGATTGCTGCCATCCCAGCTTCTGTGCAGACGTTTCGAAGATCAGCTCCATTGAAACCCTGAAAAATAGGATGGTTTTTTGATTTTAGAAACAAAGATTAGGATGAATTAGGAAAAATAAAGCAATGGAGATAATACTGGTTATAGGAAAGAATATGCCATAAACTCACTTCAGCAAGTTTAACAACTGCCTCATAGTCTATCTCGCCATGTTTGGCTATACCAGCAGCATGAATCTTGAGAATTTCCATCCTTGACTGTTCATTTGGCAATGGGATTTCAATCTTTCTGTCTAACCGACCTGGACGAAGAAGTGCTGGATCCAGAACATCGGGTCGATTTGTTGCCATAATCATCTTAACCTAATAATGTTTTGGGAAAAAGAATGCTACTCAATAAGCAATTATCATAAATAATATGGATCAGTTGATATAAGAAAAAAATCATGGAATATTTTGTTTCACTTCATACAATATAGCCAGAACCCATTTAAGGCTCACAAAGTACATCTATCCACTGCAATATTGCATAAAGGATTTAAATGATTCTAAAGAAAGTACAAAATGGCATATGTTCAAAAGGGCATCCATCTGACAGTGATATTCCACAACCTCAAAAAATGCTAGATGAAAAATCTTTTATCGACCAAATGTGTCAACCAAGAAAAGGAAAAAAGTTAGTCCAAAAAAATACCAAGTAGAGATACAGAGATGACCATCATCAAATCTCCCCCATCTTGGGATGATTTTCAGACACATCAAAGACATTGTTTTCTTCACCGGACATAGAAGGAAGACAGGATATCGAAGAGTTCTGCACCTAGTGTACCATCTGAGACCTAGTACAAAGCTAATGTTGTACCATATAAGAACAAATCAATGAGCCTAAGAAAGTCCAAATAAAAACCATAATCCTCCTGGATCCACTTGGGATCAATAAGAATTAAGAGCGCCTGTTATATGTGGGAGAGTCTAGACGTCTAATTGAGAAACTGGCCAGATGAAAGATAAGCACAAAAAAAGGGGTTATGGATATGCACATTGCAAGCCTCAGACTAATGTGATCGACGTGACACCAACTCACATAATAATGCAAAAGCAAATCTCATGAACCAACCATCAGTGGTTGACGCTAGAGCCACTCAAGCCAATGTACACAAACAAATTCCAGTGTCCACCACTAAAACAAATTTAAAAATTGGAAAAAATGTGGGACACCTCAGGAAACAAGGAAACCTATTAAGAATTAATAAGGCAGTCATAGTTTTTTGGAGATAACCACCATGACATGAATAGGGCGGTTATTTTTGGGTAGGAGGAAATACTCTGTAACTTCATAGATGAGAAAACTATGTATAATTATATGTACTTAATTAAAACTAGCAACACCTTCCACAGGTTCATACCTAACAAAGCTAAGGTGGGAAGTAATTAGAGAAGACGATTTAATTTTTTCTTGGCTACAGCCTATAGTGGATAGAATTTCGCAAGAGAATTCTCTCAAATATGTGACAATCACAACCTCGTGGCCCTGACCTATTATATAACAATTTCCTGTGCACCCAAGA
This sequence comes from Phoenix dactylifera, assembly GCF_051530095.1. Classification (NCBI taxonomy): domain Eukaryota; kingdom Viridiplantae; phylum Streptophyta; class Magnoliopsida; order Arecales; family Arecaceae; genus Phoenix; species Phoenix dactylifera. The sequence goes on from NC_143190.1 coordinate 45,216,840, forward strand.
ACAGAGAAGGAACCCCAAGGGACTTGAGTATCGCTATGTTAGGAAGTCCGGAATGTTATAGGACATGACAACTATTCTGGAATAACTCTGGAATGTTGCTAAGGTATTTTCAAGTGCTTTGTTACTTTTTTTTTCTTTAAGATTTTTGAGGACATTTTGTTAATATTTTTGCTTCCCTACTTCTGCATCTAATTCTGCCTTCTCACATGCTCCTGTTTGAGTAATTAGAGTTGCAGTCTTCTTGAGAACTTGTGGAAGGAACCCTACTCACAACTTGTGACATTCTTAAGATTACTTATAGAGGTTATGAAGAGGCACCCTTATGAGGGGTGGAAAGATTGGACGGTTAACCTCAATTTCCTTGAAGTATCATGGTTCTAGCCAAGGTTACCTCTCATTTTTCTATACAAAATCAAAACACACAAGTTGATTCTGGATCTATCAATTTCATTCCAAAGTATCATTAGTTTTTATCTCATGATTTTACAATGCCTATTGTGTAAATTTTATTAAAAAAATGTCCTAATCATATGCTCAACTGCAACTCACAATCCTCATCCATCTCTTGCTCACATGTCCACTCCAACCCATTCAAAAAGGAGAGTATGTCCCAATCATATGCTCGACCATAACTCCCAGTCTCTTTCTTGCATGTCCATTCCAACCCATTCAAAAAGGTGAGTCCGTATCGCTCAAAATCGTAACCTGTCTTCTCTCTCCTTCAACATATTCTTTGGTGTGTAACTGACCTGCTATAATTAGAAACACACACGTTTGTGCATGTAAAGAAATAAACATAAGTGTGTGTGATTGAGAGAGAGAGATATGAAAAACAATCATCCTGTAGAAGTATTGTTTGTTGATCAGCAACAGCATATTGAATGTAATGTTTTAGAGACAAAATACAGTATTTTTCTTCCTGGAATTTTGAGTTTTAGTAATGCGCTCGAACTTGAAATTCAGTTCTATTAAAACTACTTTTACATCTATTTAGATTTGCTGAAGCCTTCCAAAATGTTTAGATGACATTTCTAAATTTCTATCAAATCTAATAGTATCATCATGAAAGATATATGTAGACTCCTAACCTGGTGGCATATCTGAGGTCACATTCAAGTTATCAAAAAAGATAAGCTTCTCACTAACTGGTCACTGGCGTATGTGGCCTGATTTGCTTTAGCAGTGAGGAGATAGGTGGCTTCAAGGTATACAAAAAAATTCAAAGAAAATATAATCTCATGTTAATTATTTGAGCTATTTTCTAGAATTATGTGTTCTGGTCCCATCATATCTCACTTGTTCAAACTTCTGAACATTGGTATTTCACTATGAAACTCCTTTACTGAATCTGGAGTTGAATTCTTTTGACCTTGGGGAAGTTATGTATATTGTGGACCTTTTGGAGAAAGAGGACCAAAATGCAAAAGGGAGTTGGTATTACCTGTGGTTATGTTCAAAGGACCAGAAAATGAGTTAGCTGACAGACTTGCAGAGGAACAAGTCAAGAGAATATCCTTTTGTTGATAATCCTATCAATATTTTTTTTTCAGGTAAATCCATCATTGATGTCTTTCTTTTATTGCAATATCACCTTTCTTTGACCATTAAAAGCCCTGCCTAATCGCCCAAAAAGAAAAGGTAAGGGACAGACTCAAAGTTATTAAAATCACAAGGGCTGAGGAACTTTTGGTCTATGGACGAAGAAAAAGAAAAGGTGACAGATCATCTAGCTAGTCCTGAGAAGAGTGTATTCAGTAGTAAATTTTGAGAAGTCTTTGCTTCTCGTTATAGGCCCATATTGGACATTTTCATAGCTATAGGACCTGTGCAGGCATCTATTTAGCCTCACATTGGTTGTGTATTGGGGAGATCAGGATCTTCTACTTAAGATGTTGCACCCACTTTCATAGCTCTTGAACTAGCATCCAAAGAACTAACTAAATTTTCTGCAAGCTTTGCTTCCCTATTCCTGCAGCTGCCTTTACAGAATGAACTTTAATAATATTCATAAGCATATATGTCAAAGATAAAAAGAAGCAATAAAGCTCTGGCAATGATCAAAAATATTCTGCACTTATCCTACAAACAATGGTGAAAACACTGATGTTAATGCAAACTCAGTTTTCATTTACTGCTTCAAATATTAGGTCTAGCAATAAATGCTATGACTCATGGAAAGAAGCAAATACTACCATACAATAGAGGATATAAAAGCTATAAGCAGAAAGGCATTTGACCATGTTTAATAATGTCTGTGCAGTGATATTCACAGCCATGGATGTCCTTCCCAATTCACATGAACTATTCCTAGAAATTACTTGGAAAAAGTAAAAGGAAGAAATCAACCATTCATTAACACCAAAACCAGAACATGATCACAACTTCTGTAGTTCTATTACTTGTGTTTAGCATCAATGCCTTGCTTTCACATATATTACTCATAAATCAGTAAACAACAAAAGCAAAGCCAGCTCTCCGATTGATATTTTCCTGTATTAGTATATTGTTGCTGAGGTGAGACAAAGACCAGGTCTAGCACAGTAGAAGCTAAATCAGCTAACCCATATTTTAGCCTTCTGAATATTGCAATCAATAACTATCTCATTTTCAATACTCTTTTCATAAGACAACAGTCTGATAAATACTCTTAGACAAACTAAGTTTAGGGAAAAGAAACTCACCTTCCCAAGCTGATCAAATCCATCTAGTTGGTTGAGCAGTTCCATTAGTGTTCGCTGGATCTCACGATCGGCACTGGTCCCTTCACTAAATCGACGCCCACCAATGGCGTCGATTTCATCCATGAAAATTATGCAAGGCTAGAGAAGGGAGGCCCATTAATTAATATCAGACAAACCATAGCATATAGAGACTGTCAGATGTTTTTATAAAAAGGGATGCTGAGATGATGTCCAATTAACAATAAAAAGCCCAGCAAAAAAAATCCCAAGATCTCTGAGTCCTTACTTGATGATCACGAGCATAGCCAAACATCTCCCGGATTAATCTTGCACTTTCACCTATATATTTGTCGATTATAGCACTTGATACAACCTAACAGATAAATATAAAAAATTAAAAGATGTATAAAAGGGGAGGGTCAGATTATTTTAGATAACACTAACCTTAAGAAAGTTGGCATCAATGTTACTAGCAATCGCTCTGGCAAGTAATGTCTTCCCTGTTCCAGGAGGGCCATAGAGGAGGACACCCTGAAATCATAAAATCAATACCTCATAAACTCATATGACACAATGAATTATTCAGTTTAAATCTCAACTTCCTCAAAAGATAGATTTTGCTGGCCAGACTGCTTAGAATTCGTTGTAGTAATTATAAAAGAACAATTCTTACTCATACTTGAGTTATACATTACAGAATTCAATAATGGGCTCATAGTTACCTTTGGGGGTTTAATTCCTACTCTGAGAAAGAGCTCAGGATTCATAAGCGGCAGCTCAATAGATTCTCTGAGTTCCCTGATCTGGTCAGATAACCCACCAACAGCAGAGTAGCTAACATTGCCAGGATCTTCATGAAGCATGTTATACACAACAGGATCAACCTGGAACCAGGAGATGGAACGTTGGCAATTAAGTTCATCATATTTGTTTTGACATAATTCAGGAAATGAAAAATATAAAGAGCCAGTGGGAGCCCATTAAGTATACATCTTAGATCAGTGCCCCTCCATGCAACAATATACAACGACCATTCAGTACCTCTCGTGGAAGAGCTCGCATAATGGTGAGGGTTGTCATGTCAAGAACCACACGGGTTCCAGCTGTCAGCTTCTCTTTGTCCACCTTACTGCGGCATCCAACAACATACCTTGGGCCACTACTAGCTTTAACAATTACTGGAATACAAAAAAATTATCTGTTAAATAGCTGGTGCTTAATAATTCCAATCTCATAGCAAAGACAATTTTTGGCAGCAAGACAATAAATAACTAAAACCATGATAAAAACCGAACCAGAAGGTACTTAAAAAAGGCATGCAAGTGAAAATAGCAAGGCACATTAAAGAATGGAACTTGGAGCTTTGGCAAATTAACATAGCAAGCCACTTGAGTACTTTACTACTTTTCCAATTGCACAAATATATTTTATAGTTTAACATCCAAAATTTTGTCTGCAAAGCTTCCTGAATCATCATGAATTTGCCATCACAAGCAACAAAAACTTCATACCTTAAAGGGAACTAGCTATTGTCTTGATGAGTTGAATTTACATCACGACCAAATTTAACCATTGCAACGCAAAAAGCAGTGGCTAAGGCTAATCAACTGAATATTCAACACAAATCAAAGATACTAGCTTTTCCCAAGCCATTGCTTATGCCTTCTGTCAGGGTCTTCAAAGGCTGATACTGACTGACTTGCTAGGAATAGCAACCAAAGTGGCTCTTGGGCCTCAAGCACATGGGAACTCGCACGTTGATTCCACTATTTGATCAGAGTGAAACTCCAGTTATATCCATCTAATAAGTTAAGGGCAATAAATTATAATCTGTAAGGAGACAGTTATTACAACCTATATCAAGTGTTTTATGACCATAGAGTGATGTACTTTGCCATAATATCAGCACTAATAGCACTATGCGGACTTAATATAGTCCAAAATTTGCTGATAAATCAGAGCACCTTGCTGCTGCCCAATGGATTAAGCAAAGCATCCTATGATCCATTGCTGTAGTTTGAGTATTATCATTGGAATAAGTATCTATTTCCCTGATCCTTAGAAATCAAGAATAGGAGTGAAGAGGAATAGGAACTAGACTTGATGAAGGACAATAGATATCTTAATTTCAAAGAGGTGCAAGGAGCAGGATTGGTTGTACAGCTAAGAAACAGGTTCAACTCCATATATTAGCCCCCTTAATTTCAAGTCTTAACTACATCAAAAACATCAATTAGGAAATGGCCAATAGTATATGAATTCATAGAACAGCAAAAACAGAAAGAAACAGCTCTGCAGCAAAAAAGAGAGCAGATCACTTACAGCGTTCATTGTCAAGTGGCCTAAGAACCTCCCCTATAATCTGCCCTACACTTTGGAGGGACTTCAGATCATCTTCAGTTTTGGCAAATTCCTTCTTTGCAGCCCTCAGGTTTTCCCTCACTGCATATTCAGTTTCCACCACGTCAGTTACAGTCACAATGACCAAGATAAAAGACTTTACTAGTTATTTCAGACTATTAACCAGTCAGAAATACAAACAAAGACAAGCAAAAGAGAACTAGTTCAATATCAATGACAATTACTGGAAGCAGCAGGAAAACAAAACAATTACATAAGCTAGCATGATAAAGTTTTGGCATAAAAAATCATGACCATTTTGATTGCAGATAAAAGCTTAGTATAGTACAACCAAGAGTTTTTGGAAATTTAACATAGTTTCTTTGACTTCTAGATAGCTTCCCACCACCTTATTAAAGGCTTTACGAGCAAAGAATAAAAATGATACTTCATCTAGCTTGTTCTAAATATTCAAAGTTCATCCAATCTGGTTTGAATAAGTTGGAACCTTGCCTCTTTGACCAGCAAGGACACTCATGGCGGATATTACATTTCCTGTTCTATCATTCTGTCAGGCCATCTTCCTGCCAGTACAGTTTTGATTTTATGAGCCCCACCTGTAACATGTTCTAATATTGTACGGACATTGCATGCGAATAAGCACCTAGATAATCCCTTCATGACATGAACATCATTGGGTGGTTTTCCACCTCTAGGAAAGAAGGATGAAGTGAAAGGGACCAGCCATGCTGTGGCATTGTTTCCATTGCTGGCATTACTATTAACCATCATGGTTATTGTTGTTTGCCCAATTCACCCTCTGATGGTACTAATAAACAACTGTAGCAGAAGTCAGTATTAACTGTTATAACAAGAAGCAACAAGTATTAATGTAAAACAACATTATTTAACCCAAAAAGTGTTAGCTGATTATGATAAACGATTAAAACCCTATAAAATAACGAATACTCATTGGTAGGAATAGTGAAAATAAAAATCAATAGTCATAAAAGGAAAAAAAAAAGACCTACCATTTTGTTGATCTTTATGTAACTAGAGCCTCCAAATCTATTAAAATGACCATTACCCTGCTAGCTCAACTGTTCTTTCAAGCTGGCTCACAGCCTCACCATTTCTAATGAAAAAACATCTAAAATTCCAACTCCTAAGCATGATCAAGAAGCAAGAGAGATATATCGTCAGTAATTTATATGATATGAAAACATTATTTTGTTCCTATTTTACTGCTTTGCCAAATATCCCAGCATAGCTACATAAAAATCATAACTCAAGATTGTCATCGAGTGCAGTCTACGCAGTTGCATATAAGCTACACATATGTATGCAGTCCCTTGGCCACCTTAAGTTAAGGTCAATGGCCCTATCTAACTTTTATATGCTGCCGGGCCACATACCACTCATTCAATAGCCAAGTCTAAGAGGCCACGCATAAGGGACCTAGGTATATGTTGTTTGGGCAGAAAATGCAAATCAAGCACCACGCAAAAACCTACCTCCTCCACTTATGCAACTATTCTACCATGATCTGCCTCTCCTCTTGTGAGGATCCGTGCGGGCATGTGTTTAGTCGCACATCGGTTATTTGTTGAATAGATCTTGTTACTTATATAGGACTAAAGAACCCAAATAATACCTTTCGACTAGCCTTTTTGGGTGAGGTCTTGGGTTGTTACAAGTGGTATCAGAGTGGACCTAGCCATAATTTATGTAGACTAGAGGACACTGCATCACGGATTCATTGGGGCTAACCACAGGCCGATCATGGTGCTTGTGATTAGATTTGAATGAATTTGAACCTTTAGTCTGACGAGGACGTCAGGACTTAAACGGAGAGAGTATGTGAGGACCCGTGTAGGCGTGTGTTTAGTCCCATATCAATTATTCGCTGGATAGATTTTGGGTACTTATACAGAACTAAGGAACCAAAATAATATTTTCCGGCTAGCCATTTTGGATGAGGCCCATAATCTATGTAAACTAGGGAACATTGCAGCACGAGTTCAGTAGGGTTGACCACGGACCGATCGTGGTACTTGTGATTAGATTTGAATGGATTTGAACCCTTAGCCTAACGAGGACGTCAGGGCTTAAACGGAAAAAATATATGAGGACCCGTGCGGTTGTGTATTTAGTCCCACATCGGTTATTCACTAGGTAGATCTTGGATACTTATACAGGATCAAGGAATCCAAATAATACCTTCCAACTAGCCTTTTTGGATAAGGTCATGCGTTATTACACCTCTCTAACCCCATATTACCTCTTCATTCTCCCTGCCCTCCACCCTCATCCTCACCACCATTGTTCAGCTCCTTGCCTCCCATCCCCCCTCCTTACCCTCTACCTCCACTACCTCTTTCTTCTCCCACCATCTTTCTGTTCATTCACCTAAGTGCCCCATTAGGCTCCGGAATACAACTCAGGTGCCATATGGTGCCCCGGCTACCCATACATTGGCCACTTTTTAGAATCTTCATCATTGGCAATAAAAATGATAAAAAAATTTGGAACCTGTTTCAGATTTAATTATTATGTTGAAAACTATCACTATTAACCTTTATAATAGAAAATCATGAGTAATTATAGCAAAATTAATACCACTAAAAAATAAATAATATCATAAACATATTGATTGAATATGAAAATTGAAACTAATACTATAGATGGTGAAACAATATCATATAATAATATTACAATGGTCATAATATAAATACATATCCCATTATTTTATCTGGTCATTACAGATCATTCAAGTGTAATCAACCAACTATTTTAGGTGCTTGATCTGGCACCAACTATCTGAAGTGGAAGCTCTTTGATTACTTATGAGTTGGCTTGGGTGAATTCTCAAACAATTTTATCATGCCAACAGTGCAACAAGCAAGATTTTGCCATGAGCACCCAGTTTGGTGGTTCAATTTTAAATATAATTTAAGTTTTTCCTGATTCAAAATTTCAGATTTTGAATGTTAAGTTTTTCTTTCAGGAAGGTGTTTGGCTGCCAAAAAGGGAAATATCTAAAATGGAAAGTTATAAGATGATAGAGAGGAGAAAATCATGGACCCAGAAAATTATATTAAACATAGAAACTACCAATTCCATGATTTAAGCATTGTTGCATAAACATGGATGAGAGAATCAGAATTGGACACATCCAATTTCCTGACTTGATAGGAGAAAAAAGAGGAGATATAATGACACAATGGAAAAGAAGTAATTTTAACAAAAATATCTAGACATACTTTATTTCACAATGTTATATAAAAGAAAGTTTAAATAAATTGATTGTTAAGGTCTTGCAATGTACATTTTTCTTATTCAAACTCCTAAATTAACTTAAGAGTAAATAGAAGATGACATTTCATAAAGTTATTTTAATAGTTATATCCTTCACTAATCTCTGAAAGAACAAAAGACACATCTTTTGTTGTCATTATGGTATGTTAAAAATCATTGTTTGAAGAGTTGAAATCGCCACCAATCTCTAACTGAAGAATCTGTGTTGCGGACACCAATGCCAAATCGTCCGTCACTCGAGTCTACAGTCGCCGCAGGAGGATGGTCCAACCAATTTGATTTTATTTTGGAGTGATTTTATGTTATTTGGGCTAATTAGGGTATTTTGTTATTTGACAGCCTTTAGGGCTTATGTTGGTATTTCGTTATTTTGAGGATCTTTTGTGAGACTAGTTTCTTTTTAGGGGTCTTTTGCATTTTTCTGAGTCTTATAAATATGTTAGAACGTACATCGCTTAGGATTATGCTATGAATAAAAATTTGTGATTCTCTTCTTTTAGCCTTGGTGTGAAACCCTGGGCTAGGGCTAGGTGCGAAGCCTAGTTCCCTCCCTCTCTTCTTCCTCTTCTCTCCTCTCTTTCTCCCTCTTTTTTCCTGCTGTCCAGCATCAATCTGATAACTATCTTAATGTTTAATGCATATCCAACTTATATATGTATCTAACATGGATTCTCTGAGGTGGATGTGGTTTTCCATGCAACATAGGACTATAGAAGGGATTTTATGGAACTCTAAAACACAGCCAAAAGCATGGAATTGCAAAATAATGATGTAGTTTCTAAAACCGCAAAACATTGTGATTTTTAGGTACATCCAAAGCCACTCGAAAGAACAAATTGATAACACGCTTAGTTTCAAGCGAGAGATTTACAAAAAAATAGTTCATGGTAGAACTTAGTGTAAATTGTGATTCATGAGGGTTAACAAGTACTCGTCCTCAACATTTGGTTCAGATAGTTTCAGACTAAGTTGTCTGATGGTATTAGTTAGTTTACACAAATGTAGGGAAACACGTTATACACCACACAGTAGACTCTTGTAACTTAAGGGGTTGATGCAAAGGTTTGTGAATATGGATCAAGAGAGGTTCTTGAACATCTCATAAGATATCCATTTGAATTTGAAGGATGAATTCTGAGGTAGGAAATAGGGAAGCATCTAAATTTAGACATAGTCCTATTTTCTTAAATGTTATGTCATAACATAAGTATGGTGATAGACCCGCTAAGATAGTGGAGTGTCGAACAAGGTTAGCAATCTCGCGTATCAACCTTATATCATTCGTGTGTATATAAATGATATGAGATGTGCTATATATGATAGACCCGCAAGAGTTCAGATTGCTACGATGTCTTTCTTTTTCCTCTTGTATGTTGCATCAAGTGTACAATTCAATTCTGCCATATGATCAAGGATTCTTCATAAAACTGATAGCATGATAATCTGACAAAAAAAAAATACCAAAAAAGTTTAACAAAAGCAACTACCCCGCGAAAAAAAAGAGAGTTTGTTTTTCTGGCCAAAGTGATGGCTGCACATTACTCATGTAACATGGGTCCCATCATCTTAGTACACCCCATTAATAGTGAAAGCCACAAATATCAAGCATTGAGATAATCAAGTATTGAGATTACTGATGCAATTCACCGTTCGCCAAGTCAGCCTTTCTGTATGGATCCTAATAAGAGAACTTAATGAAAGTTAATTTTAAAATTCAATATTGATGCAAAACAAATAAAAATGTAGAACAGTTTGTCAAAATCATCCTCAATTTTTCACAACCATCCTCGCTAAATAAAGCATTGAGTGAAATAGGAAACAAATTCTAATGATTTATGTCTATTCCCTTAATAATCCTTGACATTTGCAATTAATGTTTGTCATGCACTTTGCAGTGTAACTCTCGTGTCATATTCTTCATCACATAAAATATTACACATTTTCATAGCTTTTTAGTTTCTTGATCTACTTATAGGAATGCTTAGGTGTCTCGCACCTGTGCTACCATCTATTTTGTATAGTTGTTATTAATGAAGGCCCTTACAACTGTTTTGGTTACTTGAAATTAGAGAAATCCAACTTCACTTTCAGCTTTTCAGTCAATGCTCAACTGTCATTTGGCAAATTCATGCCCTAATTATCTCAAGAATTAGGAAACCTCGATCAACATAATGATTTTACTTTGTAATTCTCCAGAACTTTGCACAGATCATCTTTGCCCCTTGGTGTGCAACAAGAGACAGAAGAAAGAGCAAGAGATAGAAAGAGGAAGAAGAGACAATCATCAGCATTATTTCACATCTAGGAGGATAAACAATCTATATAACATAGAACTGTTAACTTTTATTTTCTATAAGTATGGTCTGTAATTCACAATGAATCTTTATAAAGACTTAGCTGAACCCTATAAAATTGATATAAACTACCAGCCAACAATCTAATAAAGTTTGTACGGATAGGTCACTAATAAAAGAATGTGATCACATTCTAATTGCATGTGACCACCCTAAATTTGAAAAGCGTATATCCTCCCACAAAGGTTCCAATCATTTTGTTGAACTATACTCTTTTAGAAAGACCACTAAATCTTCTTAATGCAGCCATAACCCTATCCTTCATTAGAAAATGTATAAAGAAAAATGGCATTCCCATAAAAAAAGGGCATTGGTCCTTTAGTCCTTGCCTTATCCATTCCACCCTTGACCTTTTTCTCCACACCATGTCCATTGCCCTACTCTAATTCATATATCCCAACTTAAATCTTTCTATAAGCATTCTCCTCAGCAAATTATGTCTTTGATCTCATTAAAAAATCAAAATTTTACTTCTGTTAATACCCATTACTTTCCTTTTTGTTAATAGGTCTTCTTTAATAAGATTCCCTAATTAAATGTACTTTCACTGTTTGATGGTATATATGTTTTCGTTACATCCATAATCATCCACTGCAATTTTTCACATATGATTTGCAATTAGACATAGCATGGTCTGATGTGCCGGTACCGAGCACCAGACTGATTGATCCGTATGATATGTGGCTAAAACCTAACAACTCTCACACAGGTGCTAAAAGAATTTTTTTTTTGAGATATGGATTTCTCTCTTCAAAATCTGAAAGAGGCAATTTTTATTTCTTTTCCACCATATCTTTCTTTTACCATTCTCTCCCCTTTTATAGGCATAAGAGGGCTGAAAAGTATTAAAAATAGCAATTACAACTCATAAAAGCTAAATATAACTTCTCCCACAAGTCTCTCTCTCTCTCTGCAAAACCATCATCCGTTTTTAGAACCTGAACGGGTTCTAATTTGGGCTGACATGTGAGGCGCTATAGTTTTTTTCAGTTTTGACTTTTGGTCTTCTAACGGAAACGTGACTCTTGGCTGTCCATTGGACTTTACTCTCTCGTCAGTTACGAGGCTTCATATCCAGGACTTGGGAGATCGTCCCGGATCATTACTCCCCCTTTTATAAGGATTCAGCTCCAACTGGATCTAGAATAGGTGGGAAAATTGAGACTCCCCTATTTCCTTAGTATACCACTTGGACATGCTGGGCTTCTGTCCCTTCTTTCCAATCCGAAAGGTCTCTCTAATTCCCCGTCGTGTCTCAATAGTTTTCTTCTCAAGGATGGAATCCTCGGTCAATTGTTTCTCCTGACTTGTGGATAAATCTTCCACTAAGGGCAGTGTTTCTCCTAGCTCGTCATCTAGCATTGACGGCTTAAAGGGCTTTAAATTCTCAACATTAACGACCGAATACATTTCCATGTAACTTGGCAACTCCAGCAAGCAAGCATTATCACCAATTTTTCGGAGAATCTTAAAAGGGCCATAGCAGATAGGTTTCAGTTTCTTTGCTTCTCCCTTCAACCTTTCCTTTCCCAAGTGTAACCAAACAAGGTCACGGACCTGGGAATCTCCGTTCACTCAGTGTCGATCATGTCTAGCTTTATACTTCTGCTAGGCTTTCTCCAGCTGCTTCTCCACTTCACTGTGCACCTTTTGGATATTCTCTAGAAAACGTTGAGCCTTTCCAACATCATCTTCCACAGTTTGTGTCTGTAAATTCGAGATCAACTGGGCTTCGGGGTAGATAGCCCAGGCACACTTCGAACGGGGATTTGCTAGTTGAGCTATGGATGGCTCGATTAAAGGCGAATTGCAGGTAGGGTAAACTCTCGTCCCAAGTCTTAGGATGTTGAGCGTTATAGTCTCATTGAAGATGTACGACAATCCGATTAACCACTTCGGTCAGACCATCGGTTTGGGGATGAAAGACTGTACTCCTTTGCAGTTTCGTATCCATCATGGACCACAACAATCTCCAAAAATTTCCTATAAAACGGCTATCATGATCAGACACAATGGAACTCGGTAATCCAAAGTTTATCCTAACGTGTTTGAAAAAGAGTTTTGCCGTTTCTTCTCCTGTGACCATCTTCTTGCATGGGACTAGCACAATCATCTTAGAAAATCTATCGACCACTACATACAAGTAGTTGTACCCCCGTCATGTCGTCGGTAGACCTCCTAAGAAGTCCATCGAGATACTCTCCCAAGGCCTGCTCAGAACGGGCAAAGGTGTGTAGAGCTCGAGCTTCCGATTCGAGGGTTTGGAGATGTTGCACAGTACGCACCCTCGTACAAAGCGAGCCACATCTTGCTACATCCGGGCCAGTAGACATAGCGTTGTACGTTTTGCACCGTTTTGTTTACCCCAAAGTGGCCTGCCACCTTCGAAGTATGCGCCTCTCGCATCCACTGTATACGATTCGCTTCTCTCGGAATGCATAATTGTGACCCTTTGTACAACAATCCGCCTCGTAAGGCAAATTCTGAAAGTCCATCTTCACCATCTCCACTACTTTCCAAAAATCGGGATCTTCGTCATATAAGTAGGCATAGTCGTCATGCACACTTGGTTGTATCTCCATCATTGCGGACAGACAAAGTGCTGCCACTGGAGGCCGAGACAGCATATCAGCCAACTTGTTTTGGACTCCCTTCTTGTACTTAATCACCAGATTGAACTGCTGGAGATAGATCATCCATTTCATATGACGAGCTTGTTGTAGCGGTTTGAAGGTATTGGAGGGGTTGATGATCGGTATAGACCGCCATCTCTTTGCCCAACAAATAAAGCCGCCAATGTTTGACGGCTTGGAGGGCAAGCAATTCTTTTTCATATGTCGGGTAGTTCTTATGTGCTCCTTGGAACATCTCAGAGTAATAGGCAACGGGTCGTCCTTCTTGCATTAGAACAGCACCCATCGCATGTCCCGACGCATCAGCTTCTAGCTCGAAAGGCCGCTGCAAATTTGGCAAGGCAAGAACTGGCGCCTCACATATCTTCCCCTTCAGTAGATGAAATGTGTCCTCATGTTTCTAAGTCCACTCGAAGCGTTGGTTTGCCTTCGTCAAGGCGTGTAGCGGAGCAGCTAACACGGAGAAGTTCCAAATAAATTTTCGGACATACTGACAAGCGCCCATAAAGCTTCGTACCTCCGTCACATTTGTTGGTCTAGGCCACTCTAAGACTTCACTTTCATCGGATCGATTTTCAATTCTCCGTTATCCACAACGAAACCAAGATATACCAAGGAAGCTGGCTGAACTCGCACTTTTTCCCATTTAAGTGCAGTTCGTGCTTTTGTAGTAGTTCGAACACCTTCGTCGCATGGCTTAGGTGCTCCTCCCAATTACGATAGTAGATGACTATATCGTCAAGGTAGACGATGACGAAGCTGTCGAGAAACGGTCGTAGCACGTCATTCATCAACCTTGTGAATGTAGCAGGGGCATTGCAGATTCCAAACGGCATAACGAGCCATTCGAACAGACCCTGCCTCGTCTTAAATGTCGTCTTCCAAGTGTCATCATCTCGGATTCGTACCTGATGGTAGCCAGATTTTAAGTCCAGCTTCGTAAAGTAACGGGCATGTTTCAGTTGGTCTAAGAGGTCCTCTAGTCGGGGAAGGGGGCATCGCTTCTTCACCATGATCTTGTTGAGGGCTCGATAGTCAATGCACATACGCCACCCACCATTCTTCTTCGGGACTAAGATAACTGGTGAGCCATAGGGAGAATTACTTGGCTTGATTACTCCATTCTCAAGCAACTCAGTCACCTGTTTCTTTATTTCTTCGCTCTCCACCATCGAATAGTGGCACATGCTGAGATTCGGAAGTGGGGAGTCTGAGATTAGCTGGATGTTGTGTTCCACCTCTCGTTTCGGCGATAAGCCTCGAACTTCCGAAAAGAGGCCCGAAAAATCACCACACAATTTTTCTAACTCATGTCTCTCAACGGACATAGGAATATCCGCTTGAAGCTCAGATTCTGAGAGTCGTATGAACCCCAATACGAACCTCTGTGAGGCATTCATTCGTTTCACCTGACAGGCTGTGATCAAATCAACGCCTTGTTTTGTCTTTTCACGCGAGAAGAGGTATTTCCTGCCTTCCTTCGTGAACTGGTATTGTTGTCGCCGGCGATAATATATAGCATTTCGGTCCCAAAGGTAAGGGCTTCCAAGCATCACCTAGCAAATATCGAGCGGAACTACCTCGCACGTCACCTCATCTATATACTAGCTCGTTACAGCAAAGCAGAACGTGCATTGTCGGTTGATTTGGAGCTCTGTATCCTTATGTATCCAGCCCAACGGGTAAGGTTTTGGATGAGGGGTAGTAGCCAAACCCAACTTCTGGACTAGTTGTTCGGAGATGAGATTTTTCTAGCTTCCAGTGTCTACGATGGCACTGATCACCTCCTACTTCACTTGGATCTTTAAAACGAATAGCTCCTTTTCGTCAAACTCGGTTTGGGGTCCCAAGGCTATCTCCTTCGGCTTTGCCATCAAAGATAGACTAAGGTCCGCCTTTTGGACCTGGTTGACTACTATGGCTTTGGTTCCGACTGATGTTGCCACTGTCTTGTCCTTTTGCCACTTTTTGGGGTACAACTTAGGATGAAGTTTCCAACATTTCTCCTTTATATGGCCCTCTATCTTGTAGTGGTCACAGTACTTCTCAGTTCGTGTGGCTGAGGACGAGGTTGCAGTGGCGCTCGTACTTTTCTTTTTCTTTCGGTTGGACAAGCCTCCGAAAGTACCTTTGGAGGTTTTATCGCCACGAGCATTCTTCTTCTCGATGGTCATGGCTATCGCGCTTGCACTAGTAGCAATTTGTTTGGCCAAATCAGCCATAGTAGGTTCTTTAGCCATTGTTGTAGGAATGACGCTAGTGGCTTTCTTGGGAGGTCGTCAGGGAACTTTGAGGACAGATAAAGGTTAACCACTCTTTGTTAATACCATGCACAGGAGAACCTAGGACCTATGGGATATGGGCCCACCATGCTTCCACTGCACCGCTCTGATACCAATCTGATCCGTAAGATATGTGGCTAAAACCTAACAACTCTCACACAGATGCTAAAAGATTTTTTTTTGAGATACGTATTTCTCTCTTCAAAATCTGGAGGAGGCAATTTTTATTTCTTTTCCACCTTATCTTTCTTTTACCATTTTCTCCCCTTTTATAGACATAAGGGGGCTTAATGCATGAAACTGAAAAGTATTAAAAATAGCAATTACAACTCACAAAAGCTAAATATAACTTCTCCCACAAGTCTCTCTCTCTACCCAAAACCGTCGTCCATTTTTAGAACTTGAACGGGTCCTAATTTGGGCTGACATGTGAGGTGCTACAGTTTTCTTCATTTTTGACTATTGGTCTTCTAATGTAAACGTGACTCTTGGCTGTCCGTTGAACTTTACTCTCTCGTCAGTTACGAGGCTTCGTATCCAAGACTTAGGAGATCGTCCCGGATCACCGGTTGCCGACGACACGAGTCGGTACGAGTCCGCACCATATCATATCGGGCCTATATCGGCACAGTAAAGGAGACGAGAGAGAGGGCGAATGGGAGAGAAAAAAAGATAGAAAGAGAGAAGGGGGAGAGAGGGAGGGAGGCCGGTGGAGGCCGGCATCGAGGCAGAAGGCGGAGGCCGCGGCAGTGTGCTCTATTTCGTTTGAAACAGAGGTTTGACCACTAAAAATATTCGCAAATTTTAAGTGAAGTCTGCCACCCTTCGTCAGTGTCCCTCCCTCTCCCTCCACCGCTTGCTCTCTTTTCCTCTCTTTCCTTCTCTTTCTCCCCCTCCGGCAAAGGATTTCATTCTCATTACTAGAACCATCCCAGTTCGCCATTGGGACGGCTTAGTATGATCAGAACTGCCTAGTTCGGGATGGTTCTGCGGACCCTGGGACATAGCATTTCTTTGATACTCCGAAACCAATGAAATTGGAAATCTATAAACTCTGGTAACAATTGGGTCCTTCAAAATGCTAGACCAAGTTGATCTGTTTAAGTTAAGATGCTTATGGATAGATACATCGTGCTTCCTACTTAGTTCAAACTATTACCAGGAAAAGTCATGTTTTTTACAAATTGCCTTTCCCTGTGTTCTTAAAGGCAAACTAGTTTGCATAAAATCTCGCCATCGCTCCCATGTCATTACTACAACCATTCAAAACATTCGCGATAATTCACTTTCAATTTTCTGTTCGCAACAACTCTAACCGTACTAAAATACCAGGCAACGAGACTTTCCAAGCTCTTTTCACCCATAGAAATCCATATAAAAGTTCCGGTTGCTACCAAAACAGCATTGCTCCAGCAAATTCCAAACATCCATTTGCATCTCTTATGCATTATTTTCCTTCATACCTTGCCTTTCGGTAAAATCTACAACATGGTCAATCCCCAATCCCATCACTAACAAGATCCCCGATCTCAACTTCCAATGCCTTCACGATTTGAAAGAAGAGAAGCAGGAAAATAACGATGAAAATAATGGCCAAACCCTAAATTGAATATTAGAATCCACGGACCCATTACTTGGGAATGGAACCCAATTCACGACATAGAAGCAAAGGGGAAAAGGAAAGGGAATAGGGCGTTGGATTGAAGAGTGTGAGAGAAGAGACGGAGGAAGAGGAGGCACCTGTACGAAGCCTGGAATCGAGCTCCCTGTGCTGGAGGAGCTTCTTCCGGTACTCGTTGACGGCGCTCCGGCGGCGGGCGGCATCCTCTCCGTCGTTCATCTTCTTCGGTTAGATCCCGACGTAGCGTCGTCGAAAGGTTTCGGCTCGGATCTGGTATGTGCATGTAAGTGTATGTATGTGATGCTCACCAGCCGTATGCCGTATTGCCGAAGCAACGCACCTTGGGTTTTCTTTTGTACAAACTAGGTGAGGTTCGCGCACCGGGCCTTCTTATAAGCCTAACATCTTTTAGCCTAAGTTGCGGTCTGAGCGTTGGCGTATTGTCCAACTCCAATAGCTCTCTTCTTTTTCTTTTTTCTTTTTTTTTTTGGGATAAAAATAACAAATTATATAGCTCTAATGTGAGTACATCCTACCAGATCCAACAGCTCTTTTTGGGGAGCTGTTAGGTTCCAATTCCGTCTATGAAAGCTATTGGCAGTAGAACTTTTAAAAGTGCAGCTTTTGAAAGTATAGCTTTTATAAAAACTATAATATGTATTATATATAAATATACAATATAATATAATATTATTATAATGTAATAAATATTATTATAATATAGTAATATAATATTATATACTATAGCATAATAATTTATATAATATTAAATTATTTAACATAACATATCAATATATTATGATATAATGTAATATAAATTATATTTATAGTATAATACATTAATAAAGATATAAAATATTATAATTATTAGCATAAATTGATTTTCCATAATATAACAAATTTCTTAGCTAGATGATAAAATTGGTTAAATAATTATTAAAGGTCCATTTTGTGTAACTGTTATATTTTATCACGGGTATTTTGGTCAAAAAAAATAGCTTTCCGACCGGGCCTAAAAGTGCTTTTCCGAAAAGTTTCAAAATAGAGCTTCTTTCAAAAAACTATTTTTAGCAATCTGAAAAAGGTAAAATAGCTTCCGAAATTTTTACCAAACACCCCTATTTCATCTAAAAGTACTTTTGGAGAGTCGGAAAGTATTTTTTGGCCCTCCAAAAGCTCTGCCAAATGGGGCCTTAGTAGTAGAACTTTTGAAAGTAAAGCTTTTAGAAGTAAAGTTTTCTGAAGTTGTCACACCCCCGATCTGAGATCGCGAGCCGGGGATCGTGTCAACCGCCGCACACCCATAGGAAACTCTTCCCACAAGCATGCAAGGCATCTTAACAAAATATCTCAAATATGTAACTAAATTCATTCAACTATTAAAATGCAATTTTATTCCATTAACTAATTCAAATTATAAAGTCTCACAATTCTAAATACGCAGCAGAACAATAAACTACTAATATGTAAAACTTAATTCTTTAAATAACAAAACCTTGCAATGTTTAAAAACCATAATAATTGTCCAAGATAAAAATTCAACTTAAATAAATCCTAATCTAGGACAGCTTGTGTCACTATCCTTCTAGTCGATCTTCCATTTTGAAACCCTGATAGGCTAGTTCTTGGAATCTGTAAAACAACAAAAAATTGTATAATGAGCTAAATAGCCCAATAAGTAATGAACACTCTAACTAGATAAATCAGGCAATAATATGCAGAAAATAAGTGCATATGCTAAAATAGAAATTCACATTTTTCTTAAGTTTTTGAAAAAATTTTAACGAATTCGAGTTCTTTCAAATGTTTAATTCATCTTATCGATCATGAACTATGACCACATGTTCTCTGTGGCAGGGTCATAACACCGACTAATCTTCTTGTGGTGAGTTCTTCATGACGGTCAATTGCCAACATATGTGCCCCCATTAGCAGGGTCCTCAACATAACCAGGCCGAAATTTAATTAGTTCTCTATTTTATATTTCAGTTCTGAAGACATGCAGTGTCAAAACCCAAATATTGTCGATAACTTAATTTCCTTCAATTTATCAAATTTACTCAACACCCAGGAACTATGACCACATAATCCTGTGACAGGGTCACATTATTGACTAATTATCTTGCGGTATCAATGTATTAACCCACATTGGCAGGGTCCTCAACATAGCCCGACTGCGAGTCCGAATCTATTTCGAGTTATTATCTTTTCTTATATTATGTTCAATGTTCCAGACCAAAAAGAATACGATACTGAATCAATCAAATACAATTAATATCAAAAGCAATATGTTCAATCAGAATTATGCAATATTCTAAAAATAGGCATATAACACCATGCATCGAATTTGTAAATCAAGAATAATTCGACTCAAGAAAATATTTATAACTTGCCGATAAATCTAGAAAAATGTTACATTACTTACCTTGCGAACGCCATCCCAACAAATTCAATTAATATCCAAAAATCATATTTTTCTTTTAAAATTCATCACAATATATATAAAACTTAATTTTAATATTCTCCTAGGGCCGATCACGCAGAAGTTCCCGACACCCCGAGATTAGGACCCCTTCCCAAGGTCAACTAAAATTCACTGCGAAGGATTCTCTACTAGAGAGAGGAGGAGGTTCAGGTGGAGAGAAAAATAGGAGAGAGAGAGAGAGAGAAAGAGAGGGAGGAGAGAGGAGAGAGGAGAGAGGAGAAGGGATAAACCCCTCTCTTCTTCTCCAAAATAGGGGATCCGTGAGACCCCCCCCTTCTTCTTCCCTCTCGATTGGACTCAGGGGTGGCGGAGCAAGCCCGACCACCCCTAGCAGCTGGCGGCGGTGCACGAGCCGACGGTGGAGCACTTGTGCCGAACAAAGCTCCTCCTTTTGAATTAATTTTCGGCATTAGGCCGGCTCAAACATTGGTAACTCATGGCTAAGCATCAAAAGAGGAAGAGATGACAACGAGGAACACTTACCTCGCTCCCGGTGAGGATCCAGCGACTCTTTCTCTCCAACGACAATGGAGGAAGAGGACCTTTCGAACCGAAGAGGACCGGGCTTCAACGGCTATCTCTCTCTTGGGTGGAGCATGAGGAAGAAGAACCCCCAAACCAGAAGTGGGGTTTGGCGGCTCTTCTCGGATGGCCTCAAGGAGAAGAGGGAAGAGCCCTAAAACCAGGGGATCCCGGCTTCTTCAAGATGGATCCCCCTCCTCACCGTGCGCCCTCACGTGCGACGCACGTGAGGCCAGAACTGGTGGCTGGGCTAGTCAAGTGGACTGGGCCCAGTCCTAGAGTCTTACAGAAATAGAGCTTTTATAAAAAGTTGTTTGTTGTTTGGTAACTACATTTCTAAAGTGACGTGCCATTTTAACATGTGTTTGGTAAACAAACTGAGAAAGTACTTTTGGCATGATAAAATGACTAAAAAGGACATTGCATAGTATTGTACAATCGAGCATAATAAACTATAATATGTATCAATACATAAATACATGATATAATATAATATTATTGTAATATAATATAATATTTTATAATATAGTAATATAATATTGTATACTATAGAATAATAATTTAATATAATATTAAATTATTTAACATAACATATCAATGTATTATGATATAATGTAATATAATATTATATTTATAGTATAATATAATAATAAAGATATAAAATATTATAATTATTAATGTAAATTAATTTCTTATAATATAACAAATTTTCTAGCTAGATGATAAAATTGGTTAAACAGTTATTAAAGGGACATTTTGTGTAATTGTTGTATTTTATCACGAGTATTTTGGTCAAATAAACAGTTTTCCGCCCGGGCCTAAAAGTGCTTTACAAAATAGCTCCAAAATGGAGCTTCTTCCAAAAAGCTAAAACAGCTTTCCGAAATTTTTACCAAACATCCCTATTTCATCTAAAAATACTTTTGGAGGGTTAGAAAGTGCTTTTTGGCTCTCCAAAAGCTCCCCCAAACGAGGCCCAAGGTCTATTGCATTGGCGTATTGTCCAACTCCAAACATGAAAGTAGGTCGGATAATATTCATCTGAATCAACTAAATAGAGATAAAAATTTAAACATCTAATTAATATATATCCATATCCGTAAAAAAAAAAGGACAAACAACTACTCGATCTATATCTAAATATTCCATTCTATTGGTAATCCTATATAATTTTATATAGTACTCATGAACTTTTAAAGAAAATAAATGACTGCATTAACATGCTATTAACTTAATTTACTTGCCATTTAGTAATATATTTAATTTCGTAGTTAAAAAATTTAATTATCCAACTTATGTTCATATTTATATTCATATTCTCAACATCTGATTTATATTCGTATCTCCTTAGTACAAATATGGATATGAATTTTTGCATCCGACTAACATTCGTATCCATATTTATATTTGTCAAACAAAACAAATATGGATATCGTGATGCTAGTATTCGACCCGGTTTTAACCCTACCTAACTCTATGTTTGACAACGAGACCGTATTATTAGCCTACTATATCTCCCTGCCTAGCTACTGAAGGATGGGGGTTCAAATGGTGCGTGGTGATCATGGAAGCAAAATCAGGAGTCTTGGTTTTAAAGCAATAAAGTATAGTGATCACAACCCTGTAAAAATCTATTCAGGCGCCCATGGCCTAAAGAATGAAAATGAAAGAGTGAAGACATGGAAATGACCGCCTCTAATCTTCATAAATTCTCCATTGCTGTTAAAATCAGGGAGAGAGGGATGCAAGGAGGCACAGTGCAAATGATCTTTCACTGTGCTACCAATGAACCTGAAACAGCAATTTCATCAGTAGCAATTTGTTCATTTCAGATCCTATGTTGCTATACATGCAACAATGTTTGAAGGAAAAAAGCTTGTTAGAACTGCTGGTTTGAGGTCCAAATTCATGTTAAAAGAGTGCAATTAATCTACAAGAAAGACTTATTAGTGAAGTCCAGTTCTTAATCAGCCAGGCTACATATACAGGCTTCAAAGGCATTTATAGCAAGTTCATTTACTCTTTGGCTCGTTCATCCATCACCAAGTGGAGCCTGAAATCTTTTTTTTTCCTCTTTTTATAATATCTACATTGAACTTCAAGTTATAATGAATAGTGATACATGAATGGACTTCATGATGTGACACATGAACAGAGCTTTCCTGATGAGCTAGCAGTATCTAAGGGCCAAATCCACTTCCATACACCATGACATACGGTGAAGGCGATGTGCTGTCTAAAAGACTGATGTTACCCACTAGATCTAATCACCTCTGGAGTAAAACCATGCATTTTAAAAAGTTCTGATAAGCTGATGTCGATGGTAGTTAGAGCTACTTAGAGGTTTATTTATGCTTCGAAGTGATCAACTAAATCATGATCCAACATGAACAATATGGTTTTGATGTGCTCTCCTGTTTTCTGCAAGGATAAATTAAGGAATAGCCAAGTCCAACGGACACTGTAGACGAGTAACGTGTACAGAAAGCAGCTCTGTAGAATACCACTGAATGCAAGAATGTTCTTGGGCTAGGAAAAAGCTCATAACCGGATGACAAGGACATCACATCAGCAACCTTGTCGCAACTTGATCTAGCTCATTACTAACAAACTCCTTATAAAATTTAACCTTAAATGCTCTTCTAACCAGCACAAGAGTAGTTATGTATTTATGTATGGCTATCATATTGCAGCGATGACAGAGCAACGAGCAACGACTGTAGAAGGTGGTGAGTGATATTTTGAGAGCTATTCCGGGTTGCGATGCTTCCCTTATCATCAAAAAAAAGAAAAGAAAAGAAAGATATTTTCAGAGATATCTTCTCTCTTGTGGTGTAAAGCATGTGTAATTCAAGAGAAGGAAAAGAGGTAGGACAAGAGTAGAATTGTGATGAGGGTGGTGTTGTTGATGATGAACTCATTAAGAAAATGCTTACCAACTCCAGAAAAACTGACAAAGAGAAGGGAAAATTGATGCTTATTCTGAAGATCCGGTAACAAAGTAGGAATGTATTCTGATCACACCGCTATAACATTATTTATTCCCCTATGAACCATAATACAGAAGAAAAGAGTAAGAGAAAATTGAAGCAAAATACAGACAAAAAAGTTCGATCTCTATCTTTCACAATTTTTCAAATGTTTTGAAAGTCTGCGAGAGAAAGGAAGGCAGTAGAATGTCAAGAACTCAAAAGAAATCCACATTGAATTCGCTTGCCAATTCCCCTCGAGGTATATCGAGGCAGGCTTCCGACAGGTCTCGAGACAGCGACCTGATTGGATAGCCATTGTAATCTTGTGTGCTCTGTACATGGTTCTGTTTCTGATGCCATGGACTAATCTTGTGTTCAAAAGTTTCCACCCCATTGTTATGCATCTGAGTTAATGAGCCTACCTTATTGTCAGAAACCCAGTTCAGAACCTCATTCCCCAGCACGTAGTTGGTGTCTGTTCCTATATTGCAGTTCCAATTACTGCTGTTACTCGAGCTCTCCCCACAGCCATAATTCTCCGAAACATCCAGGAGACTGCTATAATCGCAAAAGCCCGAGCTGGTTAACAGTTCATTCTGATTGAAAGGCTTAAAAGTTTGCTGAATTTGGCTGCAAAGGTTCGAATTAGTCTCCATTGGATCAACACCCGCCTGGATATCAATCAAGGGGAAGGGATCAAAAGCTGGCTTCACTGGCAGATGCTCTATGGAGCTCCTGCTGCTTGAATTGTTCAAACCAGGCTCTTCTACTGGTGCTTCTATCTCGCTCAAAGGCTTGTGGGTGCTCGGATCAATTCCCCTCTGCCGAAGCTTCTTCTTGAGGCATGAGTTCCAGTAGTTCTTGATCTCATTATCTGTTCTTCCGGGCAATTGCGATGCAATTTGAGACCACCTGCAGTTCCAAATTGGAGAAGGTTCGGCAACCAAGAATTGGAGTATTTAAGATGTAAATGTGGTTGCTAGGAGAAGTCCCAAGGTTTGGTTTGTACCTATTGCCCAAAATCTCATGCAGGCATACAATCAAGTCCTCTTCTTGCTGTGAAAAGCTTCCCCTCTTCAGGTCTGGCCTCAAGTAATTTATCCATCTCAGTCTACAGCTCTTCCCACATCTTTGCAACCCTGGAGAAAGGAAAGAATGATATGAATTATATGAAGAGAATGACGAGAAAAGGCTGTTATAGAGCAAAGACATACCTGCTAGCTTGGGCACAGAGCTCCAACAGCCAACCCCATAGCTCATGATGTGATTGTAGAGCTTCTCATCCTCTTCAGGAGACCACAGGCCTTTCCTTAGCTTCTGCTTGAGACAGCAGGAATGCCGTCCCATTCCTCTGATTCGACGACCGAGAATTCTGGGGGACGGGATCTGCGGCGGAGCTTCGATGTGGAGTGCTCTGTGATGGTTGGAGGATTTAATAGGCTGATGAATGTGAGAGGGAAACTCTTAAGTAATTTAGCAGCTGAATTGTATGGGATGCAATTCTATGCTTGAGACTGAAGTTAGATGAAGAGAAACAGGAGAGGAGGGGGGAAGAGAGAGAGAGAGAGAGATACACCCAGGCAGAGAGAAAGAGAAAGGAGCACAGGAAGGTGAAACAATCAAGTGGTTTTTAAGCAAGGCTTTGATGTTCTTGCATTGCAATGGATTGGGATTTAAGGTATCTTCAATTATAGGAAACGACTGAATAAAAAATTCTGAAAAGAGGTTAGCAACAGTAGGGGAGATGGGGGACTCAAGAGTTAGGAGGGATGGAGGGAAAGATAAAGCCTTTTGGGTTGGTTGGGGGAAATGACATTAGATTTGAAATCTGCTTCAAGTGGTTTAAGGGCAAGGAAGCTTCATATTACTCACACACTTAAATAAACTAGAGTTACGTCTACCTGCATTCAGGAGTTCATTACGTTTGGTATATAATTATTTCATAACTATATCATTTCCTTGCACAAAATTAAGGATTTTTATTTATGGATGATAGTAGAGTACTGATCATTCATCAATCTCAACAACCACAGACACCATCAGTCTGCATCTTTGTGAGTGTTACAAGCATAGAATTCTGATGTAAAGTCACGAGGTTCAATTTCCCATAGATCTTCATGTCGATATGAGCAGATACTCTGAATCGTATTTTCACGACCATAGATAGATTCGAGAATTGACCTGCACCTCAATCTTATTCTCAGCAAAGTAGATGACTAGTTAACTACCAAAAGTAGTAGTTCTTTCTGAGGGAAGCCCCCAGCCAACCATGTCAGTAATTCCAATGACTGTATTTGAGGTTCGAAAAAAAAAAAAAAAAATTCATTCATCGTTTTCCCTTAGATAAGCAGTTTTAATCAGAATTAAGAATAACAAGAGCAATGTTCGTGTTGTTACATTTCTGTGGTATTAGAAGCTGTTCCTGAGAGTGGGCTTAAAATTAAGTTGGTTCCCTGGACTGGAATCTTATTTAAGCATTAAAACATTCTAATGTTCGGTAAGAAAGATTGAAAGAAAAAAAAAACTATAATACTAGGATTGGATATTATTTACGAGCTGGTTAATTAAAGTACGTCATGGGGTCTGCTGAAACTTACGACATCCAGCATCAAATGATGCTAACTCCTTAATGTTAACCAAACTCTAAGAACTGTAGTTATTGATCTAGAAGGAGCCAACTAAGAGAGCTTAGAAAGCACTCAACCAGGTTGGCCCATAGGCGTCCCTTTCAATTACCAGATCACATCTCTCTCTCTCACACACACACGTAACCTCACACGCGCGCACATAAACGCACGCACAAACGTTCTTCCAAGTAGGAAACTCATATTGCTAGCCTTTCATAAATTATAGCCGATTATGTTCATATCAACTTCGATCGCTACGCTTAAATATTATAAAAAATTGAACGATGATCGCATATCATACAACTCGAAAAAAAGATCAGCAGCTGGTTCCTTCAACATCAAGAACTATGTTTTGGAATAAATACAACTACTCTTATGATCCTCTCTTCATTTTGTATTGATTATTTTCTTTTTATTTTTGATTTTTACTTTAAAGATTGGTAGTGTCGGTGGTAATTAAGCCGACTTTTGGAAGAAAGTTCTATGAGGTTGCCACCTGTCTAGTCCAGCATTTTGGTAGATATTTTTTGAATTAATGAACATTGAAAGTTACAAAGAATGACTTAAAAATGGTACAACTATTATTCATGGGTTATAGTACTACTTTTAGTGACAAGTATATAAAACGCTAATATGAAAATAAATATCAAAAAATTCAAATAGTGGCTATAATCACAAGTGCACATTGCTTATCTCATATATGAAGGCAAATTAGAACAATGGTTTATTGTTTTAAAACGTTTAATTCTGAAAGAGAAAACTACATAACATTGATCATGAAAAGCGATTATCCCAATTGGCACCCGGGAAGGCAAATTTAAGAATAAAATCAAGTCCAACCATCTATAATTTAAAGTGGCCACTTTTAGATTTTTTTTTCTTCTCCTTTTGTTTTTAATATATATATATATATATATATCTCCGGAAAACAGAAACGTGAAAGGGTGTCACGGTCATTGGAAGGAGCCTTGGTTGTGGACTTAAAGATCTTGCGTCCTACGTGAGCTTGACCTTGACATGCCTCCATGGGAAAGGAAACATCATAGTGGCTCCTCTTTCAAGTTATAGAAGCTGGATCGAAGGGAGGGGGGGGGAAGAGCGTAGGCAAGGCATTATTTTAACGTGCTTTGGTTGTTTAGAGCCTATGGTCTATTATGAGATTGCGTAAGATCTACTTGTCTTATTCTATATTTTGAATGATCTTTTAAAATGTTAAACCATGCACCAACATGCAAGTATTTTTATGATGACTCGAGAAGACTTGTTTTGGGGTGCATATATATCATGAAATTTTCTTTTTCTATCAGGAAGAAGATCATCAAAAAAATTCAGAGCTAACAAGTAGATAGATAGGAGATGGCTAAACTTTATAGCGAAATAAAAAGCAACCAAAGGGCATCTGTGCAATAATATGCATTTTTGATAGTCTGCTGCTACTTTAATTCATCGAAAAAATTGCATTATTAATTAATGATTATAGTTTTAAATGATGGTTCATTTTTATTATAATCTTCCTGCTACATATAATGCCTGATGATATGCAAGAGAGAGTCCCCCACCAGAGCTTAGTCACCTCATCTTTCTTTTGCTATGGAATTGGTCATTATCAATTTTTTTAATTGCTAGAACTAATAACAAAATGCCACCAAACTCGCTTCTTTTCTACATTATTAGCTATTGATACTGCAGCGATATTATTCATTTTTATCTTCTCTCTTCTTTTTTTTCATCATGTAAGTTGGTGCCTTCAGTGTGCCACTTCAGAAATAAAAAATGAGCTAAGTATTTTTTATTTATATAGAACAAGGCTTCCTCCAATGCAACGGTTCCACATAATACTTCATAAAGGCGATTTTAACTCAGAAGTGTCCCAAGGTTTGTTGAGCCAGACTTGGTATTTAAGACAATCATTGCAGTATAAGGAGGAGAATTTTCTAACTTGTGCTCAAAGATGGTCGTGTTATTATTATGCTGGTTGACACGTTGTTTCCTTGTCATCTCTCATTGATGGATTGGTGATTGACCTTTGTTTTGCTAACTAAAGGTGCCCCTCCAAATCCAATCTTCCATGATGGAAAAAGCAATGCCATGGATGAGAAATGGAAAGGTAAAACAAAGAACACAAATGACCCCTTGACAGATCAGACCATTTCAAGATGTAAAGGAAGGAGAGAATTTTTGCTTGCTAGTTGTTCTCCATTATTGAATCAATCCTCCTCTACAGGACTAGGAAAGACCATCAACCATATCCGAGCTTCCTGGCTGCTTCTTGTTTGGAGGTTTTCAATGCAATCTTTTGCAATCCAACAGGTGGAGACTGAACAATGGAGAGAGAGAGAGAGAGAGAGAGTTGAGCAAACAGTAAAAAGGAAGAATAAAAGTCAAGGATTTCATGCACTCTTGCCCACCAACACTTACTTTCTTCATTGAATTATTTAAATCAACTCCATTAACTGTAATCCACTTCTTGCATAGATATTTTACAGCAATGCGTAAGCATCGATCATTTTCTAGGTCCATTAGGCATGGAGATTAAAGAAAACTAATCTGCATCAAGTGACCTTCGGTTAGCTTACCTTCTCTCAGGAAAATAATCCTCGATTAACTGACTTTTCTCAGAATGATCTCTTTCCAGATTCTATATATGAGAAATATTAAAGTTCTAATTTGTCTCAAAAAACCTCCTCTAAACATTTATACACTAGCAATTGATAGAAGAGAGTACAATAAGAGATTTTGATTAAATATTTAGTTTTATTAAAAATATAGACAATGCTAATTAAAAGAACAATAATAAAATTTTGGCAGTTAAGTTGTAAAAAAGCAATACAATGAGTCAATAATCTTCTTTCACTTGTTGTTAAAGGGAAGCATGATACGAATGAATCACTGATTCAGAATTTTTTTCTGAGAAGCGAGAGCTCATTCTTTTAGGAAACAAACCAAGATAAAACCTCATGTTTATGCCAGCAGACACAGTTATATTCGTATCTAAGCTGAAATCCTTGCAGGATCTAAACTCAAACCTCTACTCAAATCAAAAGATCTCCACATAGGCCTTGTATATATGAATATTCTTTAACAGCATAATTTTTTGATAAAGTGGTTGGTTAACATGAATCCAAGTCCAAGCAGTCCAAAACTTGGCTCCACTCAGACCGAGTAAAGAGGTGATCACACCCTGTCGGAGACCTTGTCTGTGACGTGTAACCATTTCATGAACAGCGGGACGGATCTGACTGCAGCGTCAATGCGTTGACCCGCGGAGCGTCGGCACGAGGGGAGGAGGCCTCTCGCCTCCTTTGATCATACTTTTCCAACTTCTCCTCTCCAAAAGCCGAGACCCCTCTCTTGCCGAAAGATAGCATTCGGATGGTTACGTCCCAACAGCGTAGCCAGCCTTTGACGCGTTTTGACGCCGCGCAGAGCGCCCCCAAACATGCAGTGTGAGAACTCCTACAGATGTGTATCTAGCTTCACATTGATTATTCACCAAAAAGATCTTGAGTACTTATACAGGATTAAAGAGCCCAAATAATATTTTCTGAATCTGGCCCATAACGTATGTAGAGTAGGGGATAATACTGTACGGATTCATTAGTGTTGACCACAAACCAATTGTAGTGCTGTGTGATTAGATTTGAATGAATTGGAACTCGTACACGGAAGGAGTACGTGAGAACTAGCTAGCCATTTTGGGTGAGGTCATAGGTTGTTACATACAGTCTCCCTGCTCATGCTAATGAATTTCTATCTGATTTGAGATAAAATGCAGACTAAAGTTTTGGATTTATTTTTTTTTTTTTTTTTTTGGAGAAAAACTTTGTTTTGGCTCTTTGAGAGGTTGGCATTTTGAGCTCAGCCCGAGCTGCTATTTATTTATTTATTCAGCACGTGCATTGCAGCTACATGAAAAGAAATGTTTAAATTCACAGAATTCTGTCTTCAGCTGGTAATTCAGCTAGTCGGTTGGTATCCATCTCTCTGAACCAAAGTGATCAGATTTTTTTTTTTGTTAATCATTCCTCATTTTGATTATTTTTAAAATACTTTTCTCATTGATATGTGGAAGAATAGATGATGATGGCCATGTTTCTATTATATTTAATTTATATCAATCAGCTAGTTGTCGTTCATTCTCATACCTGGCTTGTTCATAAACCAATTCAAGAATAGGATTGAAATCCGGATCAAAGAAAAAGCTCCCTCCAGTGGGCCAACTATCAGGAAAAGCTTAAGCAGCCAAACCTAAGAAAACCAGCCTTGAGCTGAATGCTTAGCCCCTAATATAATTAACTAAAACCTACAAAGTATAGATTCATCTATAGGCAGCGCCCCTCAAATGTTAGGTGAAAATTGTCTTTTGCTAATCCTAGTCAAGACTGAAGTAATATATATATATATATATATTGAATTCTTATTTGGGCTGAGGCTTGAAATCTTTGGTCTAGGTTTCTATCGGGCTGGACTCCAGTTCAGATGGTAAGCCCAGGCCAACTTTGGGCCCTGGAGCTGATCTGACGCATTAACATCTTTAACTAATGAAAATCTTGTTGTTAAGAGTATAGCTCGATTTCCATCAAAGAAGATATAGATGGTGATATTTAAGGAGTTTTTCGTAGGTTTGACCTATGTCCTTACCTTGATAGACTTTTAATAATTTCAGATTTTTTTTTCTTTTTGAAGGTATTCAGAAATTTTGTTTTTATTCCATTAGTTGATAGTGTGGATACCTCACATGATTTTTATCAGGAAAAAGATAAGAGTTATAATGCTACCATCCTTTTTCTAGGGGATTGTTCTCTCTATCAAAGTTCTAAAAAAGT